>NC_091803.1:28547548-28850578 GCF_041296235.1 Equus asinus
CAGGATCTGTCACCTTGAGGAAGCGGGGAGGGTAGGACACTGGCCGACCGAAGAACGGGAATGGGGGAGGAGGACAGAGACACCCCAGCGATTTCTCAAGTTGGGCTCTGCTCACTTGTGTTTGTTTCACAACTGTGCATACTGAAGAGGCTCACAACGCATTTTGTACTGGACTTATGGTAAAATATTTTCTAAATAAATAAAAGAAGTATGCTTGTGTATTTCATCTCCTATTGGGTACCAGGGAATGCACAGACTTAGACTTGAAGAACCTCAGATCACGCACACACGCAAGCAAAACCACCAACCAACCAACCACCCACCCACAACAACTTGAACGTCAGACTCGAAACCATGCAACTTCTAGAAGAAAACATAGGCAGTATGCTCTTTGACATCAGTCTTAGCAGCCTATTTTCAAGTACCGTGTCTGACTGGGCAATGGAAACAAAATACAAAATGAACAAATGGGACTACATCAAAGTAAAAAAATCTTCTGCACGGCAAAGGAAACCATCAACAAAACCAAAACACAACCTCACAACTGGGAGAAGATACTTGCAAACCACATATCGGATAAGGGGCTAACATCCAAAATACAGAAAGAACTCATATATCTCAACAACAAAAAAAATCAACAACCCAATTAAAAAAAACGGGCAAAAGATCTGAGCAGTGATTTCTCCAAAGAAGATAGCCGGATGGCCAACAGGCACTTGGAAAGGTGCTCAACATCATTAGCCATCAGAGAAATGCAAATCAGAACTACAATGAGATGTCACCACCCTCTGGTCAGAATGGCTCTAATTAACAAGACAAGAGACAAGTGTTGGAGAGGATGTGGAGAGAAGGGAACTCTCCTGCACTGCTGGTGGGAGTGCAGACTGGTGCAGCCACTATGGAAAGCAGTATGGAGTATCCTCAGAAAACTAAGAATAGATCTACCATATATATGATCCAGCTAGCCCACTGCTGGGTATTTATCCAAAGAACTTGAAAACACAAATGCAGAAAGACACATGCACCCCTAGGTTCACTGCAGCATTATTCACAACAGCCAAAACTGGGAAGCAACCTAGGTGCCCATCAAGGGAGGAATGGAGAAAGAAGATGTGGTACATACACACAATGGAATACTACTCGGCCATAAGAAATGATGAGACCCGGCCATTTGTGACAACATTGATGGACCCTGAGGGTATTAGGTGAAGTGAAATAAATCAGAGGGAGAAAGTCAAACACCGTGTGATCTCACTCATAAGCAGAAGATAAAAAACAAGGACCAACACACACAGAGCAACGGAGATTGGATTGGTGGTTACCATAGGGGAAGGGGGGAGGGGAGAGAGCAAAAGGGGCGATGAGGCTCACACGTGGGGTGATGGACTATAATTAGTTTCTGGGTGGTGAACATGATGTAATCTACACAGAATTCGAAATATATTCCAATGTACATCTGAAAGCTATAGAACGTTATAATCCACTGTTACTGCAATAAAATAAAAATAAAATAAGATAAAATAAAATAAAATAAAATAAAGAAGTGTAGGAGCCTCAAGAGGCTAACAGGCTTCTGAAAAGTTATTCTAGGGATTTCTATGGCTTAAGCTCAGGGCGGCAGACGTCAGCCTGAGACACAGCTGTGACACAGTCACTAACTTCAACTAAACTATATTCCGACTGGAGGGAAATCAAAACTACTATAATAATAATAGTTTACTGAAGGCTTCACTTTGTGCCAGATCCTGTGCTAACTGCTTTGCACCAACTACCTCATTTAATCCTCACATCCAAAAGCTGGGTTACCGCTACTCTCCCCATTTTAAAGGTGAGGAGACGGAAGCAGAAAGATGGCAATCTGCCTGTAATTCACATAAGGATTCTCTATTTAACGACATGACTTTTTGACAAGATTTAAAGGTTCAACACATCACAGTGAAGATGCAGATCACAGTATCACAGAACGTGAAAAACACTGAGTCCTGCAAAATGTATTAAAACACTAATTATGGATCCTCACAATCTCTTTGCGTGTTTTTTCAGATGAGGGAAAACCCAGTGTGAAAAACCGCTGATGAAATGTCTCCAGATGAGGAATATGTCTGGTCTTTAAAGCCGGGAACCATCCCAGTAGATCCTGAGTCTGTGGGTCCAGAGTAGGCCTTGAGCATCTCCGTTCTTTTAAAAAGCCCCACAGGCTACACTTATGTGCCCTTGGAGTTGGGCAGTACAGCCATGCCCAACATCGGGGCGTTTCAGTCAACAACGGGGGTCCCATAAGATTAGTCCCATAGAGCCTAGGTGTGTAGGAGGCTCTGCCATCTAGGTTTAGGAACTCCGTGGTGCTTGCACGATCACGAGATTGCCTGACCATGACACACTCCCCAGAACTTATCCCCACTGTTAAGCAAAGCATGACTGCACTGCCTTCGATTCTCCACGGTTCCAGACCCTGCACCGTTTAGATGACTGGACATGCAGAGGGCATCGTGTCTGAGGCAGAGAGCAGCTGGAATCACAAAAGCTCTCGACAGAGAGTCAAGGAAAGGCGTGCTCTGCTTACACAACTCTCTGCTTTTCTCTGTGTCTGACCTATTTTACAGCTAATCTACTTTTTTTAACCAAGCAGCTTTGCCAAAAAAATGTTACCAACAAATACTAAACAAACCAATGTAAGCAATACATATTAAATAAGCCTAACCCTACTATGCTACTGAAAAGGCTTTTATTTCCCTGGGATAATTTTGACAGCATTAGATTCTTTTACCAATAGCAGCCAATTTGAGAGAGATTACTTCTAATTCCACAGTGCTACAGATGCGGTCAGTAGCAACCGCAAGCTGGAAAGGAAACAAAGTTGGGTGTAATCCATTCAAGTTCACACGTTCCACCAGGGACAGCCTCCAAGCCTTTAACACTTCTGTATGCATTTATCCATTGATTTAACCAACCTCTCCTAAGGCCTACTAAAGGCCAGACGCTGCTCTAAGTACTTTACGGATACGAAATATCCTTTCACCTTTACACTCACCTATGGAGTGTGTATTATAATCATCCCCGTTTTACAGATCAGGAAACTGACACACAGAAGGGTACGGTAACTTGCCCAAGTTCACACAGCCCGTAGGTGGCAGAGCTAGGACCCATTTGACAGAGTCTGGCTCCAGAGTCCACGTTCTGAATCACCACGCTTAGTCTCCAAAAACCTATAGAAAGTGCCAGCCTTAATCGAAAAGTTTTGTTTTCCCCACCCTACAGTCCCTGTGCGACCCCAGTCTCCAGGGCACGCTTTCAGCTCCTCTCACAGGCCATACTCCTCCCTTGCCCTGTCCGAACGCTCTCCCGCACAAGTCCTCCTTTTCTTTTAGGCATCGGCTCTCAGCTTAAACATCACTGCCTAAGTCGCAAAGTCGAACAGTAAATGCTGTATTTCTCAACACTCAACACAAAATTGTTTTTACATATCTCACAGGTAATCAGTTGCTGCCTGTCTGTCCTTTCCAACTAGGCTGTGAGGTCCAGTACGTCAAACACCCTGTCAGCCTTGCTCACCAAGTGTCCAGACCACTGAACACGCACCGACCAGAGGAGAGGAAGGACTCGTCACAAAGTCAACTCTCCAGACTTTCTGCGGAAGGACGGGACGAACGGGAGCACCCTCGAGCCTCACGCTTTCTTTTCCATACTTTCAAGTGTGGGACACATACCTGTGCTCACAGTGCTCCCCGGACAGCCCCCACGGCACCACTAACGGGTAGACTTCTGCGCAGTCAAGGGCTTTGGAAAGCGCTGGCTCTGCACACAGATATTATGTGGCCCTCGACAGGCCGCTTCCCCTGAGCCGGCCTGAGCTTCAGGCGCACAACAGGCTTCATGAAAACCCCCAATGGCACGTATCCTCTAAAAGAGGGAGACCTGCACTCCTCAGAACGCAGCGAGACCAGTGTGCTTACCGACTTCGCGTCTGTCCTTCCAAGAAGCCAAGACCACGGGGGCCGCTTCGGCGCCCGACTCCCGGGCACCGCGTCCCCAGGCTGGCCCCGTGCCCGGCACACACCGCCCGTTCCACGAACGCGTGAAGCGCACGAAGAGACCCCTCGCTCCGCGCGCCGCACAGCTGTCCCGCGACCTGACGGGCACCTCTCGGCGCACAAGCCTGCTCCTCGGGTACACGCTCGCCTCCCACCAGCCCCCAGGCCCACGCCCCCGGGTACCTCTCCCAGACGGAATCGTCTTCGCAGGCGCCCTGGTCGTCCGCGTCCGGCGAGCAGGAAGAGCGGGAGCTGAAGGAGGGCCTCCTCAGGCTAGCGGCCGGCCGTGGCTGTGGAGGGCCCGGGCTGCTGTGCCCACCGCGGACACGGAGCGGCGTCCACGGACGAGCCCGGCCCGGGAGAGAGCAGCAGAGCGCGGCCGACTCCGCCGGGCTGGGCTCGGCTCCGCACGCGCGGCTCTCACCGACGCCTCCCACGACGGCGGCGGCCCAGCAGCCGCGCGCTCCTCTCCTCGCTCCTCTCCTCGCGCGCGCCGCCGCCCAGACGCTCCCCGGCCGCTGCCCCGCCCCCCCTCCGTTGGCGGACATGGACACCAGCCAACCAACCAACCACAACAACAGAAACCCACGACCCCTGTCTCCCTAGGGGTGAGATCAGATATTAAAAGCTTGCTTACTATTCATTCAGTTGAGGAACGGATGGGTGTCACTGATAGGCAAAGTAGAAATGACCTTGGGCGAGGCTGAGGTGGGGCAGTTTAGCTATGGGGAGAGGTTAGGAGATGAAATACACCACTTTCTTTGACTCATCCTCAGCCTAGAGGGTATTGCAAGCCACTGAACAAGCATAGTCGTCGGGCTCGGCAGCATACACAGTCCACACGTGTGAGTGGGTAAGAAGTGTCAACAACACACAGTAGAAGGTTAGGATCCCATTGGTCTAGATGGGGAGGCTGAGGGGGACTGGAAGAAGGTGGAGGCAGATGCACCAATACACCTCTGTTGATCGATGAGCAAAGAATTCTTGTGTTCTTTGCTGAGCCTCTGATTCAGAAAAACTGGTAATTCAGAGGACTCTGGTCAGTTTTTCATTGCGGGGCCACCCCAAAGGCTTCCCTCAAGCAGGGCCAGCTCATTCCATTTAAGCTCCTGATCAAGGGGCTGAAACTTTAGGACATAGCAGTAGAGTCTGGAAATGGTGAGCTTAACCATCTCAAGCTGCATGATGCCTCCAAGTTTGCGACTGTACTGGGGGAGCCATGAACAATGTCCCAGCCAGAGAAGGTGGCTGCCGGCTAATCTGCCTCCTCTGACGAAGTCAAGAAAAGAGAAACTGGAGTTTCGATCCCTGTGAACACTAATGTTGGGAGAGAAAGCTGGGCATGAACCATGGCCTTTCTTCCCAAGAGGCTCAAGTGGACATTTGCTGCCTTGGCTGTCCAGGATTGCTTTCTTCTCGAACAACAGCTAGAGTCTATTCTGAAGAACTAAACTCTCCTTTCAGTCCACTTGTATCACGTGAGGCTCCATGCTTGGCACGGGGGGCAGAACCTTACCGCAGCCTGGCAATGATACCCAGAACACCCCAGTGATACTTTAGGAGTGTGTATATGTGTGTGTTGGGGTGGGGGAGGGCGGTGACCAGGTGGGTCCCATCTGAACGAATCCAAGGAGCTGAACCAAACCAGGAGTTACTAAGTCTAGAAGAGCTCTCTTTTTGGCCAGACTTGAACCTGGGAGGATGTACCTTTGAAGCTACTGAGAGCCATCTTGCCATCTCATATAGCCTGAGAATGATGCTAATGGGAAGGCTAACGGAGTCTGGGGTACCATATGCACAATTAGCGGTGACCTGAGTTTGGAGTGTGGTAGCTGACGGGAAAATCACCAGCACCTGTGGAAATGGTCAATCAGAAGCAGCTAAATTCAGAAAGATGAAATAAGCTGTCATTGGGTAGTTGCAACTTTACTCCTGAGCTAGGCGCCAACTATCCCTCCCTTTCCATCACCACCTGGTAGTACCTCAGTCAACCATTTTCTTCCTTCCTTGTGTTTCCATTTGCCTAAGTTTTGACCTGTGATTTGCTCCCAGGCCTTAAGTAGCTCTAGTCTCTTGGAAGACCAACTTTTTTCCATTGAACTGCTGTTACTCCTTTGTCAAAAATCAGTGGGGCATATTTGTTGGGACTATATCTGGGTTCTTTGTTCAGTTCCATTGATCTATGTGTCAGTCCCTCTGCAAATATCACACAGTCTTGCTCACGGTACCTGTATAATAAGTTGTGAAACTGAGTAGCTTGATTACTCCCGCTTCTTCCTTGTCAGAGTTAAGCTATTTTAATTCCTTTCTCTTTCTGTATAAATTTTAGAATTACTCTGTCTCTCGCTACAAAACCAATTTACTGGATTTTGATTGCATTAAATCTGTATAACAGTTATGGAGAATTGACATCTTTACTATATTTTGTCTTCCAATTCAGGAACACGGTATCTTTCTCCACTTATTTAGCTGTTTCATTGCTATTATCAGTGTTGTGTAGAGTTCGCCATACAAGTCCTGGACATGTTTTGTTGGATTCACACCTAAGTCTTTTATTTTTATTAGTGATCCCAAGTGTACTTTTAATTTTGGTATCCTGTGCACATGTTCATTGCTAGTACATAGAAATACAACTGACTTTTACATGTTTATTTTCTATCCTAGCATGTTGCTGAACTCAATTATCATTTCTAGGAAGAATTACGTATTAATTTAATTTTCTTTTTGAGGAAGATTTGCCCTGAGCTAACATCTGTGACCATCTTCTTCTACTTTGTATGTGGAGCACCTACCACAGTATGGCTTAATAAGCGATGCATAGGTCGGTGTCTGGGATCCGAACTGGTGAATTCTGAGCCACCGAAGCTGAGTGCACCAACTTAACCTCTGTACCACTGGACCAGACCCAAGAATTATTTTTAATAACTTCTTGTGACATAAAGCATGATATTAAGATTCAATATTATGACCTGTCTTGACATCTGATAAATCAAGGGGACCTCAAATAGTCTAACTGCAATTCACCACTCCTCTTCTCCCACAGATAAGGTCCCCTGGCCAAACACCCCTTCTCATCACAGGAAGCAGACACAGTGCCTGCTTGTTCCTGACCTCAGGCTTCAGTCCCCTATCACAGAATCATTCCAACAAGCCTATCACACCCTCCTGTGGGAACCAGGGCTCACCTCACCCTCTTGCTACCACAGAGTCCTCTTATTACCCAAACCCCTGCTTGTTCAGTCAGCTCTCAAGTGCAGTCCCCGTGTGGCCCTGCATGGTGTGTGCTGTCCTCCTCCCGGGCTGTGAGAATGTGTGATAAACTAAAAGACTGCTGTCCATTCCACCTGTCCACTGTCGAGTGTACTGTGTTTAGCCACCCCCATGAGTCTAGGGTAGAAATCTCCCTCTCACCAATGGAGTGAAGTGGAGGTGACTAAAACAGTTGGCATCACAAGGAGGATGGCCCAACCTCACCTGAGGACACCTGGGCAGTGCTCACTAACTACTCCTTTGCTAACTATCGGGGTCGTTGGCAGCAGTTACTATCTGGGGAGTGAGGGCCCATTGCCAGCCAGCTTGGGCTTTAGCTCATGTTCTGTTCTCTCAAGTGGATGCTGCCATCTCTTCCACACCCCAGTGTCTCATTCTTCCCCAGAAAGCGAGACCTATTCTTAGTTGACTCTATCCCAGAGTGAGGTGCCATCAGGTGTGGCCTGTGTCTGGCAGGTGGTCTCCCAGCCTCCTACCAGAGGGCAGCGACAACACAACCTCCTAACTGGTGGATGCTTGAGTTCCATTTCCTGAATCTCAGGCTGATGCTCCTTAGTCACTGTGTCTAGTCTGATGACCATCAGTGGCTGCTTGGGGTGATCACAGAGACACTGTTTGGGAAAGTGTCCCCCCAGCACAGTCCTGGGGATGACCCCTTGTTTGGCTTGAGGAAAGGAGAAGGCCATGACCCCCCGAAGATTTCAGAATGACTCCCTGGTTCCCTCCTGAGTCAGTGCTGTTCAGGCAAAGGCAGTGAGCTCACCCATCTCCTGTGCTGCTGCTCATCATGCTGCTGTCAGGGGCTCTCCAGACCCATAAGGGTTTCGAGGTCCATGAGCATGGGAGCCCATGGCCCAGGCACAGATCAAAACAAACAAGTGTCTATGGGGGAGCGTGTGGTGTTCTACTGCTCTCCCAATGCAAAACTCTGAACCAGCACACTTGGGCTGTGCTTAGCGTTGTTCCTGACCAGCATGCCAAAGGACTAATCTGGTCATCAAGGGGCTTGAGGCCCCCACCTTGGCCATAGACAAAATGACCTCCTGGATGTGGACTTCAACACTGGGGAGATTGACTGGCATTCCCTGGAGGAAAAGGACACTTGTCTTTGAGGCCCTACACCTGGTTCCTTTCCACATAACCACCCAGAAGGTCTGCCCACATGTCATCCAATGGAGAAACACAAACACTGTGACTCTCCAGGCAAAAATATCCCGAGGGAATAAGTACAGAGAGAAGGTGGGGGGAGGAAAGCAGTGCCCAGTGGGGAGAAGGTACGGCTGCAGCAGAAGATGGCTTCCACCCCTCAACGTCTGCATGGTGGGGGCCCTGGGCTCCTCCATTGCACCCTGTCACCTAAGGCGGGATGGCACAAAACTCTGATCCTCAGGGTTATGAGGAAAACAATACACAGCACCCCTGTGGCACAGTGAAGGTGTTAATTCAAACCTGACTTAAATACAACCATTGCTGTGAGAGAGGCCCTAACCCTGATGCTCCCGACCTGAGCCTCTCTGGAGGGAAAACTGATAAACAAGAGCAGAGCAGAAAGACACTGCCCCAGCCCCAAGTGCATCCTGTGACCATCAGACCAATCAAAAGATAAATAAAGGAGAGAAACCTGGATACATGCGGAGGAAGCAATCACACAAAAGAACTAATTCCAGAAAGGTTCACAATTTGGCCCAATTAGAAATTGAAAATTTACTAGACTGATTTATATGGCAAAAAGATAAAGGGTTCTAACTGGCCTTTGTGCCTCCACAACATAGTTTCTGAGCTAACTTTAACATCTGCTAACATGCCCTAGTTCGGAAACCTTCATAGACTTTACACAAGGGCTGAAATTATGGTTATACCTAGTGAAATGAGCATGTTTTCTAGTTTCTGTATTTAAGGCTTTGACATCTGAGGCCTCAGCAACCTTGGAGGAACTGCCCCGCCAGGGTTAACTAGTTGCTACAGATAGTAAATGACTCCTCTGAGCAATCCTTTCATACGTAATCATCTAGAGGCAACACCCTCAACACCCTCCTCTCCCAGGCCCTTCCACTCTGGGCCACTCTTCCCTTGCCCTCGTCACCCCAGGGACGGGGACCAGACAACCAGGGACACTGCTGTGCCCTGAGCCCACTGAAATGATTCAAACCAGCCAAGCCAACACCTGCTCACCCTGCCTCACTCCTTCCTTCCCGTGGAATCCACACGAAAGGCTCTCGCCCACGTTTTCCCCTCGCTCCTTCTGTCTCCTGACCGACCCTGGTGCTGCCCTGTGTGGCCCTCCATGGTGTACCCTGCCTTCTGTTGCTCGGAATCTGTGAGGAGAGAAAGCTTCTTCCTTCGTGACAGTTATTTCTGTATCTTTGTGTCTGACTGTATCTGATGGAAATAAATCCTGGTACACTTAAACCTCCTGGGCCCAACTACATTTACACGTGGCTGAATATTTTGCTGTTACAGATTTGGTTAATATGCTCTGTTCAGAGCCTGTTTCAACATCCTCCCAGCCACAGTTTGCCATCACCTCTGAGGGGACATGTTTTTGCCTTGTTACCCACAGGGACTAAGCCGTTCTGCTCTCACAGGCAGTCTTTGCAGACAAGACCTTCACCGGATCCCTCTTTCTCCAGGAGTACAGGCATGACATGACCTTTGTGACCTCCTCCTTCGAGGACATTTGTTTGACACACTTGTGAAGGACATACAATCCAATATCATGTAATCCCTTTTTGCTTCTGGAGGCAATATAGTCCTTGTCTACAAATTTTACTTAAGGCCATTTATGCTGTGACTTATAAATGAGCCCAGCTTCAGTGGGGACCCCCTCCAACAAAGGACTCTAGGAACTGTCCAAATTAAAATCAACAGGCCCTCCCACTAGAGCCCTAAGAGACTCTTGTGGGGAAGAGGCTTCGGCAACCTCCTCTCATGCTTCCTGGAGTCTCTGGAAAACCCAGGACGTGCATAAGTTGTCTGTGAGTTCCTGATGCAAGAAGCCTGCCTCCTTGGCCCTGCATTCCGCCGTATTAGAGCAGCAATTACTGGCCACGCACTGGCCTCTCCTGGAAACAGAATCTCTCCCAGATGCTGAGCCTCCATCCCCAGCTGCCTCTTATCACTTTAGTCCTGGAAGTAGCATCCAACAAGTGTGGGAAGATGGGGCCGGCCCGGTGGCACAGCAGTTAAGTGCACACGTTCTGCTTCAGGGGCCCAGGGTTCGCCAGTTCGGATCCACGGTGAGGACATGGCACCGCTTGGCACGCCATGCTGTGGTAGGGGTCCCACATATAAAGTGGAGGAAGATGGGCATGGATGTTAGCTCAGGGCCAACCTTCCTCAGCAAAAAGAGGAAGATTGGCGGCAGTTAGCTCAGGGCTAATGTTCCTCAAAAAAAAAAACCAAAACAAAACAAAACCAGGTGCGGGAAGGTTACCAAGGCTTCCTTGCAACAGGATGGATCCAAACCTGGGCCCTGTGGCATGTGCGACCTGCCAGATGGCGTGCCCTCCCCTGTCCTCCCTCCATTGCCAAATATGATGGAGCTGCAGGATGTCACCTCTCCCACAGAACCTTTGGCTGCTTAGGGATTCTCTTGGGATCAAGCGAGTGAACATCAATGAAAGTTCATACACTCAAGGTTGTCGATGACCCCCTCTCTCTCCTGGTCTACTGCCAACATTGTTTCCCAGGGAATCATTTCTCCTCCTCCCTAAATGTGTCAGATATCACCAGGGTGTAACACGATGTCAAGGCATCAGAGAGACAACTGTACTATGAGGCCTGAGATGAAGATTCAATATGAAGTGTTGCTTTGAAATCTGGTAAACGAAGAGGGCCTCAAATGGCCTACCTGCAAGTTTCCCTCCTCCACAGCTCCCAGAGATAAGATCCCCTCGCCAAACAACCCCTCCACCACAGGGAGCAGGCATGGGTGCTCCCCAAGTAGTGGTTTCAAGTTCCCTGCTCACCTGTGAAATTATTCAAATGAGCCAGTCCCACCTTCCTGTGGGAACCAGGGGACACCGCAACTCTCCTGTTGCTACAAAGACTGTCCCCCACCGCCTTGCCTATTTACTCTCTCCCCAAGTGCACTTTCCTATGTGGTTCCACATGGTTTAGAGTGTCCTCCCATAGGCTGCCTGTGTAAACGAATAAGAAATTGCCATTGAACTCACCTGTGCAGTGTTCGGAAATCCCCATCAACCTAAGGTGGATAGGAATCCATCCCTCACCATCGAGGTCAGGCAGAGGCAAATTAAAGACATCTGGTGTGCACTGGATTGAAGGAACTACCCTGCTACGATTAGGCTCGATGGGCTTGAAGTCGTTTGAGTCAGAACCTGTTTGGGGTCTGCAGAGAGTCCCACGTGGCGGGAGGGTGGCCCGCGTGTGGGTGAGGAGCAGGGAGGAAGGCTGCAGGGGCGAGGCCTTGGAGATTCTGCTCCAGTTTGGCCTGCAGGCAGTGGAGAACCCTGGATTCCTTTCAAGCAGGGAAGCGATGGGACCACTCACAAACTCAGGTCCGGGTACCCGATTTCGCAGCCAAGCCAATCAGTGAGACTTTAGGGTTGCAGCAAGGAAAGAGGTTTATGATCAAGAGGCGGCCAGACAAGGAGGTGGGAGTAAAACTCAAACCCGCCTCCTCAAAGGGAAAACAAAACGTTGGGGCATTTATCTGGGGTTCGGGGTAGGGGCGGGACCACGAGAGCGCTGGGGGTGAAGCTTGAAGAGTCCTCTGCTCAGGTGCGACTGTCGCTCGTAATTCTTCGTGGGTCACAAGTGCGAAGTCAGTGGGGTTCGACATGTTGCACGCCGAGGATCTCCGTCCCTGACGCGGAAAGTGGGCGATCCGTCATTTCAGCTGGTCCAAGCCTCTGCACGATGTCCGGTCGGGCCGGGGCCGGGGTGCTGCCATCAAGCTGCTCTCTGATCTGCCGTCTTCCTGTTGTTCTGCAAAACAACCTCAGAAACTTTGGTTACTTTCTTGCCCACGTCCACCCCTGTGGGGGCCGGGCACCGTGTCAGTAATGGCAGGGTTTTCCTCTTGGGTCACCCTCCCAACAGTGTGGAGGATGGATTCAAGCAGGGAGCTGGGGGGCGGTGTGCCCGGAGGCCAGCCGGCAAGATCAGTAAGGAGTCTACTGGGCTGGTTGCGTGCAAGAGACAGGAAGGCATGCGGCAGAGCAGTGGGGACGGCAAAGAAGGGAAGGCGCTCGGCTCCCTTTGGGAGTCGGTAGGCTGCGAAGTGGGTGAGACAGAGAGCTCAAGCGTGGCCCTGAGGCCTCTCGTCTCGGGTGATGAGATGGGCAGAGGTCTTCTGAGGTGATGAAGGTAAGAGGAAGGGGAGGGTTTTGTTGGAGGATACCAGGCTCCCTTTTGGACGTGTCGGTTTTGAGAAGCCTTTGGACATCCTGAGAGGTGCGTCCAGCAGACAGTTAGAGAAAGCAGCGTGGAGTCAGGGGCAGGGTGACGCCAGTCGTACGCACTCAGAAGCCCTGGGCATCCGGGGGCGAGTCAAATCGTAGGAGCACATGAGCTTGCTCTGAGACCCGAGGGGTTCCTGTTCCCTGAAGGCCGTGCCTTCGAGAACAGAACCCTTTGAGAAGTGGTCGGGAGGAGAAGCCGCAGAGGAAAGTGAGACAGAAGGGTCTGAGGTTAGGAAGGGCACCTGGGGAGGGGGCCATCCCCCAGAGAAAGAGGGTGGAGAGAACTTGCAGAGACTGAAGACGTGGGCAGCATTCCTCAGACACCACAGAGAGTTTAGGAAGACGAAGGAACCGAAGGGCGTGCACTGGCCTCTTGCTAGGACGTGACGGTGACGAGATTCCGGGAGTCTTTCGAGGAGCCGGTGAGAGACGAGGCGATGACTGGATGACTGTCGAGGAGTCGAGGTCTTTTGGCAGCAGCTTAGCCGTGAAAGGTAGAGAGAGAAGGCGGTGGTGGAGGAGCAGAAAGGAGAGGTGTGGATGCTGGGAGAGACTTGGGTGTGCTCAGCGGATTAAGGAAAGAGACGGGCCGAAGAGAAAGCAGCTGGCAAACTGAGGGAATGAGATCTTTGGGGGAGGCTGAGCAGATGGTTCCCAGGGCACCCCACGTGGAGCCAGGACCCTGGAACTGCCAAGCTGAATCCCTCTTCCTGGAAAACCAAAGGGAAAGGGGAGGGGTGGGTGGAGAGAAATAGAGGGACGTTCAAACGGGGGTGGGGGAGGTGCGGGAAACGGAGAGTTCTTGACTAGCTGGCCTCTGATCTCTTCCGGTACCGAACGGTATGAGGAGGATCCCGCTTGAGGCGGGCGATGGAGATTTGGAGGGGCTGTTGAGGAAACGGGGCGGTGGGGGGGGGGGTTGACCACGGCCCTCTGATGGGCTTGCAGGCAGAAGCGGCTTCCATGCCCATCGCGATGCGCCGGTTCAGTCAGTCGGTGTCCGTCCGGACCACAGACCACAGACCGCTGCTTTGGAAAACAACAAGATGCAGTTTATAAACCCTTGCAAAGATCTCTGAGGTCTGGTGACTGGCTTTTCAACCAAAAGCGAGTCAGGGAATAAGATCCTCCCGTGCTTAGGAGGTTTCCTGTCTGTCCCAGAGGCCGGAGAGCACCCGAGGGCGGTTTCCCAGGCAGTGGAAAGAGGAGGAGGACCGAGCCGAGCCAGGGGAAACCAAGCTTTCCTTGTGAAGTTTGGATGCCCGTTGCACGTTGGTGCCCTTCCTCTTTCTTCCTACTGTCCCGGGAGTGGGCGCCCTTGCACACTTTCTGATTCTGCAGCACTAAGGCAAGTTAGGTTCCCCCGCTCCCCGAGGGAAAGCTCAATAAACGCCCCCTCCCCCCACCCCCACCCTTCCCACACCCCCACGCCCCCCGCCCCCCGCCCCCACCCCCCCACCTCCCAGACCCACCCCCCACCCCCCACCCCACCCTCCCAGGTCCTCGGAGACAGTGACAGCGTGATAGAATCGGAAGTGTCCTTGGCCCACAGCCTGCGATCCCACCCGTGCCGCGCCTGCTCTCCTGAGAAGTGACGTCCGCTTTAAGTTGGGTGACTACCTGCAGTGACACCCTTTTGAAAGCGTGAACCATAGCTATTTCTTTGAAAGCTCGAGTAAAGCCACAGAGAAACCTGTGACCTTTAGCACAAGGCCACTTTGTGCTAAGGAACCCCCAGCGGGGGCCCGGCTTTCCTGAAAAGGCCGTCGTCTCCTCTGCGGCTTGGGGAGCCTCTAGGGCTTGGACAGGCCTTGGAGCAGCCCGGCAGCACTCTTGGCGGGTGGCAGAAGCCAAGGTGTGCCCGTGGGCACGACGTCGGTCACGGCGTCTAAGAGAAGGTGCCCAGACCCTCCGGTTCCGGGGCCGGGTGGGTTGATGAGAGACACGGCTGGGGAGCAGGGATTCCTGTCCGATCTCCTGGGGGTGGCTGCGAGGGCGGTTCTCAGAAGAGGTGGTACGTTCTTAGCCAGTCTCTTCCTGGTGGGTGCTTCGGGACGCTTCCTGGGCTGAGCGGGGAGCTGTCGTGGTGGAGAAGCTCCCTGAGACTCAGCTTCTAGAAAATTCACAAAAAGCTCCGAGAAGGAACTCTTGAGCTGGGATTGCGGGTTGGGTCTCCGAGGCGTGTCGGGGGCACTGTGGGATCCGAGCCGCCCGGTCCCCCATCCGGTAAGGCCGCCCTGCTCTTCCTGCAGCAACTGCTCCATTTCCTCCCTTTCCACACCCAGGGTGCTTCCCATCCGTCGGAACGCTTCCCGGCGTTCGTGTCTGGCGCTTTGCAAGGCGTCCGTGAAGAGCTTTCTCAGGAGGGCCTTGTCTGCTTTTCCTTCCAGGGTGCTCACTAAGTCGGTCCACTTCTTTTGGACGTCCTCCAGCACTTCCTGTCGGGCCTCGTTTTGTCGCTGCAGTTCTCCGATCTGCTCCTCCTGCAGGCGCGAGGCGGCTTGCGCTCTCTCCAGCCGTCCCTGCAGCGACCTCAGCTTCCCTTCCAGACCGTCTGCCTTTTGCATCCATTCGGCCAGGACCACCTTCAGGTTGGCCAGGGCTCCGGCGTGCTGCTTCTCTGCTTCCCGGGAGGCGGACAGCTGGAGGGCAGTCTCCTCTTTCTGCTCGGTGACCGCAGTCAGTTGTTCCTGCAGGGACCCGACCCGGGCAGCGGCCCGCTGGCTCGCCTTCTGCATGGCGTGGGAAGATGACAGGAGCCTCTCCTCTAGCGCCGTGACTTTCCTCCTGAGTTGAGCCGCTCTGTCTTCTGCCAGCCGCGCTGCCCGGAGATGCGAGTCTTGGCATTCTGAAGCCTGCGTCCGAGACCTCCCCAGCTCCTGGCTTAAGCACGCTTCCTTGTCCTGCAAAAGGTGAACCTCCTCCCGGAGGGCGCAGTTTTCCACTCGTTCCTGTCTCAGCGCCAGCGCCGCCTCATCTCTCTCCCGTTGAAAGAGAATGCTCTTTTCCTGCATGGAGGTCACTGCATTGAAAAGCTGGCTTAATTCCCCAGCCCGGCCCTGTTCTTTTTCTCTCAGGAGGCACTCAAAAGCCAGAGCCTTCGTCTTCACGGAGACGCATTCGAATTCCTTCTCCCTCAGCATCATAGAGAGGCGCATGTTCGTCTCTTGTAAGGCTTGGTTTTCGGTGTCCTTCTCCCTGGACCTTTCCAGCAGCTTTGCATTTTCCTGTTTGACTTGGCACACATCCGCTTCCAGATGGACTATTCTCTCCTTCAGGTTTCTCACCGCCTGCCTCAAAAGTTGGTTTTCGCTCGCTTGGGTCGTGAGGTTTTCCCTCAGAGAAAGGAATTCCTCCCTCTGCGCCTCGATTAAGAGCTCTTTGTCCTCCAGCGTGTTCTGTAAAGCCTCTTGTTTCTCCTTGAGCTGCTGAATTTCGGAATCCGTCTGCGCCTGTCGTTCTCTCTCCAGTTCCGAGGTGGCGGCCATCGCCTCGGACAGTCTCTCAGTCTCCTCCTGGAGGCTTCTGATGGCTGCGTCTTTTTCCTCCGTGGCTCTCCTTAAGGCTTCCACCTCTGCTGGCGGCCCTTTCGAAGACTCGCCCAGCGCCTCGGACTTAATTGCCTCCTGAGAGCCGGCTGCCTCGGAAGTCCGCGACGATGCGGCGGGCGGCTGTGGTGACGTGAGGTCAGGTGGACCCAAAAGAACCTCCTTGGCATTGCAGAGCTGCTCTAGGCCGAGCTGCATCTGTGCCAGTCTCTTCCCCAAGAGCCGGAGTTGGGTCGCATCCCCTTGAGGACGGGGGAACGGGGCGGCAGAGTGCATCTGTCGCCGACACTTCTCCTCGCTGTCCACTAAGGCCCGTGCCTCGAGTGGTGGGAGTTCTTTCTGAAGTTGGGATGACTCCCGCTGCAGATTGTGCACCTCGGTCAGCACCAGCCGCTGCCACTCCTCCAGCACGTTGACCCGCTGCTTCAACGTGTCCCGTTCCCGGAGAAGCTCCTCCAGCTGATTCGCGTCCACGCCCCGAACCTCATGGCCGGCGTCGGACGTTTGCCAGATGGTCAGTAAAGTCTGACATTTCTGGCTCAAGGCACCGATTTCAATGTCTTTGGCTCGGACGAGGCGTGATAAGTGCCGGATCGCTTCTTGAAACATGTCCTCACCGCCGCTGTCAGATCGAGGGCGCCGTGTCTGATTTTCGCCTCGCAGCTTCCCGAGCTCTGCTTCTTTGGCCACCAGCAGGTCCATCATTGCGTGATACGCCCTTTTCAGGTGGCTGTTTTCCCTCACCTTCTCGTCGAAAACGGCCAACACTCGTTCCCTTTCCAAAGCATAGGCTTGCAGTTGCTGCTGGAGGCCCCCCGCATCCTGGACGGAGGCAGCCGAAGCTAGGCGACCCGGAAGGCCCTGGCTCTCCCAGTCTTGCGGCTGGATCGTCTGAGTTCGTGGCCCGGTCTCATCTTCGTCCAGCTCCTCAAGCCGCTCGGTCAGAGGGATCGTCTTTTTGGTCCCAAGTTTCATCTCCCTTTCTGCTGCTTCTCTCCCTTTTCCTAAAGGTTCGGTTTCAGCTTTGGTTACATCATGATTTTCACTTCCGTTTTGCCGACGAAGACCCGCAACTCTTGCTGCTTGACAAATCTCAGCAGGTTTTGTCTGCACGGGCTGGGTCTTCTCGGGCGACGGGGTTTGGATGTGTTCTGTGGTGTTCTGCGCCGTCTCGCTTTCCTCCTCCTCGGCTGAAGAGAGCTGAGCGCGTTTTCTAGGCATGGGCTCGGGCGCCTCCTTAAGATCGCCCACTTGCCGTTTCTGCTCTCGGCAAGATGGAAGGCGTTGTGCCTTCCTCTGCTTTTGCTCTTCAGTGGTCCTTGGAGGATGCTGGGTTTCCTCCTCCAGGTGACCTTCGATCCCTTTCAGTTGAGACACCTCAGATTCTAGTTGTGTCACGGCGTCGAGGGTGTTCGGGTCAACCACAGGAGCGGCTCGAGCCCGTTGTCTCCGTGGCTCCAGCTCTTCCCTCAGGTGACTGCCTTCTTCTTGCAGGGAGGCGAGCCTCGTGTCTCCTTCCTCGAGGGTTTCCCGCAGAGTTGCGGTGTCTCTCCGAGCTGGAGTTGCCGGTCTCTCCTTCTCGGGTGGTCCGGTCGCCTGAACGGCTTCCGTCTCCTTTCTCCCCGAGTTGGGGAAGTCTGGCAGCTTTTGCGTCCCCTTCCTCAGCACACCTCTGGTGAAGTCAGAGAGGTGTGCGGGGAGGGAAGCCACACTGCCGCCCACTCGCCCCAGGGAATGGCCTAAGCCGGAGCCGAGGCCAAGGCCACCAAACCAGGAGGTCATCGCTGCGGGTCACAGCACTGACCTGGTGCGCTCCGCGAAGAGCGTCCAGCCCAGTCGGACAGTCCCGCCAAGTGTCAGGGCCCCGGTGGCCGCACGAGGCTAAGAGTCAAATCACAGCCAGGCGTTGCTAGGCACCGGCGGGCTGGCGGCCTGGGGGCGGGTCCTGGGCGGGTCCTGGGCGGGGCGCGGGCTCCTACCGTTGGGCTCGGGCTCCGGGACGGGAGGGGAGGGGCTGCCCGCAACCGCGAGGCCTGCCGCCTGGCCCTCACCCATGGCCACCTCCTGAGCGCGCGCCCCGCTCCTCCCCCCCCCACCCCCCCCCGCCAGCCCCGTGGGCCTCCGCTCATCCCCAGGGCTTCCCACCACGGCGGTGGGTCCCCTCTCCCTCTGCTTCAGTGCCGCCCCCGGCGGCCAGGCAGCCCTCCTGCCCCCTGGGGCCGCCCGCCAGGACCGCCGCGCTGAAGGCCGCCATCCCCACACCACCGCCACCTGTGCGCGTGGCAGCGCGTGTGGGCAGAAAGGACCCAGGGCTCTGACTGCCGCCAAGCGCCTCCCACGCTCCCTCCTGTCCTGCGTCCGGGGATTTTCCCAGCCGGCTTGGAGAACACTCGGAGGGCCAAGGTACGTGGGGACCCGCCTCCACCTGCAGAGTTCCGACGAGTGTGTTTGGACACACGTCGGCCCCCTGCGCCGAAGCACGACCCTCCTGAGCACCCTGACTATTGCCATCCCCCACACAGTCGCCCGGGTCCTTGCCCCGCCGCCTCGCCCCCCTCTTCCTGTGGCCCTGCCTGGAGAACCGGTCCCCGGGAGGAGTCTGGGGGCTCTAGGGCGCCACAGGCGGGGTGTGGCACATCGCGTGCACGCTGTGCGCCCGCTTCTGTCAGCGCGGGGCGAGCTCTGGTCGGGGAAGGGAGTCTTCCCCATGCGTCCAGCGGGCGGTGGAGCGGGGAAAGGACCCAGAGGTCCTCGTGGAGCGCGCGGCCCCCAGCCCCGCTGAGCCTGGCGGAACGCCGTCCTCGGGGCCCGACTCGGGGCCGGCGGCCGAGGCCCGGCTGCGCGCCGCGCCCTGGGCCTGCCGTGCGCTCCTGCCCCGGCGCGGGGCGCGGGGGCAGCGCGGCTGGCCCCGCCGGCCTGGGGACCCGCCGCCGCAGAGGCCAGAAAGTCCCGGTCAGCCAGCCCCGAGCTCCGCGGGCCTGGGAGCCGGGCGCCGCCGCCGCCGCCGCCTCGACCGGGCTGCGCGGCAGCAGCCGCCAGGCCGTCCCGGTTCGCGCGCCACGAGCCCCGCAGGCCGGGGGAGCCGCCGCCGCCGCCTCCAGGAAGTGGCCGTTGCACTGCGGGAGGCCGCGGGCCCACCAGAGCCTGGGCAGGTGAGGGCCCTGGGCGGCCGCCTCCCTCCATGCACCCGTCGGGGTCTCCACCGCCCGGTCCCCGCCCCCGGGAGCAGGGACCTGCGCCTTCTCCTGTCCTGCCGGCGACCCCGTTGCGCGTGCTGGCTGCCTGGAGCCACCACTCCCATCCCTGGGGCGCGTGCGGCTGCACCGGCGACGGCGGCGGTGGGGGGGAGGGCGCGGCGGGGTGGCGGGTGCTGGGACCGGATTCTCAGCCTTGGGCTCCAGCGGGGCGAGGTGGGGGGCGAGGAAGGATTGGCGTGGGGTGGTCGTGGGGGCAGGGCTCGCCGCGCAGACCCTTGAGGTCCAAGTGCAGACAGAGGAAATCAGTAAAGGGGCTTCCAGCCGGTGGGATCCCCTCGGTGCGTGCGTTTCCCTTGGGCCTTCAGGGAAGCGGGAGGTGGTGCTGCCTCCAGCCCAGGGTGAGGAGGAAGTAGCGGTGCCAGTTGTTGACCCCGCGAAATTTGGAATCGGGAGCAGGATGCAGGCGCCGGGCGCAAGTGAAAGGAAAAAGGGTTCTCCCAATCCTCTTCCTCAGTTAAAGGGATTGTCTTTTGAATGTGAAGTTTCATCTCCCATTCTTGCTCTTTTCTTTCTGTTTCTAATCTTTTGCTTTCAGCTTTACAGAAACTATACTTTTCACTTCCACTTGTTATGTAAGACCCTGAACTTTTGTTTTTAAAAGAATCTCAGAATGTTCTGTTTGAATGTGCTGGGATTTTTCAGGCAACTGTGTTTTGATTTGTTCTGTCGTGTTTTGCAAGTTGTCAATTTCCTCATGTTTGGCTCAATAGAGTTGTGTGTGTTTCCTATGCATTTGCTTGTGCTGGTATTTCAGATCATCCCTTTACTGTTTCTGCTCTAGGAAAGACGGAAGTCGTTGTGTCTTCCTCTGCTTTCGCTCTTCGGTTATCCTTTGACCATGTTTTGTTTGCTCCTCCATATGACCTTTTATCACATTCAACTCAGAGACCTCACATGTTAGTTGTGTAATAGCGTCTAGCATTTTAGGGTCAACCACAGGTGTGGCTGGAGCCTGTTCTCTCAGTCGCTCCAGTTCTTCTTTCTGGTGACTGTTTTCTTCTTTCAGGGAGGCAAGCCTTGTGTCTTCTTCCTCTAGGGTTTCCTATAAAGTTTTGGTGTCTCTCAAAGCTGGAGTTTCCAGTCTCTCCTTCTCGGGTGGTACAGTTGCCTGAATGGCTTCCGTCTCCTTTCACCCCGACTCAGGGAATTCTTCCACCTTTTGCGTCCCCTTTCTCAGCACATCTTTGGTGAAGTTAGTGATGTGTCTGGTGAGGGAAGCCACACTGCTGCCCACTTGCCCAAGGGACTGGCCTAAGCTGGAACCGAGGCCACCAAACCAGAAGGCCATCGCTGTGGTTCACAGCACTGACCTGGTGCACTCCGCAAAGAGTGTCCAGCCCAGTCGGACAGTCCCACCAGGTGTCAGCTCACTGGTGACTGCATGTGGCTACGAGTCAAAGCACTATGAGGCATTCTCAGCCAATGCCAGCTTGTGGGAGGGCCCTCCAACAGGGAGGGTGTGCCCGTAAACTCTGAGGCCTTACCTGGGACCTTACTAATACCTCATCTACAGTCACCCATCCCTCCAGGTGCCTCTGTTCTTCCAGAAGACTTCTTCCAACCACCGTGGTTGGGCTCTTCTCCCTCTGCTTCAGTGACTTTCCCAGTGCCAGGTGCCACTCCTGCCACTTCACTGTCAGCTGCCATGATAGCTGCTCTAAAGGCTGTCATCTCCAACCTACCTCCACCTGTACATGTGTGAGCAGGTGTGCTAATAGAAAGTACCCATTGCCTCTGAGCTTTTTACTATGTGTTCCATACCGTCACGTTGTCCTTCAGCTGCTGATCTTCATGCCACAGTTTTTTTTCAATTTGCATTAAATTATACATAGTGATGCACATCCGCCTTAAAATTGCATCTCAGTACGCTTTGACAAATATCTAT
This sequence comes from Equus asinus, assembly GCF_041296235.1. NCBI lineage: Eukaryota > Metazoa > Chordata > Mammalia > Perissodactyla > Equidae > Equus > Equus asinus. Next base: position 28,568,966 of record NC_091803.1, read on the forward strand.
ACCTGCGGATAAGCACGACCCTAGTGAAGACACTGAACATTTCCAGTGTGAAATAGGAAACAAAACAGGTCACTTATGTCTAAGGGCTTTAAAATGGAGCCAGAAACCCATTATGGAAATGGGTCTTATGCACGTCCTCATTGGGCAGAATATGATCTTTTGAACTCAGTCAAGACTCAAATATTCTGAGAATCCTGCAATAAACCTGCAACTTGTCACAGTGACAGACTTTTGCCTCTTTGTAGTCAGCCTTAGCAATTAATTATGTTTAATCAAAATTAAGTTTCTGTCACCGACTCCAATTAATGTTCTTTGTAATGCAAATCTCCCTCTTTTGCCTTTAAAAGCCCTGGTTTCTTAGTCCCAGTGGGATGCTATTTCCAGTTGCTGCTCAAATCTGTGTACCCCTAATTGTAATTCTTTGAACCCAAAATGAACGCCTTTCTGCCTCTCAGTATGGCTCTTTGCTTTGACGTTAACATACATGTGCCAGGAGCAGGACCTGAAGCAATCTCCCCTTTGTGGACCGGCATCCTCAGGAACCGGATATGGTACCTACACGAGCCCCTTGTGCTGACGGTTTCCAGGGACCTGTGGCTCCTGCAATCGGGAGCCCTCCCAGGTTCTGACCTCCTTCCACTTGGTTGAGTTCAGTGTCTTTTTGGGGATGGTTGACTGCCTATGAGACAATTGTCTCAGTGCCAGTGTGGCTTTTTTGGCTCAAGGTCATTGCCCCAGGAAGGACTTCCCTTGCAGAGTTTTCTCCCCCCTGCTTGGTGAGCACTCTGACATAATTGATGGGTTTCCCTATTGTCATTCTTACTGTTTTGTTTGCCCCCTTTTCTTTAACATGGGACTTTTATTTCCTGAAGTTCCTTGAGAAGTTCCTCCCTCAGGATCTCCAGCTGGTTTTCTGTTGAAAACATATGGTCCCTTCTCTTGTAAATTTTAATCCCAGTGAACCAAGATTACTAAGGATGATTTGAAATTACAATTGGCAGTAGAAGGAACGTCCTGACTTGATATTATCATTTAAAAGTGCATGCAGTTAAAAGCAAAGGCTTCAAAATTACACAATAGTTTTATTGAAAGTTTGGTTGTGTAGGGACCTGAAATTGGCCACCCCAAGATATGTCTCTTTGGTATCAGGATTATTTGAAGCTGATTGCTTTTGATAAACTGGGACAGGGAAGAAGGCTCTGAGGAATGGAACTTGCCCTTTGTTAGGACACGTTTACATTTGTAAGGTAAATCTCCATCTGTAAAATGTGCCTCCCTCTCTGTTCCAGGAAGAAGAAAGAAGATGCCCTTCTCTCTAGAAACTCTTAATCAGTACCAAAGGCAAGAACTTAAATCTGCATTTTATTGTGCTAGTCTGGTAACCTCCTGTAACTGACTTCCCTCCCCCTCCCAATGTTGGCATTTGTTTAAGGATTAAGCATCTTTCCTTAGGCTAGGAACTGATTGCTGCACTCACCTGTGACCGCCCAGCTCCAGACAATAGACTTGCCTCCTGCTATGCCCACCGAGATAGCAGACCCACTACCTGCTGTGTCCATCAAGTGCCGACAGGGCAATCTTGTGACTATTGTGGGAGGGACATTTCAATCATATGTGAAACACCTTGTTTGGGGGTATATAACCACTATGTGCACCCCACTTCTTCGGTGCCCTTTCTTCCTTCGGGAAGAAAGGCCCCGGGCCATGGTTCCTCATAAAGCTTTGTTTAATTTTCTCTTGCTTTTCTGTCTCATGTGAATTTAATTCGTTCTTCGGCCAGACGAACCCACATTTGGGAAGAGGAACTGTCTTCCTCCCCTACAGTTTTGGCGTAGTGGGCAGGATAAAATTTCACTGGCTGGGCACTGCTTGCTCCTGGACTGCTGCGGCTGAGAGATCCCGGACCCCTGACAAGAGCTGGCAAGAGGTAAGAGTTCTTACCACGTCAGCCTCCAGGATCTCTGCCTACAGAGTCCAATGGAAGCAAGAGTGGTGAGTTTTTTGCTCTTCTAAATTTAGATTAGCAGGAGAAAATGTTGGTGAGGCTAGTGACAAATAAAAATGGCAAGTAATAGGACATATTGGAATATATGAGGAAGCCATTTGGTGTAAACCTAATTCGGCCTGACCTTGTCTTTCCAAAAGGGCCTGACCGAGGCCGTTGAGCATGCATTGTATATCTGCTTTAGAGATTCCCTATGGCAAAAGCAAAGGCCCTTGAGATAAAGGTGCAACTTCCCTACCCCTCCCAATGTTGGCATTTCTTTAAGGATTAAGTATCTTTCCTTAGTCTAGAAACTGATTGCTGTGCTCACCTGTGACCGCCCAGCTTGAGACATAGACTTGCCCCCTGCTATGCCCACCAAGATAGCAGACCCACTACCTGCTGTGTCCATCAAGTGCTGTGCCGACAGGGCAATCTTGTGACTATTGTGGGAGGGACATTTCAATCATATGTGAAACACCCTCTTTGAGGGTATATAACCGCCCTGTGTACCCCCACTTCTTTGGAGTGCTCTGTTCCTTTGTGGAAAGACTCTCCTGGGTTATAATCCTAAGATTTAAGCTCAGAATAAACTCACCCAAATTTTCATTTATAGATTGGTTATGGATTATTTTCGTCAACATGAATCAGTTATAAGGGTAGGAGACGTGTGATTTATTCTGTGAACTGTCCTGCTGGGGTTGTGTGCCCAGCATAGGAACTGTTGTGTGACTCTTATCTTGATAACCCTCTGGAAAAGGCCATGAGGGCGACGCCTGATCTCTTCTTTTCTTTGTCTGTTTTGCTCATCATCTCTTCTGTTGTCACCAAGTCGAGGTTAAGTTCAGGCTGGACCTGACCAGAACCTGGACCTTCTGTAAAATCGAAAACTTGGGTTTCTCTGTGCCTTTGTGATGCAGTTGGACAGGTAGATCAACCTGGAATGTAGTTTGAGTTACAACCCAGTTTCTGGGAAATCAAGAGCAACTGTGCTTAGAAAATCCTTGCAAGACTGGAAATACTGCTCTAGAGGCAGTTCAGATTCCACCCAGTTCCTTTATCTCGAAAAGGATTATCATCTCCCCTCTCCAGGAACTACTACCTAGCCAATCATTAATTCCTAAGACTGAAGAAAAAAAAAGGGGGGGGGGGAGGAGGAAAAAACAGCTTCCAAATTCTTTTTGGTAGCAATCTTGAGTTCTGCTAAGTTAAGTGATAAAAATCTGAGTATCTGGGTAATTTTTGGATTGGATAGAACAAACGTTGCTAAACATCTAAGTTTATCTGCTTTTGGTTTTTATTGCAGAGATGCTAAAAGTCTTTGGGCCTTTTACTGTAAAGTGATGTGTTCCTAGAAATTATGAAGTGTTTAGAATGCTGATATAAAAGACAATTCATAATTGCTTACCTTTTTAGTGTTTACTAGGGTCTGTTAATGGTTAAAAGTTCTAGTTAACATATATAATTAAAGCTATTGGAAATTAATAAGGAAAACAGCTCTGCATTCAAGGAAAGTAAGTTTTCAGTAAAGAAGGTATAAAGAATGGAAATATTTTTGTTTGGTTGGTTAAGAAAGATAAATTTGTCCTAATGTACTAGAAGGGAAGAAAGAAAGCATGGGACAAATTCTGAAGGCAAAAAGAAAGTTATAGAAGGTTTGTGAAAGAAATTCTGAAAGAGTTTTGTACCTGGTCAAGTTGGTTAAGATTGAAATGAATCTAAGTAAATGGGTTTTAATATGAAAAAAGGTAAACTGGTACAAAAATTAGAATTTGGCTCTCTCTTAAAAGGATAATTTTCTTAAACTCTTAGTCTGCTCTTGATAACGAGATTATAAAAGGTTTTTCCTTCTGAGTAAGTTTACAAAAGATCTATGTTTTGTTGTATCTGTGTTTATGTTTCCTAGGTGCAAAAGACAGAGGTCTCTCTATTACGGCTTTTTTTTTTTTTTTTTTTTTTTTTTTTTGCTGTTGATACCTAAGCATTGTTTCACAGTGAGCATTGTTTAAATAAGTGTTTTAAAAACCTTTTGATATTTTTGACAAGTTTCTCTCTCAAAAAAAAATTATTCAAGTCCTAAATAAAGGTTTTCCTTTGACCTGAATGAAGGAAGAGAATTTCTCTGAGGATTTTCAGAGGGCCCCTGAGATTTCTCAAAGAAATTTGCTCTCTCTTCCTATAAGGCGGAAAATACTAAACTAATTAGGCTTATTTAGTATGTTAATTTACATTGGAAGCATTATCAGATAAGCGATGATAATCTTTCTTAAGTGGTATCATGTGGGTAAATGCTATTGATATAGATGTCTTAAAATTATATAGCATTCTTAAAATTCTGATCTGTCCTGGTTCTCGGTCATAACTCCAGTTATTATCGTGAAGTGTTGCACGTCACAGAAGTAGCCAAGTTTCTTTGTCAATTGCCCTTTTGAGTCTTTTGTCCACTTACAGATAGTTGCTGTTTTACTCTGATGCTTTTTGCTTTTGCAAATATGTCTTATCTTCAGAGACATTCATGGAAAAGACTCTGACACTTACTCTCGATTACAGTTTTCTGATAAACTTTCAGATTGTAAAACTGAACTGGGTAAGAAATTACAGAAATCTAAAGGAGAAACTGATGACCTCATAAAACTGCTAACAGAAGATTAAGATCAAGAACAGATTATACAGGACTGAATGAACTGAGGGTGATAATTTTTGTGACTTTTATTTGAAATATTGTTGATTTTTTGATGTTTTGCTTTGTTTTCTCAGGTTCAAGAAAATATTTTTCTCTTTTCTCTTATGCTAGCTATGACTTATAGCAATTTAGTGAAATTGAGTGAAGTTATACCTTTGTGAGCAAAACTGAGACATTTATCTTTTTCTCCCTACCTGATCCCTCGAGAGTTTGGAAACTCTTTGTCAGTATGGTTATTTTACGGCAATATAGTTACTTGCATAAGTTCAATAAGAATCTGTTCTCCTTATAACAGGACATTGGTTATCTTGCCAAGCTTTGACTGGAATGTCATATTTGAGAGAAACATACAGACTCGGATATGGCAATACTGCGTTTGAGGAATAAGGTTGACTTTCTGGAAATAAAGCCACTTGGAAAAATGGGCCTGGTACCTTGCTTTACAGAGAGATTCCAGCAATCTTACCTGGTAAGTAAGGAAGCTTGCTTATCTGGCAGGTGCAAGGAACCTCGGAATATTTTGGGGGACCTCAAGAAGAGAGGAATTCACCCAAATCTAAGGTATTGCAGGCAAGGCCTGATAGCACAAATCCTTGGCTTGGCTTTCCTGGCCTCGAGACGTCTTTACAGTTCAATCTGAGATTCCTCATAAAAATTCCAGCAAAGGAAATTTAAGAGCCTATCTGATCAATTGCTATTCTTGCTGCACTTATGTAAATAATTGGGCCAAGTTTCTTGAAACTAAACTTATATTGCAAACCAATTAGTCTTAATTTGACTATCTTTGGTAAAAATGAGGGTGATTTTAGACAGAAGAATTATGTTTCAGTGAAAAAACTATAATGCACATTTGTGGATATTAGATCCTAGTTCTGTTAATTGTCTTTGAGGCTTTTTCTACCTGTGAGCTGGACTGGATCCTGAATTCTTCTACTGAAATATCTGGTTACAAACCTCCAAACTAATGTTTTCAATTTTCCCTCATTTTCATCTGGAATCATTGAGAATTGAACATGCTCTTTTTCCTGAAACCTTGCAAACTGAAGCTGAATGACTTGATAGAAACTTAAGAGAGATTCCTGTCTGTTGCTGTGTAAGCTGGAAGCCACTCACAAAGACACCTGAATGCCTGATGACGTCATCAGAGACCTATCAAGCTGCAAAAAGATGCTTTGACTCTGACAGCTAGAAGTCTTCTTGACTGTCTGCCCCCTGGACGCAGGAACTAATTTATAATTTGCTCCAACCATTAACCTTGTTACCTTGCTTCCAACATCACAAGGGAGAGAAGACCACGACTGCATTCTATTGTTTAATTTGGTTTACAAATGAGTCTTACTTAAATGATAAGTGAGGATGTTACACTGTCTAGCCTCAAGAATGCCTGCTACTTTTTGTTAACTCTGCTAACCCAGTAAAAGATTTCCTTCTACAGGCTCAAGAAATTGCCACGGAACAAGAGAAACAGATATGGCAGTCAAAAGGGGGAATTTTTGACACCCCCTCGCAGATGTGGTTCGGGCCCAATAAGAAACCCACTCCATGGGTCACAAGGCCACTTTCCCCTTCCTAAGGGACCCTTTGAGGTATGGCAATTGGACTTTGTCCAAATGCCACCATCTCAAGGATATAAATACATCTTGGTAATGATTTGCAGGTTTTCACATTGGATTGAGGCCTTTCCTTGCAGAAGAGCAACGGCTTTAACAGTAGGTAAATTACTATTAGAGAGAATAATTCCTGTTTGGGGAATTCCTACTGAGTTACATAATGACTGGGGAACTCAAATCTGTTTGTAATGTTTGGCCAATATTGCAGCATTTCCACTGTGCTTACCATCCTCAATCCTCAGGATTGGTAAAAGGAACTAACGGCACAACCAAAACTTAATCGGCAAGCTTTCGGAAACATTTACTCTCTCACGGCCAAAAGCTCTTGTGCTAGTGCTCTTTAATCTTAGATCTATACTTTTTATAAACATTGGCTGTCTCATTTTGAAATAATAATAAAACAGCCTATGCAATTGGATGAAGAAATATATGAACCAGCTTTGCTTAAGGGATGTATTACATTCTTTTCATGGTCTTATTGTGGTGCTTAAAAGAAATGAAAGATTTGTAGCTGATTCTTTCACAGAGAAGTCCCAGAACTTAAAGATCATGGACTGTAACCGGAAGAATTTATTTATTGAAAGAGACATCAAATAAGACTCTTTGCAGCCCTATTGGAAAGGACCGTACGAGGAGGAGAAGAAGACGACATCTGTTGTAGACAGCTGTCCCAAGACTCCGGACCAGGCCTGTGTTCCCAACCTTATATCTCCTCATTTAAACATTTGTTATGCTTAAACTGTATACCTATTTTATAATTTGTTTGGAATGCTATCATACTTAAAGTGATTAATTTGGAACAGACTGATCTTGAAGGCCAGGAATTTATCGAGTGACCCCTAATGGAACTCAATGGTTATGTGGAACAAATCTTTGGCCTTGGCTACTGCCTGTATGGCTAAGACACTGCACACTGAGCTTCCTTTAAAAGCAGGGAAGGAGTCAGGCTGAGTTAAAACCTGATGTCAATCTCCCTTTCTTAAGGCCAGATGGGCTTGTTCAGTGTTACACTGGTATGGCTATATTTGCAGCTATATTTGCTTCTTCTTTGCAGTTAAAAGATGTCATTATTACATTTGGAAGCTCTGACTAAATTTACTCAAGAAGCCTTTAATGATAGTCAAGCAGGAATAACCTTATTCAAATACTGAAATGTCTTTAATGAGAAGGCCTGTCCTTCCAAACAGAATGCCTTTAGATATTCTTACTGCATCCCAAGGTGGTACATAGACAATCATTCAGACTGAATGCTGTGCTTTTATACGTCATGAATCTTCCAATGTGTCATCTCTGCTAAAGCACATGAAGAAGCAGGTGGATGCCTTATGCGATCCTGCACCTAGTTTGATTTGTTTCGTTGGCTCCCTTTTCAGTATCAGTTCCCTTTTTTGATCCGGATTGGAATTCCTATTTCTATTATTTATTGGAATCCTTGTACTGGTCATAATATTCAAACTAATTGTTGTTTTCTTTACTCAGTGTTATAAGAGTAGCATACCAACTAAAGTAATGATTGCTCAACGGCTTGAGATGGTCGATCTGTCTTATAACCCTGGACAAATTTCCTTTTCTGACAGGGACTATGACTAAGAATTCATTTCAGACTAATCCTTTCAAATATGTTGAGTTATTATCGTTACTGTACTTGTTCTATAATCATATACAATGTAAATGTGAACTGTCATAGAAAAGCACATATACAATGTTTGTGCAACAATCTAAAATTAATTGGAAATTACATGACATGAAATACTTCCTCTGTTAATATATATATAACTCTATGCTTGTCCACTATTTCCCCCCAACATGGTCAGCTAGGCAAATAAATGAGCTCAAAGCCTAGCACCGAGGGACATGATGGACCCAGGGCAGGCAGCAACCACCCTGGGGCTGAGGGATAATATTTTGATCATAAATGCTTTCTATCAAAAGATTAGAGATCAAAAGGGGGAAATGACAAATAAAAATGGCAAGCAATAGGGTATATTGGAATACATGAGGAAGCCATTTGGTATAAACGTAATTCGGCCTGACTTTGTTTTTTCCAAAAGGGCCTGACTGTGGCTGTTGAGCACGCACTGTATATCTGCTTAGACATTTCCTGTGGCCAGAACAAAGGCCCTTGAGAAAAAGGTGCAACTTCCCCCCACATTAGCATTTTCTTAGGGATAAGCATCTTTCCTTAGGCTAGGAACTGATTGCTGCACTCACCTTTGACCACCCAGCTCACCTGTGGCCACTCAGCTGGAGACAACAGACTGCCACCCTGCTGTGTTCACTGAGACAGCAGACCTACCTGCTGTTTCCATCAATCTCTGTGCCGACAGAGCAGTCTCACGACTATTGTAAAAGGGACATTTCAATCCTATGTGAAACATCCTCTCTGGGGGTATATAACCAGTCTGTGCACCCCACTTCTTTGGTGCCCTTTCTTCCTTCGGGAAGAAAGGCCCCAGGTTATAATCCTCAGATTTAAGCTCAGAATAAACTCACCAAAATTTTCATTTATAGATTGGTTATGGATTATTTTTCGTCGACAATAGAAACTAATCTAAATGTTTGTCAAGTTAATGTGATATAAAATAATCTTTGGTAAATAAAAGCTTGTCTAAGTTTGTTGGGTTAATTAAAATAGGCATGTCCTGAGAGTTACCAGCATAAAATAGAAAACTTGTTCTACCTAGCTTTACTAAAAATCAAACAAGTTTACATTATCTCTGCTACAAAATTTGTCGGCAGAAAAGTGACGGCTGCCTTTGTCTAATGTCTCATTAAGTTTTTGTAGGTAATGTAAACAAAATTATTAGGAACAAGTAAAGTAAATGATGTAAGTAAGATAAAAGTTTTTAGCTGAACTTTTTAATAATAATCATGTGTTATGGTATAAGTACTTAAAAATAACTTCAAAACCTCTTGGTAACTTGAAACCTTAGAGTTTTACTAAATTAAGTTAAATGCTAGAAATTTATTGAGTATCTTGATCATTTCCAGATAAGATAAAATAGTAAAACATTAATTACTAAACATAGGTTTATCTACTTTCAGCTTCTGATTAAAAACAAAAAACCTAAAAGATGTTTGGGTCTATTAGTAAACATGTCTTGTGCCACACTGAAAAATTTATGCTATAAGGAAATGTATGTTTTCAGTAAAAGAAAGTATAAGGAATGGAGATGTTTTAAGAAAGTAAATTGGTCCTAAAGTCAAAGTGGTTATGGGAAAGAGGAAAGAACAAACTCTGAATATGAGTAAGAAAGTCTCTGAAGGTTTGTGGAAAAGGAACCCCAAGAAAAGAAGTTTTCCGCCTAGTCAAGCTGGCAAAGATTGAAGGAATTTAATTAAGTCAGCGTTTCTAAGACCAAAAGTAAGCTGGTGCAAAATTAGAAACTTGGGTTTCTCACTGTTATAAGGATGAGGTTTTCTTGGGCTTCTAGTCTGCTCTTGATGAAGAGATTATGAAAGGCTTCTCTTTACATTTGATAGTCTGCCTAAAAGGCAAAAAAGGGATTTTATGTTTTCAAAATCATTTCCCGTGTTGCTTTTATCAGGTCTTTGATTGCGAGAGCTAAGGGTTTTCTTGCGGCCATTTAACTTTATCTATTTGTCTGAAAGTCTTTGTCACCATGGTCGAAGGCATAACTGAGTATTAGCTCACAGTGACCTATGATCCTATTTGACCAAGGGTTTTAAAACTGATTTGAGATTTTTTGATGAACTTCTGAAAATCAAATTCTAAATGAAGTCTTTTTCGACCTCTAGTTAACTTTGGGATTTTTCAGAGGATCCCTGGAACATCTTAAGGACTCATTCTCTCTCCTTATAGAAAGAGGGATATGATACTAATTAGGCTTATTCAATAAGTTAAATTACATGGGCGGCATGTTCAAATAAGAAATAACATTTAGACTTCTTTATGTTGTATCTTCATAGGTATATAAATATTCTAGAAATTATGTGAAATTCCTACAAATCTGATGTGTCCTGATATAATGTTATCAGTCATAACTCTAATTATTATCTTAAAATGTTGTATGTCACAGAAATGGCCAAATTCCTTTCTCAACTGCGGTATAATGAAGCCTTTTTAAGTCCTTTCTCAGTTATAGTTACTCTGACAATGGTTCATAGAAAGGAAACTCATCAGACTTAACTGGGTCTCTGTCATCAAAATTGAGGCCACCCTGCGAGGACTGAGTCTGAGCGTCAGGAAAATGCCTTAGCTGACTTTCGTGCAAAGGCAGCAACATCAGAATCTGTAGAGACTGGCATATGTGGATGAAGTCCGCTCTGTCTCTGCAAAGAATAGCCCCTCATTGCCAGACTTTCATTATCCTGATGTGTTCTTGTAACACGGCAACTGTCTGGTCCTGAATCAGAGGAATTAAAGTGTGTAAATAGCGGCTGTACATAAACAAACAGTCAGGGCTATGGGAAACCCCAAACAGCTGCTTGGTTCTGGCTCCCTGGCAAACCCCACTTTTGGGTTTTTGCATTCCTTTCCCCACCATAGTGTATTAAGCAAAACTCTATCCCTAGAGGCTCACATCTCCTCCCCCTGGACCGTTTGAGCACTTGCAGCTGGATTTCATTCAGCTGACGCTTAATATGGGTTAGCAGCATGTTCTGGAGTGGAAAGAAATCTAGGATGTTTGCAGCTCCTTCTGATCCGATCTTCCCGGGCCTTTTATTTACTTGACATAGTGTGAAGTCCTAGAATATCAAACAGGGTATGTATAGACAAGTGAAAACCCACTTTTACTGAGAAATAAATGAATCCTAAAAGGATGTGGTCATACAGCATCATTCTTATATGTGAAGGCAGCATGTGTCTCTAACCTGGAATTCCCTTTGTGGCTGCCGTTCCCACTGTGGGCATGGCAGACCCTTCAGGGACTGGACATTCGGGCACAGGGCCCTAGAATCAGTATGTGCACCTCACATTCCTGTCAGACTGCAGATGATTTGAATACATCATTCTATTTATGTTTCTCACATATTGGTAGATGCCACAGTAATTAATCCACTGAAAATTCATTTAAAAATATTATTGCACTTCTGTCTGCCTTGTGTGTTTGTGTGTGTGTATTTTCTCCAACATAGATATTAAAAGTACAACAGGCCCACGGTCCCTTATCTAAAATCTCTGGGGTCAGATGAGTTTCAGAATTCAGAATTTTTCAGATTTTGGAAAAGTAATAATGTGTATATGTCGTTTTTATATAATGTCTCCAGCAGGGTCTGGGGCAGCAGCCCTTAGCCAAACATGTTAGCATTTCTGTAGCAAAATATATGAATGTATCTCACACCGAATGGAATACATAAAGATGATAAATAGCTTCGTGTTACTTCAGGTCTGGTTTCGCTGCCTAGTGAGGTATAAAAAGAACTTGTCCTTTAGATTTCAAAATGCTGGATAAGGGAGATGGACCCGTCTTACTTTCAGTAATGTTCCAATAGACAGAGCCTGTGAACTTTTTAGACTTTTAATGCTGTTTCCCATACTCCAGGAAGTTGGAAGCCACAATTATATTCTGTAAGCAGGGGCCACAGACTCCAGTGCCAGGGCAGGTAAAATTAAGAAGTGAAGTGGGCGGTTGGTTAGAAGACAGTAGTGAGTGAGGACTGTGATGAGCTAGTGGGTCCGTGTCCATCTGCAGGAGCTGGCTGCTCTCAGCTCTAGCCACTTGTTGCCATGGGGAATGTTCACACAATGTAGCCACATCTTCCCATTTTCACCGATCCCCCAGAATGCTGATTTCCACGTAAAGTTTCTTGACATTTGAATGTTGTCAACTAAAAAGAAAAATCCCCTGTGGAGGCCAAAGGAAACATATCTGCAAGCTTTCTCTGGCCTTGGGCTGCCTGCTTTGACCTCTGCTCTGGAGACTAATTCTCCCGATGTGAAAGCCTGGACAGTCGTGTTTAGGTAATGAGCTGCTTCTTGAGATGGGGACGGGACGTGTGTTTTATCGTGACTCATCGTACTTTGCATGTAGGTTAGAAGTTTTTGAGTGTAAAAGACTTCACAGTAAAAAGAAAACATGAAAAAGTCGATAGACACTTTGCTTTAGAATTGCCTTATTTTCTAGCCAGTGGGAAGTTTTCTTTTTCACTTGTGAATCTGAAACTTTCAAGTTACTTATCTTGGAAAAGGGAATGAAAGCCCCAAGTTAAAAAGGAGCCTCTTTGTACAAAGTTTGAGTTGAGGGAGGTTAGACAATAACGTCCCTGCCTTTCCAGGGCCCTCGTGATGGGAAGTGATATTGCGTATCCACCCTTGTATTGGGACAGGGAAGTGTCCTTGGTCTCCTCTCTTCTCAGACCACACCCCTAGGTGATGTCAGCCCCATAACACCACCTCGTGGCTGATGGCTCCCAGTTTTCTGCCTCCAGCCCTGGCACCTCTTCATCCTTACATTGATCTCTGCCTTGGACGTCTCCCTTAAATGTCCTGCTATCATTGAACTCCTGAACTTCATCCTGAAATGGGCCTCCTTTCCCGGTATTCTCTAGTCTATATGTCGGCCACCTTTGGCCTGTTGCCTGTTCTATGAAAAAGGTTTATTGGTGCCCCGTCCGGCACTAAGCCGCACAATTGAGTAGTTGTCACGGGGACCGTGTGGCACTATGTACTGTCTGGCCCTTTACAGAAAGAGTTGCCGACACTTGCCCTAGTGCATTGTGTGCCCCAGTGCACTGAATGTCACCACACCTCCTGGGTCACCTGTCAGGCAAATAAATGTTCAGAACTGCACAGAAATTCTTCTAAGCACCTACCAGGTACCTGTCTACTGTCAGTGTGAACATCTGTAAATCAGCCAGCTTGGATTTCACATGGTCATTGGATACTTGCAGATGCACGGGCTGGAGTGGCCGCTTGAACCCCTGCCCAGCTGTTCCTTGAGGAAGTTCATCAAAGTGCTCTGCTCTGCTAGATCTGGTGAGGGCTAGCATAGAGGGAGCCGGGCACAGGCACGGGGTCTCTGAGATGTGCTTGGGGCTCAGGGAAGGCTTCTCTGACATGTGACGCTTGGGCAATCTTGCTAACAGGCGGGTAGAGATGCGGGGTGATAGAGAATTCCAAGAGGGAAGAAAAATTCTTAGGGGAGACCTAACACACTGGCAGTTTTATCCTTTAACTTAACATTTTTTGTCTATGGATTGGAAAAAGACAATATCTGATTCTTAGCAGCAGAAAAACTCTACCCAGCTTTTATTTTTAAGTTAGGTATTGAATGGCTGTGTATAGATCCACATGTTCTCAAGTCCAGAGTGACTGTGGTGTTTAACTCAGAAGCCCCTGGATGCATTTCCATCCAATAGAAGGAGTAGGTTGGTTCTTCAAAGCTTTAAAAAACTTTAAAAGCAGCACTCTCAACTTGTTTTGCTTAGCATAAACTCATGGCCATCTTTCCCCAAAAGAGACAGTTTTGTTGTAGGATGTTGAAAATCTCTTGAGGCATCATTTCCCACACCGTTACTTGTAAGTTCTTTAATTTTCATTATACTTGTTCATCTCCTCTTATAATCTTTTCAAAACTCTGACTGCTTTTGCATTTTTGGACACACTAGGATTCATAATACTCCCCAAACCACCACAAGATGGCAGGACACAAATATATGACCACCACTGACTGTGAAGACCAACTTTTGGAGACAGGCAGCATTGATTGGCTTTGTTCTCATATGGGGAAGACCATCATTAGAAAGCTTCTGTGCCAGTTTGGGGGGATCACAGCTGGAGGACCTCTGCAGTAGAATTTGGGGAGCCCTTCTATGCAGAAACCTGAGAAAACTGGTGCTTTAGGAACACAAGTCTGGGGGAAGGTGGAGTGAGGATTGTGGAGGAAGGGAAAGAGGAGAAGGAGAAAGGAGACCAGTGAGGAAGCTAGTGCAACAGGGTAAGAGAGAGGACAACAGCCAGAGCAAAGACAATGACATTGGAGACTCATTGGAAAAAGTATTTAACACCATACATAGTGCTGGGGACAAAGAAGAAAGAAAGAGACGAGTTGAGGAGATTCGGGTTATGGTTGGATGTTATTTACTGAAAAGGTAACAGTGGTTCTTCATTCTTCCATTGTTTTAAAATGCTTCTGTTTTTAAACTTATAGTTCCTATAGCTACCTTTTTGCTGGCTTCCTCTTCCAATGACATGACCTTGTGTGTGTGTGTGTGTGTGTGTGTGTGTGTGTGTGAGTTTCAAGACCACCCTGTGTGAGTATCTGCGGATCTGTAAAGTGGTTTAAATCTGGGAGAGCTGCTGTCCTTCAGCTTTTCTTTTTCAGTTATTCTCTCCTATTTTCACATCAAAATGAATTTAGGTATCACTTATTTTCTAGTTCTTAGAAAAATTCATTCATAATTTTGGTTGGTTTGGAGCTCATTCATCCAAATATTTATTGGGTTTGTGCTAGGGGCTAGGTCCTGAGGATACAAAAATAACTAAAACTCAGGCATTTATGGTTTAGTAAATCTGTGAGCTAAACCTTGGGGAGAATGGACATCTTTACAACATGATGCATCTCTTTATAGACACAAAGCTTGTATGTGGTTCGTAAGTTTTGTTGTTATTGTTGAGAATAGTGCCTAATTAGGTTAGCTGGTGAACATGGGTGATATTAATGTTTGTATATATTTATTTACTTTACAACGTATTTAACTCATATTGATAATTTTGTTACTTCTTTGAATTTCTATGTATATTATCTTGCTACGTTTTTATTTCTTCTTTTCCTATTATTTATTTCAGTGCCTTCTTTTTCATTCCTTCTTTAATTGGTTAGACTCTCCAAACAAATGTGTAGCATATATTTGTTTGTAGCAATATTGTATAAAGGGCATGTGATTACCCCCCTATTGGGCATTCCAGAAAAGTGATGAGGAATGCGTAAGTCCTGCTGAAATGCAAATGTCTCATCTGAATGGTTCCCTATGCAAATCTACAGGCATTTTTCCTCTCTTTTGGGCCACATCCCTTTTAGTATGTCTGACATTTGAACCCCATCCTGTGTCAGTCATAAGATTGGCAGGTGATCTTAAAGCAGAATACTGAATTTCTAGTCATCCAACTCTATGGAGAAAATAGTGCAGTGGACTCAAATGAGGAAGGAATTGGAAGAAAAAGTTGAGAAATGGTGAGAGGAGTTTAAATGGTGCATATGTGGCAATATGCTCAGATAACTTCTAAAGAGGTGGTCAGCAGGTCACACGGCAGTGGACTTCTTTGGAGTCTTTGAATCTTAGAGCCGTCTTTAGGAATAGAAACCTTGTTTCCTGCTGATTTAGATGGAGCTCTGACAACCCTCTCCCCAGAAACAATCATCTACACTCAGAAATTGGCATATCATTTCATGGACTTCCTAGACATTCTCAAGCCCATGGACAAGAACCCCAGGGTCAAAGAAAATCCATTTACGTGTTTGGGATCTCAAGAAGCCTACTCGTTATCAGAGATGCTTAGCTACAGTCCCTATGCTGGGAACTGGTCTCTAGAGATATGCTGTTTATGGACGTGTACGTCCCACGTCTCTGTGTGTGTTGTCCTCTAGCTTCCAAAACACACACTTGAGGTCAATATGAGAGCCTTCCCCAAAATGCAGAAAAGCGATGGACAGCATATACTGCGGTGTTCCCCTAAGATTAGTACCATATAGCCTAGGTGTGTAGTAGGCTATACCATCTAGGTTTGTGTAAGTGCACTCTATGATGTTCACATAATGATGAAATAACCTAAAGACACATTTCTCAGAATGTGTGCCTGTCATTAAGCGATGCATGACAGTATATAGTGAGATCGTAGTGAGAAGATGGATCCTATATGACCACTAAAGAGAGCACGCTAAGGAGATCCCGGGTCACTTCAACCACTGTAATGTACAAATACAGGGAGCACACCGCCGTGCATTTGCTCTGGAGCCTCCGATGCCGTCTGCACACAGTAGCTGACTATGCCGCAGTCAAACCAAGAGCTCAGGTGAACCCAGCAGTGTCACCTGAGCTGTATCTCTTGGGCAGGAAGATCAGAAGGTACACGGGCCCTACAAACATTTGGGATCATATCTAAGAAATCTGAATTTAGTTGCCAGCTAGGGGCGCTGCTGGGAAATGACAGCTTCCATCACCTGGACGTCTTGAGAACTCCTGATCTGGTGGGAATTAGAGTTCAGGCAAAACTCCATTTATCAGGGGTGACTGGGGCATCATTGCAGTCTGACAATCTGAAGAATGTGTCCAGCCTCACTCATCAGGCTGTCCTGATTCCTTAAAGCTTGAAATGACATCTCCTTCCTCTCGGATCAAAGCCGAAGTCCCTTGCATCGCACACTAGGCTTGGCAAGAGCTGGCTCCTTCTCCTTGTTCACTAGGTTCCAGCCGTACCAGCCTCCTTTCCATTTCTTGAAAACGTCAGGACCCTTCCTGCCTCCAGGCCTTTGCACACTCTGTGCCCTCTGCCAGGGGCTCAGAACGGCTTTGGCTAACTTAACTCCTCTTCGCCCTTCAGATAGCAACTCAGATGTCACTTCTTCTGGGAAATGTCTCCACAAACCTAAAGGAAAAGTTTTCTTTAAGAAAAGTTTTCTCGTTAGTACCTATCGCTTGTCTCCACAGCAGTGAAGTATCTTTATCGGTGTTGTTCTCTTGCCTGTTTATGATCTGCCTCCACCACTAGCCTGTAATCTCCAAGAGGGAAGCAGCTGTCCAGGATGCTTCCTCTGCTGTGGTATCCCTAGTGTTACACACAGTACTCGGAATACAAAAGTACTCAACAAATATTTGCAAAATGTCTGAATGAACCTTCAGAACATGCTTGCTCACGTTAAAACTAATCATCGATGAAACTGGAGCAGCTCAGTCCAACTCCACCCATTGCTGGCCCATAGCCAGGGCTCAATGAATATTTGTTGACCAACTGGCCAGTGTGGAAGGAAGTAATGGGAGATGTTGTCCAGACAGGCTTATTGCCCTTGGTATCTCCTTTCCAGTCCACCTCCTCAGCCGCAAGCCTCCCATAAACATCTGCATCCTATGGTCCTCTGGGATGCTCTCCAAATTCTGCCTCCAGGACGCACCAGCTTTGTTTGGCTTTCTCCATGTTGCTGATTATCTACTTTAGTTCCCCTTCCTTCTCCTTGTATGCTTGGTGGACCTGACGATTCTATTGCTCTGTTCCTTCGCTCTGCACTCTGCCACTGGAAACAAGTCCACCATCCTCTGGGACTCTGATATCAGTTCTTTTCTCTGTGTTCTGAAGCCCTGGACTAGTCCCGTTTTCTTGCTCGACTGGTCTTTAGAGACCACAGTCCAGACCAGAGAGTTCGAACATCACTCACAGGAGGGGAAGTCAGATGGTCATCATCTGCTGTGATTCCTATTGCTATTTTGGACATTTAACTGGTCATCAATTAACTTATAAAACCAGAAAACAGACTGGCCTGCTTTATAAGTGTGCAGCCAGGCAGAGCACTAAAGCCAGGCCTCTTCGCCTGGCCAGATGGGCTTTTTGTGGATGGCTTACTTTGGCCATTGGCCGCTGCAGGCATTGGCCGGTTATCTTCCTCCAAGTGGCCAAGTGTGGTGTTGGCTTCATTTCCCGACAGGGTCTTGGCTGTGGGAAGAATTGTGAAGTGCCAGGGAAACCAATGGTCGTGGCTTCCTGGCACCCGGGAAAGAGTTAGGGCTTCTGCCCCAATCGCCTCTCGGCACTTCCTCCTGGGCACGTGGGCTACTGTGCAGGCACGGTGGCTTCAGGCATATGCAACCCACACTCCCAGGCATTAGCTGCAAGCACCTCTTTGTTTTCAAAAAGCACATTCCTATTTCTCCAGTTTGGACAAAATACACAGAAGAACCTGATGTGAACTTCCAGGGCAACGGGCTTCAACCCTCACTGCATATTAGAACCGGCCGAGGAGACTGAAAAACTCCGGAGCTCAGACCCATTTAGGCCAATGAAAAGAGTCTCCACACCTCAGTGTCTGGACGGCTCCTCAAGTGATTCCAGTGCCCACCAAGGTGGAGCCCCGCTGACCCAGGCAGCGCCTCTCCCAGTCACTTGTGCATAAGAATCGTCCACGGGATGCATTACAACACAGCTTCTGAAGCCCCAGCCCCAGAACGTGGAGTCAGTGTTTCCAGGGCTGGGCCTGAGAGGAGGCATTGTTAACGAGCCCCAGGTGATGCTGCTGCTGCCTGTCCACGGACCACACAGTGAGCAGCTCTGTTCCAGAGCTTTGCTACTCAGTGGGCAGTCCGTGGAGCAGGAGCCCGGGCATCACCCAGGAACTCATTAGAAATTAAAAATCCTGAGCTGTCCCAGACCTGTTACATCAGCATCCATGTTTTAAAAAGGGCTCTAGGAAATCTAGTTGCACAGCAAGGATCGAAAAGCATTAACACGTAGGGCACAGACGTGCAGCCCCTGGGCCAAAGTTAGCTGGCAGATGTATACCACCTGGCTTGCACAGTATTTTTTAAAATTTGGAATTAATTTACACTTTAAAATTGGGATTTCTGACTTCTCTTGAAAAACTGGAAGATCTAGCAATACTGGGCGTCCGTTCTTACGTGGTGACAACTGGAGACAGAATGGACGTGCTCCAAGCTGCTGCAGAATGACTCCGTTCACTAAGGGTGTCTGCAGGGCCTCTGCTGGCCCTGACTCTGCAGCTCTTGGTTCATGCCCTCCCCTCCCCGGTCCCTCCCCAGCCGGATGACTGGTCCCAAGCATTTTTTCTTGAGCCCACCTACTTTATCTCTTTGTACTTCCCTCTATTCATCTGTAAAATGGATCGATAGCACCTACTCAGGGTTCTGATCTGAATGAAATGGAGATGGAGGTCACGCTTTAAGGTCCATACCTCTGTTTTACACACGAGTTGTTCCTATACCCAGAGTTTCCCCAAGCAAGATCCCTGGACCAGCAGCACTAACATCAGTGGGAAACCTGTTAGAAATACAAACTTTCAGGCCCCACTCTAGACCCAAACGCTTGATGAATTACCAGGCATTTCAGGAAAGAGTGGAATTCTGCGTGGATTTCACCAGGATCAAAATCCCATCATGAGCTCCATAATTATGTGGAGAAAGTTCAACCAAGATCCATGGGTGACTGATGTTTTGCAGGTGAGAGAGACCAAGGGAAAAGGCTAGCGTGTGTGGGATGGAGCCTCCACAGCTTGCTTCCTCCGGCAGCCCGACACCTCCCAGCTGCGGGCTCACCTCTGCGCCCATCCTGAGCCAACGAGCTGGGCTGAGACTTGGTGTCTGGATAACCCACCCTGAGCCTGGGCGTTCACAGGCTCATAAGACAGACTGCTGCTACTTTCACCACATCAGCCCAATCCACATAAAGCATCTTCTGCCTCAGTTTCCCTAGCAGGCATTTGAGATCTGAATGGACAGATCCACAGCCAATGCCATTGCCATCTGCCTGTGCTGACTTTGGGTCCTGCCTGCTGCCTGGGCTCCCCTGATCTCACCCTCTCCATTGGATTGGGCTCCTCAGGTCACGCTATTTCCTCAGCCGAGCCTGAAACTGCCACCCCCGTTGAGACACTGTACATTTGGGACTGGGCCAGCTCTAGAGTGAGGTCAGTTTCCTTGACCCCTGCCTCTCTCTCTGTCTACACTGGCTGAATTCCTGGTGTCCCAAGATGCCTATGACCAGAGCCTGCCTGAGTAATAGCAGAGAACTGGGGATATATGGCCTTTTGGGGGGAAACTGTGATGTGACCGCACACTATTCTTACGGTAAGAGACGTGGCTGCACAGAAAGTTCACACCAAGATCTTCTTTTTCTTGGTCGGGAGCAGAACATGCATAGAAACAGCAGTGAAAGCGAGGCTGGGAGAGAAAATGTTTTCCTAAAGGTGAGGATAGATCCGTGTTGTGCTGGATTGCAGAAGGATTCCTCAGGAACTGTTGCTCTGTCAGTTTTTAAAGAGTGAGTCAGCAAGAATGACTCTGCCTTCTGGGATTCATTAGGTTTAATACTGATGAAAACAGGGTTGGACTACGTAATTTTTCAGAATTACTTCTAAGCAGAGGAGTCAGGCAATAATGATATTAATAATAATAGCAGGATCATCTTTTGAGCGACAGACACTCTTCTAGGTTGTTTCTATACATTCTCAGGGCTCAGCAAACTTCTGCCATAAAGGGCCAGAGAGTAAATATTTTAGGTTTTGTGGGCTACATGGTCTCAGTTGTAACGACTCAAGTCTGCCCTCGAGACACAAAAGCAGCCACAGATAATAAGTAAACAGATGTACATGCCTGTGTTCCAATAAAACTTTATTAACAAAAACATTTGGCACACGAGCTGTATTTGCTAACTCCTGCATTATCTATTGACCCCATGAGACTGTGAAGTAGGTACTTTTACTATTCCCCATTTTACAGCTGAAGGAACTGAGTCTCAGAGAGAGGAGGTAACTCGCATGAGATCCCAGAGCAAAAAGTGGTTTCCAACTCAGTATTCCAACTCAGGATTTCCTACACTATCATGGCTGGGTGAACACTTTCATGCCCAGAGGAGTTTCATCATTCTGGCTCCTCATGTCCCAAGTTCAGTTCTTCAATTATTTCACAATTATCGGGCAGCCTCGACACAACTCTCATGGTCTATCATTTCATTTAACTGTCAGGATGGCTGCAGGAGGTAGTTCCCGTTTCCCCATTTCGAGCCTGTGGTCCCCAGAGGATAAGGCAGGATTGTCAAGGTCCACCCTAAGAGAGCAGCTGAGCTTGGAGTCAGACTCGGGGCTGTCTGAGCCTAAGTTCAGTGATCTTCCCTCCAGACCTGTTGCCTCCAGATTTTTAAAATCTTTCAGTTTTTGAATTATCAAATTGTACATGCCTTTTGTACAGGAATTGGAGTGATCATAAAGTTAATGACAAAAAATCACTCATGATCCACCACCCCAAAAATAACCTTTGCTACTAATCTGATGCTTTTTCTCTATCTTGATCCATGCTCATTCTCCCACACGATCACATACTAAATGAAACATTTCATATATTGTTACTTATCACATAAGATTGGGGGCATTTTCTTATGTTACAAAATTTTAAGAAAATCACCATTTTAATGATCACATATTTTTTCATCATTGGATATAAGAATTTTTTAACAATTTAGATACTTTCTATTTTTCTTATCATAAATGCTTTGATAACATTCTTGTACAAAAGACTATGAATCTCCAATTATTTCCCCAATTTAAATTCATAAAAGGAGAATTATTGTTCCAAAGGGTATTATGTTTTAAAAGTTCTTTATACATTATTGCAGATTGGATTTTTTAGAAATTTGTACTCATTTAGAGTCCCATCAGTAGGTCAGATATACCTAACCCCAAATCAACAATTTTTTTAAATTCGATAATTTTGTGGGCTAAACTATTACAGTTCTAGTGTGATTTTTATTAAGTAATGAGGCTTTGGCGTTTCTTATTGATTTGTCAGAGTTCTTTATATATTAAGGACTTGTTTTTCTGGCAAATATTACTCCCAGGTTTTTATTCACCTTTAAAATAAAAATAAACTCATCTCTATTAACTTGTCACCTTATTCACTGCAAAGCATACTCAGATCATTAGCATTCAACACATTCAGCAGCAAGAGGAGTAGGAACAACAAAGGTTTCTTCTATGAGTAGAATTTGCCAGGTGGCTGGGAATCACAAGCAGAGGCTTAGCCGCAACCCCCATCTCTCTGGTACAGACCGCAGACTTGCCGGGCTGTGCTTCCACACGTGTGACTCCAGGGTAGGAATCAGCCAGGACAGGAGGCAGCTCAGAGACACAGAGAGGACCTTTGAGGCTCATTATAAGCAGTGAGCAAGGAGCTGTCTTTGTTCAAAGAACAGCCGCAAGGCACTGAGCACCTCACCATTCTTTCAAATAAGGACAAGGAGGAGAAGAACAATGTCATGACAACCTCTTTTAGAAGACTATGAGATTGAAGGCTGGCGAGAACTTCATTTTCATACTCTTTGGTAAAAGTAGAGAAAAAAATGCTTTCAGGCCTGCCGTTTTCTCGCCTCAATCCTCAAGATTATTTTGAGGAAAAATAGTCCTTCATGTCCGGTAAATCCCTTCTTTGGGAACAATAATATTTCACTTTATGTTAGATTGGGCTAGGGTGGCATTTCCAATCTTAGCACTGACATTTGGGGCTAGATAATTATTTGTTCCTGGAAACGAAACAATCAATAAGTGAGTGATCCAATAGTTTGTACTTAAATATTTGAAGAATTGTGATATGAGAATTCACCTTTTGTCCCCTTTGTCGGGGCCTACAGCTGAATTAATTACAGGGAGAAAGATACTGGGATCCGTGTGAGGAGTCTCTGCCATAATGACAACTAGGCAACAACGGAATGGTCTCGCTCCAGGATGAATAAGCTCGTGCTCACTGGAGGCAGTCAAGGAGAGGCTGGATTGTTCTTAGGCAGCATGCTGTGCAAGACACTCACACAAAAGATGGGGAGTTCAAAGTTCAAGGGCATTTTCTATCCCTGAGAATCTATAAATCTGTGTTTCCTGCCATCTTTCTTTTTTAATATTTCATATTCAGGTTTATTTCCCCTACAGGAACTTATTTAAAACAGAAGATAAACTTTTCTAGAGTGCTCAAAAATCATCACACACACTGCAAAAACTGGCTTTTTGGGAGCTCCACAGAGAAAACATGCTTGAAGAAGTAGAGTGAGGGATTTTCTGCAAAAAGTGACTACATTTCCCCTAGCCGAGGACGGGAAGATTTTCACGGTCCCTCTCGGATACCGTGGGGTTGACAATGGGCAATGGAGCCGGTTCACTAGGGGGAAGGGCACAGCAAGTGTGTGTGGGGGGATACTGCCCTCCTAGATAGCGTCCATAATCAGTGCCGCAGATCTTTGTTGACATTCCAGGCCTACCCCGAACTGAGGTCTAGTTTCCTGGAGCCCTGCATCTTCTGAAGGGCTGGCTCCTTTTCCTCTTCCCTCCAGAAGCCATGGTGACCAGAAGGCATGGCTTAGCAGGAGCTATGTTTCAGCAAAGGACATGGGTCAGCAGAAGATGTAAGTCAGCAGGACGCATGGATGAGCAGGAGCAAAGGGTCAGAAAGAACCGTGGATCTCTAGAAACCATGAGTCAGCACGAGCCATGAGTCAGCAGAGGCCACAGGTCAAAAGGAGACATGTTTCAGTGAGAGCTTCTGTACATCAGGAGCCATGGGTCCATAGGAACTATTGTCAGCAGGAACCATACATCAGCCAGAGACAGTCAGCTGTTGGTGGTGGGGCAGAGGATTGAGACAAAGTATAAAGGATTATTTTTTTAAGGTTCTTAATATATATTGCTAAATGACTTTTCAAGGATTTGTATAAATTTGCTGTCTCCCACCTTCTAATTAAAATACTTATAAAAATGTATTCCAAAAGGTATGAAATTTTAAGGCAGGCTGAAAGCTGTTAGTATAGCTGTCTATCAGGAGAAATTTCGAGTACAAAAAGTTCAGGTAGATGCTTGACGTAGAGCGAGCGGGCAAAGGAGACTGATATTTGCCATTGTGACTGTGCCTCTCTACCATGTGAGTCAGGACTCTTTGGAGTTTCAAGGGAGAGAAGCCAATTCAATTAAGACTGGCTTAATTCAATAAAATAATTTCTAAGGGCTTGTAGCTTGCACATCTAGACAGTAGTGGGGTAGATTTCAGGTGCAGCTGGATCCAGGAGCTTGAAGATGTCAATCACAACAAACACATCAACTCTTTGTGATCTGCCCCAGCTCTGATGGTTGAAAGCCCTGATTGGCCAGGTCAGGCCCCTGTCATGTGCCCACTCTTGGAGCCAGATAGATGTTGAGGGAATTACTGACCCCCCATCCCACTCCAAGCTACATGACTTGGAAGAGATGGTTTTTAAATGGAGATCAAATAGGCGAATCAAAACAGATGCCCACAGGCCCGTCTTATGGCCATGGGGTCTTCAGGACACCCTTCAACTGGGGAGAAGCTGCATTTGAAAATGTTCAGAATGACTTGAACCTTCCCATCAGTTATTTCCATTTCATGTACCTTCTAGAATCTAGGCTATCATTTTGAATGTTACAATGTTACAGGCTGGGGAAGGAGGGGATGCACTTGCCTGTTACATCCAAGATGTGGAGTCCACAGAGATAACAGCCTGTGCCTGGAACAGCCATAGGAACAATGGGGGGAAACTTCTTTGAAGCGTCATTTTAAATAACAGCATAACAGTCTGGTACTTTTTAAAGATTTTATTTTTCCTTTTTTCTCCCCAAAGCCCCCTGGTACACAGTCGTGTATTTTTAGTTGTGGGTCCTTCTGGCTGTGGCATGTGGGATGCCGGCTCAGCATGGCCTGATGAGCAGTGCCATGTCCGCGCCCAGGATTCAAACTGGCAAAACCCTGGGCCACCGAAGCAGAGCATGCGAACTTAACCTCTCGGCCATGGGGCCGGCCCCATTCCTTTTGTAACTTAATAAGAATGTTTGCCTCCTTTATGTATTCAACTACATAAGTCTAATATTTTTTTACCAAATGGTTAAGCAATTATCTGCAAATTATTCTCCCCACAAACGTGAAATGCCACTTTTATCCGATTCTAAACTTCTGTATCATTATCTTTGATCTAATTCTAGACTCTCCAGTCTGTTCCATTGACCTGTGTATTCCTAGGTCACCGGTTTGCTGTTGTATAATACATAGCAGTATCTATTCAAAGCTCCTTCCCCCCCATTTTCCCCTCAAAATTCTCCTCTCTGTTTCTGGCATAACATTCGCACAGATGACAATTAGGAACTTGTCATCAAGGTCCATAAAGTCCTATTGGGATTAAGATTGGAGAGGATGAAGACTTTCCATCCAGGATTTGGATATCTATTTTTTATTTATTCAAGTTTTTGCACACCTGTCAGGAAAATTTTATAACCTCATCTCATTAAAAAACAAAGAAAAAACTATTCTTCTGAAGTTCAGGTCATTCAACTCTGACCGCCTATTCTTTGCATATCCCTTTCATCAGATGACATTCTAGACTTTGCCTGGTTATTTATTTAATTCTTGGCACACATTTCTCCTCTCCACCTCGGCCCCGTCGTCATCTGGGCTGGTTTCACTGGCCATGCCATGCATCTCAGGCCTGGAACTCCCTCATCTCCAGTAACCTGACCCTCCACTCCAGCTCAGCCATCCGCTGACCAAAGCAGCCTCCAGCTGGTCATCACGCTCACACTCTTCCACTCTAAGTTACTAATTCAAGCACACAAACCTCCTAAGCTTCCAATTCACTGCCTCAAACATTTTTATTACTATGCTCTTTCAGTTCTTAGGTACCACCAGTTCAGTGTTTCCTGGAGCCCTCAGAGCCCATTCAAGAAAAAGAAATCACACAACTTATTTGAACAGAAACAATTTAATACTAAAAAGTGTTAACTGGTATTGAGAAAGGAACAGGCAAAATTCTAACCTTAAGGGAGGAAGCAACTGCAGGAAGCAGCTAGTACCACTAGAAAGGGGAAAACAAAGGGAAGAAGTTGGGCGTGTTGAATCATGGAAGCTTGGAGGAGGGCCCATGGGCCCAGGGCCCAGATCTCAGAGGAGGGGCACTGCTGGCTGCTGCGGCTGCCTTGGAGAGGGTGCCATGAAGCTGGTTCTGAGAGGCTGGAAGAGCTGCAAACTGGACTCAACTGCAGCTTCCAGAAGGAAGCGTCACTGACAACACGGTGAAGCACTGCAAGGGGGATGGTCGCAGCAACAACGGGCACACGGGAATGAGCAAGTCCCTTCTCCTACCTTCAGCCTTGCAATCATCCTCTAGTGTTCTCTGTCTCTGTCTCTCTCTCTCTCTCTAGTGGGACAGTCTAATAAGAAACCGGCTGGCCATGCAGAAATGTCATTTTCAGATTACCAGTCCCAGCTCCAGGTGAGTTTGAAGCTGGGACAAGAACTTAATAATGAACCAACTCTTTGACTTTCTTTCCATCCATCATCCCGGCCTGCCTTCACTTGCTTGTTTGTCCGGCCTGGATTAACCGTCCAGCACTTCAGTTTACTCTCTGGCTGGTATCATAAACTCATTAGCTTCCAGAGAGCAGACTGGTATCACCAATCACCAGCCCAACACTGCCCGACATCTTACCACATTTCTCCAGGCAGCTCGTTTCCCCACACTCTGCAGACTGCTTTAAATCTCCGCTCTTCTCAAACTTCCACCTCCCCTTTTTTCTTTTGCTAGCTTCTGCCTCAAAGATAGAAACTTCTTCTCAACTTTCTGCTAACAAGCCAATAACTGCACCCACCCCCACCCATCCTGTCTCCTCTCTCAGAAAGGTGGTGTTCCTCTGTGTGAGGCCATCACCTGCTCCTCTTTACTGCATCCCATTTGCTTCTTTCTGGGAATTTGAAGATTCACCTTTCCCCACTCGATTCTGTATCTTTGCTCTCTGCCTGTTTACCAGGTCCTTGCCTTTGAAGTTTCATAAATTTTAACTTTAGTCACTAATTTTTGAACAAATTACACTCAGCAAAATGGCAAAGCCACTTTAGAAAATAACTCGGGAATTGTTGTAAAAATAAACATACAATTATCATATAATTCAGCAATCCCACTCCTGGGTCTTTCCCCAAGACAAAGGAGAACATGCACACACAAGTGTCTGCGTGTGAATGTTGATTGCAGCTCTCTCTTCACAATCGTCAAAAACTGGAAATGATACAAACGCCCTTTGGTGAATGCATTAAGAAACTGGTACGTCCATACAGGGGGGATACTGCTCAGCAATAAAAAGGAATGAATCGTTGAGGCACACAACAATGTGGAGGAATCTGAAATGCATTTTGCCAAGGAAAAGATGACAGACTCGGAAAGGGATTTACTGTGTGATTCCATTTACATGACATTTTTGAAAAGGTGACATTATAAGGACAGAAAAAAGATCAACAATTGCCATCAGGAATTCTTTTGAAATTAGGTAGATAAGCCTCTTCCATTAAAAAAAATGCTCACAAAAGGCTCTTTTGGATCTTACCCTCCCCTGCACACTACTGCCACTGTGACTCTGACTTTCATAGCAAATTTTATCCAAACAGTTTGTCTACACCCATCTTTTCCACTCCCTCTCTTTCCATTCACTCCTCAAGCAACCTCACGCTTGCTCCAGCATTGTCAAACTCACTGAGCATTTCTCTGTACTTGTCTCTCTCATCCTTGCTCAGTAGCAGCCCCAAACAGTTGACTCTCCCCTCTTCACTCAGTTTAGGGAAGAGTCTTCCTGCCTAGACGGGGCAAAGGCAGACTCTACCCTTGAGTGGGCTCTGTCACTGCCCCAGCATCTGCCACAGTTCATGCCACAGGCTAGGAATGAACCAGTGAACATTTCTGGAAAGGAGCTTTGGGACAAGTAGCTAGAAAAGGTGGCACTATCCCAAGTTTTCAGAAAAATTCTGTTACCTCCACTGCCGTGCACTTTATGTTTCCTTGTAAAGACCTTCCTACCGTGTATCCTCAACCGTGGAAGAACAAGACAAAAATGAATTGTAATTGCACAAAAACTCACAAGGGCCTCTTATATATTTATTTAAATTTTCCCCTCTAAATACATTTCCCAGAAGGATGGACTTCTTCTATTGAACCTTGAAGGAGACGCCTTTTTCTCCCTGGGACGGGTTCAGATTCTGGATTTGTTGCATGTTCTGTGTATCTTCTTTGAAACATTGGTGCTGAACCACCGAGCAGCAACATTACTCATTATCCTCAGGGTGTAAAGCAGTCGAAGAGTCATTAAGGACTCTCCATTTGGAAAGCAGCCACTGCCCAACAAAGGGCCTCTTCTTGCCTCAGCCAGGAGGAGAGGCACAGTCAGGGCCCTGGGGCCCTCTCTGACTCGAACCCGAGCATCACTGATGTCCTAGAGACTCCACTAAAGCAGGCGTACCCCAATCTCACCCAGTGACAAAGCTGAAGCAGAAGTCTGCTGAAGTGCCAACAGTTTATTTTTATCTTTTCTTTAATAAGAACTTGGTAGGCTTTTCTTTGTTTTAGGGCATGGGGCTGCTATAGGGCAAGAAGGTGGAACTGGCTTAACCATGCAGCAGAGCCAATGGGATTTAAGGGACCTAAATATCCCCCATCAGCCTATCTTCCACGCCTGAAATTCCACTGTGGGATACACATTAAGTACCTTATGACATTAAGGAGTTGTGACCTAAGAAAAACAATGAGAGGGAGGGAAAATTCATTGAACCTGATATACTAACTAGATCATACATGCAAAGTGCTCAGTACAGTGTCTGAAGGATTAAAAAGGACTCATCAATAGTAGCTGTTATTTCTATTACTAATAACTGCTGGACCGTTCGCTAAGCCAATGTTTCTTGACCATCTACTTGGTGTCAAGATACCATGCTAGATGTTGATAAATTGCCAGAATCTCTGTCTCAAAAGGCTCCTGTGATCAGGGCAAGAAACCCCTCAGATAAACAATTAGAATTCACCCTCATAAGTGCTCTCTCTAATAGGACACTGAGTACCAGATGGGAGTGCAGGAAGGAGCAGCCTGCGGTGCTTGTGCAGACAGGACACTGTGCAGGAGGGATGGGTCAGGAGGAACATTTAGGGCGCTGCCAGGGGAGAATGAGGGGAAGGGTGTACTGGGCTAAGACTGCATGCAAAAGGCAAGAATGACATGAAAAAAAAGAAGGCAGGAAAACAGAGGAACGATAATGAGTTCAATGTGTTCAGAGCACAGATTTCATTGAGGGCTAGAGAAGAAAATGGGATTGGAAAAATATCCTAAAGGAGGAAGTGCTATGCCTGGTGAATGGACTTAATCCAATAAGAAATATGAGTCCAAGTGCAGATTTTTAAGCAAGAACACAAGAAAATCTACTGTCTGGAAAGACACATTCATTGACATCACAGGACGGGGGTCGGCAAACTGTGGCCTATGTGCCAAGTCCAGTCCTTTGTCGTTTTATTTTCCGGCTCATGAGCTAAGGATGATTTTTGCATTTTCACACGGTTGAAAACCAATCAAAAGAACGTATTATGGCACAGGAAAATTAAATGCAATTTAAATTTCAGTGTCATCCATAAAGTTTTAGTGGAACACGGCCATGCTCATTTGTTTACACCTTGTCTATGGCCACTTTTGTGCTAAACAGCAGAGATCATTAAAAGTATTTACTATCTACCCTGCACAGAAGATGTCTGCCAGCCTCGGGTTAAAGGATATAGCTTAGAGCAGAGAGAGAACAGAAGGCAGGGAAGCCAGCGTGAAGGGCAGAGGGAGAAGCTTCAGCCATGTTTCTCCAACCTGAGTCGTGTACAAATCCCCCTCCGAAACTGCTCCAGGAGCTCTAGTGTCACTTGAATTACTTTTATTCAAACATAAATTAAATATTTACAAACAGACATCCTGGTAAAACTTCCTTATTCTTTTAGCTCTTACACAACTCTAAAACCAAAACAAACTTAAAAATCAAGTACAAACAAAACTACAAGACCAGTCAATTTCATGTTAACGTCCTTAACTTAAGGTGAGGGACGATGTCTTTCGGCTGCAACCAGATGTCTGCGTCGAGGTCCCAGGCCAGCCCCAGATTCATCTGAGTGCGAGTGCAGGTGTCTGCTACCACGTCTGGGTGATGACAACGATCTCACAACCTTCTCTGGGTGCAAGCACTCCAGACACCTTCATTCACGTAGAATGGCATTGGCAACATTTCTGTAAAGGGTCAGATGATAAACATTTTAGGCTTTGCAGGCCCCTGCTACAACCACTCAATTCTGCCATCATAGCTCAAAAGCCCTCACAGACAGTCCATAAACGGGTGGCGCGGGTGTGCTCCAGTCAAACTTTACTGACAGAACAAGCAGTGGCCAGAATTAGCTCAGAGGCTCTGGGTCAACCTTTGTTCCAGGGCAAAGTGGAAAACTGGTGGGATTTCTGTTCAGCTGTGGACACACCCTCGACAAGCCAGGAGACCGCTGTGGAAGGAGGAGTCACTGCCACAGCCGCCCATCGGATGTATTCACAACGACAGGCTGCAGGCTGGACTGCGGCCACAAGCCTGGACAGCAGACAGCATCACAGCACTATCACCTCTTCACTTCACATCTGTATTCAAACCAGCTCACAGCAACAATGACCATCTTGCCACTTCCCTTGGCCCAGAATGGGGTTTCCACCCACCGGCCCTCAACCTCAGGAGGCTCAGAGATGCCTGCAGGTCCTCACCACTTGGTTCCTGCTGGGACATCCAGAAGGGCTGGGTAATTATGGACTTTGCACATTAGCCACCAGAGTCCAATGCATACTGACAGAGTCTGAGCGCCATGCCGTTATAGTTCTGAATCTCAAAATGCAGTAAGAAAGGAAACTTGGCAACAGTCTTTTTAATTTGGTACCTTTTTACCCACACTGCGAGGCATTTGGGATCAGAGTTCTGATTCTCTTTATGAAGCTCTTCTATATACAGAATCACAGCCTACCTTTAACTTGGAGCTTGACACTCTAGACAATTTTATTATTATTATTATGCTTCAATTTTAGAAAAAAAACACATTTTGAAAGAAAAAAGTGCCAAGAAATACTATAACTTGGATAAGAAACAGTCTCATTTATTAGTCTTTCTTGTAGGGAAGAAAACTTCCCCACACATGTCCCTTTACCTGGCTACTCTTCTCTTCCCAAGACAGTCAATTCAGGGAAAAAAGAGGAATAAAATCTGATTCTGGGGGCCAGCCTAGTGGCGTAGTGGTTAAGTTTGTGCACTCTCCTTCAGCAGCCTGGGGTTCACAGGTTCAGATCCCAGGAGCAAACCTGCACATTGCTCACCAAGCCATACTGTGGCAGTGTCCCACATACAAAAAATGGAGGAAGACTGCCACAGACGTTAGCTCAGCGACAGTCTTCCTCAAGCAAAAAAGAGGAAGACTGGCAACAGATGTTAGCTCAGAGCTAGTCATCCTCACAAAAAAAAAAGAAAGAAAGAAAAGAAAAGGAAAAATCTGATTCTGGTGTGTGGGTATAAACTCGTCATCCTGGTGAACGGATGGATGGGTGGCTATTTACCAACCAGACGAGGAGGCTGAGTCCTCCAGTGAGGCTTCGGGTATGTTCTCCTGGGTGTTCCTGGACAAACTGCACTCCATTGCTCATGACCATCCTTACACGGGCCAGGCTCTATGCCAGGCACTGGTCAACTAGAATGGAAGACAAGAGGGGCCTTGCCCTCAAGGAGATGGCACTGGAGTGGGCACCACCAGAGTCTTAGTTTTAGTTACGTGCTTACTGTGTGCCAAGCACCATGCCAAGCGCTATACACACAATTTTTCTGGGAATACTAATGACACCCCCATTGAACAGACATGATCATCTTGTCTTTACAGATAAGGAAACTGAGACTCACAGAGGTTAAATGACCTGATGAAGGACAGACAGCCAGTCAGCGGCAGAAGCAGGTTTCGACCCTGTGTGGCCTAATCTCGGAGCTTCTGTACTTCCTCCTGCAGAAGCTGGACACCTAAACAGACAATTCCACGACATCCATTATCCTACAACAGGGAGAGCCGAAGCAGGGGCTCTGGGAGCAGGAGACTTGTGAGGGTGGTGGGCTATTTAGAATACTCTAGAACAAACTGATTAGGACACACGACTCATGAGTGGGACCTGAGCAAAGCCCAGCTTCTGAACCCAGTGGAGCACTTTGCTAAACATCCCACTTTAGAGCACTCGGGACTGTCTTGGAGGGAAATAAAACCACCAACCAGGCTTTCCTCCCAGAGATCCCCATGGCTAACTGCCTCACCTCTTTCAAATCTGCTTTCAAACATCATCTTCACAAGGAGCTACTCAACCACCTTATTTAAGCTGCACCCTGCCCCCTCACCATCGCTCTGATCTCTTTCCCCGCCCTCCTATTTCTTTGTTGCACTGTTTTCACCTTCCAACCTATGGTACTATTTAACTTACTTATTCACTACGTTTACTGCTTATTCTTATTGTTTGCTACTCGAATCCTTTCTTTAGAACATAACGTCAACGACAGGAGGAACTGGTGTCTGTTTTGTTCACCACCAGATCCCAAGTCCCTAGAAGAGTGCCGTGTATACAGCAGGTGCCAATAATATTTGTTAAATTAATAAACGAGTGAAGGAGTGTTGAAAAACAGACTGCGGATGTAAGACTGGGCTGAATGATTTTGGCAGCCCTTCCCAGCCCTGGCGTTCGGCTCCCACATACAGGAAAAGCATCCTTCCATTTGGGATTCAGGGACACTGGAAGCAAGTTCTCACCCGTCTAGATACATGACTGAGGTCTCACCGGGATTGTGCTTTCGAATGTGGATGAGACCTTCATGTTCAATAAACTCTCAACCTTGGTCTCCCGTGCTTGTCTTCATTCTAGTCTTGTGCTCTTGTGACATGGGCAGTTAAAGAAGAGAATTTAGGGGTTGCCCTGTGGCCGAGTGGTTAAGTTCATGTGCTCTGCTTTGGCAGCCCAGGGCTTCACCGGTTCAGATCCTGGGTGCGAACATAGCCCTGCTCATCAAGCCATGCTGAGGTGGCGTCCCACATGCCACAACAAGGACTCACAACTAAAACATACAACTACGTACTGGGGGGCTTTGGGGAGAAGAAGGAAATAAATAAGTAAATAAATAAAAGAAGAAGAAGAGAATTTAGTGCACACAGCAAAATCCCCCACATCTCAATGGCAGGCAGAACAAACTCTGTGATTTGAGTGTTTTTGTGAAAAGTCATAGGAGTGTCTTTGTGTCTGAATTAATATAATCTTAAAATTTACAAGAATCCAGTTTCCTTTTTATAAGGTTTCTATAACAGATGTGTCAAGTGTCTAGTTTTGAAAGGACTTCATAATTATTTCACTTACAACTTCCTCTGGGTTAATTATGGGAGTCTAAGAGTTGGACGAGGGGACAAGAGTAATAGAGTTCTTGACATGCCATCTGAATGCAGGCTGAATGCGGTCTGTAACAAAGCCTTCCGGTTTTCCTTTTACTTATTATGTTGTCTTGTCCCCTTATCAGGGTGAGGAACACTCCACTTCTTTACAGGTTCAAACTGAATTCCAAATTCTGTCTGGAGCACATTTGGGTTTCTACCAGGCCCACTTTCTATTTCACTCCGAGGGGTGGGAGAGATGGAGGGTACCAAAATTTATTCCTGTGTGCTCAAATGTGATCAAACCTCGAGCTCTCACTTGACAGTTAATGTCAAAGAACAACTTTAGCGTCGTCTCTTTCTGTATTCATTCCTTTTTAATGCACATCCCTCTGGTTTCCAAAGCCAGAAAAATCTGCAGTTCATTCTAGATTATTCCCCCTGCCCTAACCCCTTCCCTGGCTATCATTTTGTCCTCAAGTTCTGTCAGTTTACATCTAAATATTTCTTGAATCCGTCCATTTCTCTCCATCCTCACTATGGCTGCCTCGATTATGGCTGCCACACTGTTCTGCTGCTAAGGTACAAAATCTTGAATGAGGCCTGTAAATAGGGTGACCAATTCATCCAGGTTTGCCTGGGACTGTCCCAGTGTTAAATCTGAAAGTCTTACACGCCAGGACCCTTCCCCTAGTCCTGGCCAAACTGACACTGTTGGCACCCTCCCTGCAAGTCTTGGCAACTCTCTGCTTCCTCTGTTCACTGCAGCCCCACTCACCTTCTTCCAGTGACTTGGACTTTCCTACCTCAAGACCTTCACACGGGCTGGTTTTCTCCCTGGATTGCTTCTGCAGTCACTTTGTCTGGTTAACTCATCCTCCTCTCCCAGATGCTGGCTGAAACGCCACATCTTCAGACAGCCTTTCACGATCCAGCACCCAGCCCCAAGTTAATTTCTGACCTTGCTACAACCTCTCGCTGTATTCTTTACTTTGCCTTCATACCCCTCTCAATTAGTGGGTTATATTTTGTCTGTGTAGTTACGTGTTTAAAGAAGCACTTTCTTCGTTAAAATTCAGCTCCTCAAAGGCAGACAACGTGTCTGTCTATACAGCTGTTTGTCCCCAACACCTTGCCCAGGACCTGGGAAGCATCGAGCCCTCTATAAATACACCTTCAATACGTTTACTTTGTACGTGTTTTCCTTTTCCCCTGATTAAACTTGCAAGACCTCTTTCTATCCTCCCTCCATCCCTTCTTCTTGCCTTTCTGGTCTCTTGCTGTCTCTCCTTTCTTGCTCTGTCTTTCTTTTCAAGAAACAACTCTTGGAATTAAGTGTTAATGCTACTGTTTTTACGATTTCTTGAACCAATATTTTCTGCTTTTATCAGTATTATTTCCTTCATCTAATTTTCTTAGGTATATTCTTTATTTTAGTTTTTGAGCTCACAGGCCCATTTGCCAGCTCTCTCTTCCTCCCACCTGATTTAGCTAGACTGAGCCTGCACTTTTCCTGAAGAGACAGAGCTGTGTCACTTCGTCACTCTTTTGGCACCCGTTGTTTTCTCTGTGGGATATGCCCTTCGTTTACTAATCTAACAAATATTTAATGGCTACCTCCCCACCTTGTCTACTGAACTAATAATTCTTTAAGATCCAGCTCAGCTATTCCTTGACTGTAACACTTTCCTGCCTCCACCCCCACTGAGTTCATCCACTGCTCTGTGCCACACCCGTACCTGGAGTGGACATCCGTTATAGTACTTACGTTGCATTGTAACACTTTATTCATACTCCATCTTCCCCACTGACCTCTGAGCTCCATGATGACAGTGGCTGACCTCTGTGTCTATTTTGGAGGAGGCTGAGATTCTGGAGGAAAGGGACACACATAATTAGCATGGCTCTCTCTACAGCTTCATCCTCCTAAGAACTAAACAGACCTTCTAAAAAAAATACATAGACTAAGTCAACAGGAAAATAAGCAAGGAGATGAAGAGACAGAAAAAAATACTGAGTCAGGGACCATGTACATTTTCAACTTGATTAGATAATACCAAGGGAAATTTCTTTATTGGAGGAAAGAAGAAAAACAAGAGAGGGGCAAATACAAAAATGAATTTGATGTAGATAAGAGAGATTTTGAGAAAGCTCACACTGATGGACTTGGTCCCCACAAAACATGATTTTGCCGAGTTTGGCAGTCGGGATGGAATATGGACCTTGATCAGAGTGGAACAGGTTTGGAGTACTTTAAGAATATGTTGTGGTCAACCAGTGAAGGACTGAGGACGTTAGAACCATCAAAGGGCCAACTAGATAAAGAGCAAATAACTCTTGTGATTTTATTCGGTGCGGCCTGACATTCTAGATATTGAAGGGGGTAATGAGCGGCATGGCTGAGGATGGGAAGCCAGGGGTCATGGAAGTTCACAGAGGCAAGGGCATCAGGGATGCTCACGAGAACCAGCAAAGTGGCTAACCTTGGGCTGAAACAAGCAAGACCACAGAGGTGTGAGCACGGAGATCCTGAGCTAGACAGACAACAGGTTCCAGGGGAAAACAGAGATGAAGACGTGGAAGGAGAAGTCACTGTGATCAGTCGTGAGGATTTCAGAATTCACACTAGGTTTAGGGTAGGTCCACATCAGGGTTTCATCATCTCGCTGGCCAATAACATGCTTTCATGCCATTTGATGGAAATGAAATACAAACTATGAGATAGTAAAAGAAGAAAACTGGCTAAAGAGTTTTTCAGTCCCTGCAGTGTCTATCAAATCCAATGCCAAGTACTATTCAGGTCTTAGAACCTCCCCTATTCCTGTGTTCTGGCTCCAGTCAGGACACCCCTGGGTCCAGAGCTCCTGAGGTTCATCTGGTGATGGGGCAGGTGTCAGAGTGACTGTTCTAGCTTTCACGGGAGCCTTTGTTCAGGGGCAGGAGGGAGAGAGGGGCCCCTCCTCTTTAATGGTGCTATCAGAACATAGGCTTCTTTGATCTTGTCTGGAATACTGATGGATAAAACTCTCTATGCATTTTATAGGAATATAAAAGACAAACAAGAATGATTTTTAAACACACGAAGCTTTAAGCTACAGATCTGCAGACACATTTTCCCCTTCCTTGTTGCCCCTCTCTAGCCTTTCTGGGAGGAAACACATATCTTGGTGTTGCTTTCTTTAAAACAAGAGAAAGGAGTCAAAACAGTTAATCTCACACGCTTCCTGTGAAAGGGAAAAGGCAGCACACGCTGCTGTAGGAGGAGACCTTGGGAGCAGAGCCAAAGTAGAGGATTTTCCCAATGGGTCCCCATAATGATGCTCTTGGAGGAGGAGAGACTCAGAGTCACCCAAAGGTCCAAGGCGAGGCCAGGCCCATGAAGGACTCAAGTGGATGGAAGTGATGGTCACATCCCGTGAGGAGGCCAAGGAATGACAGCCAGAAGATAAGGGGTGGAGGTGGCCCTGAGGTTAATGACAGGAGAAGACATAAGAAGGACAAAGGTACAGGGGCCAACGGTCAAGGTTGGAAACTTCAGCAACTAAGATGGTGGTGTCATAAACAGAAAAGAAAGACGCAGAGAGAAAAGCAAACCTGCACTGGGAATAAGGAATCGGCGGAACTAGTCTGCCTGAGACTATCAGGACACGGCTTCTTCAACTGCGGGTGCGAGAAGCTGGGAAAATCAAGAGAGGGGATCACAACCCTGATCACCTTCAAATTCCAATTTAACAGACACCCAAGCTCCATCTTCTTCCTAAGACAGCACATCAGTGCCTCTGTATCCTTAATTGTGCATCTAGAAAATCAGATTCTAAAGCAGCCATCGTGGTGGCTGACATGGAGAGACTATAGTAATCACGCGACAGCTGTGAGAGCTTTGGTCTTGCAGACCCTCAAACACCTGCCATTTCTTTGCCCCACCTCTGCCCTTGTTAGCAACATTCAGAGTTGGAAAGATTTAAATCCCTTCATGTGAGTTACTGCACACATGCCAAGTAGATGCTCAGTGGTCACCTCGTTCACTCACCATCTGCCAACTTTGTAGGATGTGTGAGTTGAGTTCCTGCCTCAAGAAAATGTCACAATTGTTAAATCTCAAGAGTCACCTTCAGATAATCTAAATTTTAAGTATTGAATGTGTAACTGACAAAGGACTGGTGTTTAAAAACATTTGCATAGGAACTCAATTCGAAACCATCCTGTGGGGCTCAGGCCATTTAGTCAATGTCTCCAGAGGCTCTGGCTCTTCAAACATGAATTCCTTCTGTTTCATTAGTTTGTGCTACTGCTGTGGCTCCCAAGGGGTTACCTTTGGGACAAGAGACTTAACCATGGCATTGAGCTTTCAACTGTGTAGGAAATAAACTCAGAAACACCCATCCTTAACCAAATTTGTTTCACTTCAGGGAAAGAACAGATATGGGGTTCTTAAAAATTAACGAGTGTCATTTATATTGAATTTTAGATTAAATGATTTAACTAAAGGCTCTAAAAAATACCACTTTTTAGCAGGTCAAAGAGCTCTGCTTCAGAAATGACAGCACAGCCTCCCGGTGAACTGCTTGCGTGCAGTGTCTCTTTTTCTTCTTCCCCTTCCACCTCCTAGAGAAGCTCTTCAGGAGCCTCAGACGGGGGGCTGCTGTGTGGCCAGTTCCAGGGGGACTATTCACATCCGAGTCCATTCACATGGCTCTCCATCACTGTTAGAGGCGCAGGGGTCAGAGAGAAAACTTGTCCTCGCTGTGTAAATACACAGACAAACCTCTTAAAGAAAGCTTTCTCAGTGTCTTAGGTCAGGCTTCCCAGAAGCAGGGCCTGAGACAGTGATTCTGGTGGAAAGGATTCATTGGAGGAGGGCTCTCTGGAGGGGGTGCAGTGTGAGGGAAGCAGCAGACAGGACAAGAAAACTAAGCAAAGGGGCGGTCTCAGCTGGAGACTAACTTCTCCCTCATATCCCAGAAGGCTCTGGTCCACCTTGAGGCCAGGCTTCTGGCTTTTTGCGCCCCAGTCAATCATTGACCACTGACTGTCCCCTGTGGCCAGGAGTAACCTCCCAGGCAAGGCAGCTCCATTTGAGCAATGAATACTCACAGCAACTGAGGAAAGAGTGTGCCACCAGTGAAGGGGACCCGGGCAGGGCACAGCAGCATCCACTACACTTGGGGAAGGAAGGGAAGATCAGAAAAGCAGAGAGGGCCTCTCCGAGCAAGCAGCATATAAGCTGAGTCGAGAAGGATAAGTAAGAGCCAGGATAAGTCAGAGACTTGGAGGAAAAGCAGGGAGAATGGTCAAGGGAACAGCACATGCAATGGCCCTGGGGTAGAGAAGACAATATGGACCTCCTTTCCTCTTCATTCAAGGTGCTCTGGCCTCTGATTCTGGGTTGGAGGGAAGTGTGTAGTGGTATTCCTGTAA
The DNA here is from genome assembly GCF_041296235.1 of Equus asinus. Classification (NCBI taxonomy): domain Eukaryota; kingdom Metazoa; phylum Chordata; class Mammalia; order Perissodactyla; family Equidae; genus Equus; species Equus asinus. The sequence goes on from NC_091803.1 coordinate 28,607,581, forward strand.
GGCAAATTCAGGGCAGGCAAAGAGTTTTGTACTTTGGGCTTCTGCAAAGGACCCAACAGATTTGTGGAAGAAAACATTATGAGTAAGCACTGGGCCCTGAAGATTGCTAGTCTCACCTTTCACGTGCTCTCATCTCTGTACAAAAGTATATTTATCTGTTTTAGGGAGATAAGTGAAGATTCCTTGCCGGGAAACTTTACAAATGTCCAGGAAGGCCAAGCTCTTGGTCTGTAAGGGTGTAGCATCTCCTGTTCTCAAAAGGGTAACATGGACCATCCCTCCCAGGTATGACATCCTATGTGCCATCTAATGATTTGTGGCACCCAAAACTCAATGAAGATAGAACATAGGCAGACAGACAGATGGAAGACCAGGGAGTTCAAATACAGTTTTCTGGCATATGAATTCTGAGACATCAAAACCTCCCTAGGAAATGAAACACCTGAAGTGTCTAGTGAAGTGGAAGGCACTGGGAAGAACTGACCCTGTGTCCCCTCAGTGTCCCAGCAGGGGGTGTTTGGATGAGCGTATTCAACTCAGCAGGAACCGAGCAAGGCAAGTGGCTGCAAAGGGGCAACTGGTAGGTGAGAAGGGCCTCCATTTTGTTTGCAGATAAAAGTTTCTCAGGACATATTTCTTGGATAGTGAATAAAGAGCCCATTGAGGGCTGGCCTCTCACCAGCCACTGTAAAGACAAGCTGAAAAGAGAAGAAACAGAGAAAAAGATAGGATAACAAAGGGGGATAGGAGATTTATGGGCTCAGAGCTCCAAATTTCAACATGAGGTATGAGAATTTCAACTAAAGATGGTGATTTGGGGACTAATATATACGAAGGTCCTTAAAAATGCCCCCCAAAACCATCTTGTAGTTTAAAAAGAATGAATCCATGGTAATGCTAGTAAACTAGAATGGCAGTCAGCTGGAGGACATCTTGAAGAAATCCGAGAAGACAGAAAGCAGATGGATCTGACTGATGAAAACAGATCACAGAAAGATGTAGACCAAAATGCTGGAGAAAAGAGGAACCCTTCCCACAGGGGTCCTTTGAGAGCTCCAAGCTCCTAGTCCACAAACATACAGGACAGAGATGAGACAGGGTACAAGCATGAAGGTAACTGATAAATTAATCACGGGCCAAGTCCTCCCCCAAGGTCTGTTTCCTGACTTTACATCTTTCCCCTCTCTCTCTCCTTTGCTCACCAACTCCAGCTTCATTGACCTTCTTTATGTCCTTTTAACACGTGAAGTGTCTCCCCAGCTCACTGCCTTTGCACTTGCTGTTTCCTGTCTGGAACAATCTACCTCTAGACCTTCACATGCTTGGCTCTTCCTTGTCATTCAGGTCTTGGCTCAAACTTTAGCTGCTCAAAGCATTCTTCTCTGATCACAGTATCTAAATTAGATCCCAACCCCAGCCAGTCACATCACCCTGCTTCCTTTCCTTCAGAGCATGTGTGAATCTCTGAAGTTGTCTGACTCATTTATTTCTTTGTTTCTCATCACCTGAGGACAGAGGCCTTATCTACTTTGTTTATCAGAGTATCGACAGTAGCTGGAACATCAATACAATGAGGTGTTTGTATCAGTTAGCTCTCGCTGGGTGATAAACTACCCCAAAACTTAGTGGTCTCAAACAACAACTGCTCATTTAGTTCATGATTTGGATCAACTAGGCAGTTCTTCTTATCTGCGTGAACTCAGCACATCTCTCCCAGGCTCTGTATCCCAGGCATCCATGGTCAGCTGTAGATTAGCTGCTGGTTGGATAATCTAGGGAAGTCTTTGTCACATGCTATGTGTCTGGCAGGCTGTTGGTCAGAGCAACAGAAGCAAATGGGCCACATGCCTCTTGTCATCCTCTTGGGCTTCTTCACAGGAGTGTTACTTTTTTTGTTTTGAGGAAGATTAGCCCTAACTGCTGCCAATCCTCCTCTTTTTGCTGAGGAAGACTGGCCCTGAGCTAACATCCATGCCCAGCTTCCTCTACTTTATATGTGGGACGACTACCACAGCATGGCTTGCCAAGCAGTGCCATGTCCGCACCCGGGATCTGAATCAGCGAACCCTGGGCCACCAAAGCGGAACGTACACACTTAACTGCTAAGCCACCGGGCTGGCCCCCAGGACTGTTACTTCTGATAGCTCAGAATTCATATGGAAAAAAATGTATTTTTAACTTTCCTGTCTTTTACTTATTTTGGGTTTATTTTGAGCAAGATTAGCCCTATGCTAACATCAGCCACCAATCCTCCTTTTTTTGCTGAGGAAGACTGGCCCTGAGCTAACATACATGCCCATCTTCCTTTACTTTATATATGGGATGCCTGCCACAGCATGGCTTGATAAGCAGTGCGTAGGTCCACCCCCAGGATCCAAACTGGCAAACCCAGGCCACTGATGTGGAGTGCACGAACTTAACAGCTATGCCGCCAAGCTGGCCCCTTACCTATCTTCTTTATAAGGGCAGCAAGAGACAGCAAGTCCAGTGTGCAAGCGGTTTTCAAGTCTCTCCTTCAGGTCACTGTTCTAGAATCCCAATGAACAAACTAAGCCACAGGGCCAAGCCAGATTCAAGGAGATGGAGAAACAAATGCCACATCTTGCTAGGAGGGGCTCCAAAGTCACATTGCAGAGGGGCATGGACACAGGATAGACAGAATTTTCAGCCATTTTGGCACTCTTATCATACTGCTCAATATATGTGTATATATATATATATACACACATATGATGAATATTTTTTATTTAAAAGACTGCATCTGGGAAGGCTGGGCTAGTTGGACCCCATCTCTCTTCCCTGCCCTCCTCCCAAATATATACAGCAGACAGCAGAGGCTTTTGGCCCCCACATAAAAATCCAAGCTGTGCATGCTAAAGAAAGTGACCTGCTTACCTGCAGATGCCTCCTCATTTGAGTGTAGGACCATGAATGGGCAGCAAAGCAGAGTTTGAGGAAACTGTGGAACATCCAGCAGGCACCTTAATGAGAAAGGAGAGGCGACACAGCTTTTCTCAAGAAGGAACACATCAAAATAATTCACTGCTCAAGTCAAGTCCTCCCTTTTTTGACTTGCTCTCCACGGCCGGCTGACCCCCACAACTCTGAACTGTCATTTTCCAGTTATGGCACCAGACCCACCAGTACAGGCTCATCCAGGGAGCAGTTTCTTGGCAGAGAGATCTACACAAATCCAAATGGAACTCCCACTGCTTAACAGCCTAGATCTTTATTCACAAACAAGAACTAACAGCCAAGGGTCAACAAATGTGAAGAAAAGAAATCACATATGTGACTCACATTAAGATTAACAAGTAAAATAATTGTGTTTTTAGGAAATAAAGATCATTCAGGAAACAAAACAATGTTAAAAGAGTAAGAAATGACTCTAGTGAGATAGGAAAGATGGCACATACAAAAGTAAGAACAGACTGCTGCTGCAAAAAAGGAGCAATCAGAGGCCGAAAATGAGTGCCTGGGAATTAAAAATATGTTTGACACTAAAACAATTCAGTGGACAGACTGACTAAGAGAATGGGGATGGTTAACAACATGTCAGTGATCTGGTGATAAAGTCAGTGGAATCTTGCAGACCAGAGCCAAAGGCAGAATGATGGCACGTAGGAGAGAAATGTGAAGCAGCATACATGTCTGCCCTTTCTTTTATCGGGGTTCTGGAGGCAGAGAACAGAGGTAATAAAAGGGAGGAACAATTCAGTAGAAGATAATTTCTGTGAGACAAAGGCTACAGGGGTTTCTGAAGGCCCCCTCCTTTTTTTTAAGGAAGATTAGCCCTGAGCTAACATCTGCTGCCAATCCTCCTCTTTTTGCTGAGGAAGGCTGGCCTTCAGCTAACATCCATGCCCATCTTCCTCTACTTTATGTGTGTGACGCCTACCACAGCATGGCTTGCCATCGGTGCCATGTCCGCACACGGGATCCAAACGGGTGCACCCCAGGCCAGCAAAGTGGAACATGTGCCCTTAACCACTGTACCACCAGGTCGGCCGAGAAGCCCCTTTTATACGGGCACTAATCCCATTCCTCAGGGCTCTGCCCTCATGACCTAATCACCTCCCAAAGGCCCCACCTCCTAATACCATCCCATTGGGCCTTAGCATTTAACAAAGGAATTTTGGGGAGACACAACATTTAGACAGCAACGGGGCCAAAGAAAATGGTGTCATGAATTTTGCTTTGGGCATCGGAAATACTAGAAAAAGGAGGTGCTATTTCTGTTCCACTGTGAAGGATAAATATCAATTCCCACTGAGAGGCAAGGCATTTCAGGCAGAAGGAAGAGTATATGAGCAGAAGTAGAAAGGTCTGAAATTCCCTGACAGGTTTGCAGAAAGAGATCAATAGTTTAGTGTGGCGAGAGTCTGAGATCTATGGCAGGAAGTGAATACACATGAATCTGAAAAGATAGGATTGTGCCAGATTGTAAAGAGCTCACATGCTATTCTGAGACGCTTTTCTACCTGACAGTATACATAGTTGGGAACCCTTGGAGAATTTCATGCAGCAGAGCGACATATTCACAATCTACTTAGCTCAGAATCATGAATAGAAAGTGGGTACTTTCTGATGAGCCATTCCCCAGACTCACCTAGATGTAAAAACTCAAGAGTAGGCAGAGAATTTCAATAGCACTAGGAACCAGAAATATTTCACCATTACCTGCTAGAAAACCAGAAGAACTTCCATGAGTTAAACCTTTAAAGCTTACAGGTAGACTGGTGGAACCATTTATGGTAAAATATTTCAAGAAATCTCACAAGCATAGACTTTCTTTCATCAGAGTGAAGGAATTCAAATCTCTCTCAGTATGGAAACTATTTAGTAGAGGATTCAGAGTCTTTAACACCCTCATCCAGCATCAGTCGTGAGCTGAAACGTGCATGTGGAAGGAAAGGAGCTGTGGGGCGGCCATGGTGAAGTTGTAGCTTTTAGCCATGAATGCAGAAACAGCCCATCCAGGAATGAGTTTTAAATACTGTACAAAGACAATAAGGTAGTGGTATCTCAATATCTCTTCTTAGACATCAGGTTATTAGTTTAAAGAAGGAGTGACTTTTTAAACTAGAAAGTTTCATGACACTTGGCTGTTTTAAACTAGATATCTGGCGGCCAGCCCCAGTGGCCTAGTGCTTAAAGTTTGGTGCACTTTGCTTCAGTGGCCCAGGTTCGGTTCCCAGGCATGGACCTACACCACCCATCTGCCATGCTAATGGCAGCTCACATACACACCCACAAAAAACCAGTGACATTCGCCATCATGGTGGAGTGAGCTCTTCCCTTAGACTCTCTCCCCAAGACACAATGCAAAGGACATTCATAAACCAACAGAGAACATTCACACAACACAACAGACGTCTGAGAGACCCAGGCAGCCATACATTTGAAGGTGGAGGTGCTGTACCCCCGGGAGGAAGTGGAAGGAGGTAAGGGGATCTCCTCTTCCTCCTTGACGGTGATCTAGGGCACAGGACTGCACGTGGCTCTGTGAGGAGAGCAGGGAGGGGCAGCTCTCCGCAGGAACGCCTTTGCTCTTGGAGCTGCCTACAGCTGTGGGAAAGCCCCACACAGAGGAGGCCAAGGAATTGCAGGGGCATCTTTATCAAGCAAGCACCCCAGCGGGGGAGACAGCAAGGGCAGAGCGGAATGCCCCTAGGATTCTGCATGCAAAACAAAGCGCCTCTCCCTCCACCTGACACACCAGCTCAGCCAGAGGAAGGGACTCCTACCAGAGCGAATGCACATACATTTCTAAAGCAGCAGGAGTGAGCGGGCAGTGGCAGACGTGCCCAGTCAGCATAGATTCCAAAGGACAGGCACAGATGCCAGGGATCACGGTGGGCTCAGAATACACAGGTCCTGCCCCTCCCACTGGTAGCAGGTAGAATCTGCAATCAGATACTTCCACTAAGGGGAAGCACAAATCCACCCCCTGAAATAGTACAAAAAGACACTTTAATACTCCAGACCAGAAGGAAAATGACAAGCACCCAGAAATCAATCTTGTCCTGAAGGCACAAACATTTACAATCTAAATGAAAGACAATTCAAAATAGCTATCATTAAAAAACTCAATGAGTTACAAGAAAACTTGGGAAAGCAGTTCAATGAAATCAGGAACAAAATTTAATGAACAGACAGAATTCTTCACAAAAGAGACTGAAACTATAAATAAAAACCCATCAGAAATGTTGGAGATGAAAGACACAATGAATGAGATAAAGAAAAATCTGGAGTCCTTGAATAACAGGGCTGATTTATGGAACACAGAAGCAGCAGCTGGGAGGACAGAAATATAGAAATGCTTCAGAAGAAGGAGGCAGAACTATGATAAAAAAGAAATGAAAAAATTCTCCCAGAATTATCCAACTTAATTAGGAAATGCAACAGAAAGATTATAGGTATGCCAGAGGAAGAAGGGAGGGAGAAAGGAACAGAAAGCTTGTTCAAAGAAATAATAGCTGAGAACTTCTCAAACCTGGGGAAGAAACTGGATTTACAAGTAAAAGAAGCTAACCGAGGGGCTGGCCCCATGGCCGAGTGGTTAAGTTCGCACGCTCCGCTGCAGGTGGCCCAGTGTTTCATTTGTTCGAATCCTGGGCGTGGACATGGCACTGCTCATCAAAACCACGATGAGGCGGCGTCCCACATGCCACAACTAGAAGGACCCACAACTAAGAATATACAACTATGTACCAGGGGGCTTTGGGGAAAAAAAGGAAAAAAATAAAATCTTAAAAAAAAAAAAAAAAAGCAGCTAACCGAACTCCTAATTGTATCAATGTAAAAACACCTTCTCCAAGGCATATGTTAGTGAAACTGGCAAAAGTAAATGACAAAGAAAAAATATTAAGGGTAGCAGGGCAGGAGAAAATAACCTACAAAGGAACCCCTAGCAGGCTTTCACCAAATTTCCCAGCAGAAACCTTACAGGCTAGGAGAGAACAGAACAATATCCTCAAAATTCTGAAAAACAGAAACTTTCAGCCAAAAAGATCTATCCATTGAAATTATCCTTCAGATATGATGGAGAAATAAAACCTTTCCCAGATAAACAAAAGCGGAGGGAGTTCATTGCCACAAGACTCCCTCATACAAGAAATGATCAAGAAGGCCCTGATATCAGAAAGAAAAAGAAAGGGTTTAAAAAGCCTTGAGCAAAGAGATAAATAGGCAGACAAAATCAGAAAATTGCAGTTCTCTATCAGGACAGGATAGCAACCAATTATAATATTGAAGATAAAGGGAAGGAACACATCAAAAATAACCGTAATCTCATCATTTTAACCACAAACTCACATCAGAAAACGGAAGTTACAACAAAAGTAACTTAGAAGGGGATGAAGAAAGGAATGGAACCTGCTTTAGACTAAGGAAATAAGAGGCCATCGGGAAATGGACTATCTCATCTATGAGATTTTTTATATAAACCTCATGGCGACCACTAAACAAACAATCAGAACAGAGACACAAAGGATACATACGGAGAAAATCATTATAGAGAACTACCAAACTAAACTGGCAGTCCGAAATACAAAGGACAAGAAACAAGGGAAATACAGAACGACCAGAAAACAAGTGATAAAATGGCAGCAGTAAGCCCTCATAGATCAATCATCACTCTAAATGTAAATGGATTGAATTCTCCAATCAAAAGAGAGAGAGTGTAGGCCCGGGCCAGTGGCTCAGCAGTTAAGTGCACATGTTCTGCTTTGGCGGTCCGAGGTTCGCCAGTTAGGATCCTAGGTGTGGACATGGCACAGCTTGGCAAGCCATGCTGTGGTAGGTGTCCCATGTATAAAGTAGAGGAAGATGGGCATGGATATTGGCTCAGGGCCAGTCTTCCTCAGCAAAAAGAGGAGGATTGGCAGCAGATGTTAGCTCAGGGCTAATCTTCCTCAAAAACAAAAAGAGAGAGAGAGAGAGTGGTGGGATGGATTAAAAAATAAGACCCAACATTATGCTGACTCCAGGAAACAGATCTCAGCTCTAAAGACAGACAAAGGCTCAGAGTGAACTGATGGAAGATGAGACTCCAAGCTAATGGCAAACAAAAGAAGCAGGTGTTGCCGTCCTTAGACAAAACCGACTTCAAGATTAAACAGGCAATGGAGTGACATCAGCATCATGGTGGAGTGAGCTTGCCCGGGACTCTCTCCCCTCCAAGATACAACGAAAAGGAGCAACCCTATTTCAAAAGAAAATACCCTAAAAGCACAAAAATCCTCGGAGAGTCACGGCAGCCACACGACAGAGGGGGGAGAGGCTGGAGCCCTGCCTCAGAGGAGCTGGCACAGGGTAAGAGAGAACTCTGCTCCCTCCCTTAAAGACTGTGGTCACTGCCAGGGAGGCTCCGTGACAGAAGGCGTGGGGGGAGGGGCTGCGCGTCTGTGGAATCACCCAGGACTCCCTAGGGCCCTTGCGGCCTAAAGGGAAGCCCTTTAACAGGGCAAAAGCTTTCATTCAGGGGTGACCTCATCAAGCCAAGACCACAGGAGCCCAGATAGCGAGAGCTGATCGGGAACCCGGGACTGCATGCAGGAGAAAGTGCCCCTCCCCTGACCCGCACTGCGCCGGGCCATCTCCGCTGAAGGTGGAGGGCTCAGAATACACGGCTCTCGACCCCCATCCATTGGCAACATGCTGTAACTGCAACAGAATACTATCACAATGGGAAAAAGACTCATCCTTTCAGCATCAGGCAACTCATCAAATCTCCAGACCAGAGAGAAAATAAGCACCCAGAATTCAGTCCTGAGGATGCAGAAATAAGTAAACTAAGCAACAATGAATTCAAAAGAGCTATTGTCAAAAAACTCAATGAGGTAAAAGAGAATATACAGAAACAATTCAACGAGTTCAGGAGCTAGTCCACAAAACAGATTGAAACTATAAAGAAGAATCAATCAGAAATACTAGAGATGAAAGACACAATGGAAGCAATAAAACAAAATACAGATTCCCTGAATGCTCGTGTGGACACCACAGAGGAGCGACATGTTGAAATGCTCCAGACAGAGGAGGAGAGAGAAGTGAGACTAACAAGAAATGAAGAAAGTCTCCGAGAAATATCCAACTCAATGAGAAAATACAACATAAGAATCATAGGTATTGAAGAAGGTGAAGATAAGGAGAATAGAGCAGAACGCGTGCTCACAGAAATAACAGCAGACAGCTTCCCAAATCTAGACAATGAGAGGGAAACGTGTCTGGAGGAAGCCTTCAGATCTCCTAGATGTGTCAAAGTAAAAAGACCTACTGCAAGGCATATAGTAGTAAAACTGGCAAAAATGAAGACAAAGAAAGAATACTCAGGGCAGCAAGGCAGAAGAAAATACCCTACAAAGGAACCCCTATCAGATAAGCAGACTTCTCTGCAGAAACCTCACAAGCTAGAAGAGGATGGAATGACATATCCAAAATTTTAAAAGATAAAAATCTTCAGCCAAGTATACTCTACCCAGCAAAAACATCCTTCAGATATGAGGGAGAAATTAAAACTTTCCCAGACAAACAGTGCTAAGGGACTTTGTAGCCATGAGACCCATCCTCCCACACCAAGAAATCCTCAAGAAGGCCCTCATACCTGAAAAAATGACAAAGGGGAGAGAGGGGTCACAAAACACAGAGTAAGGAGACCAACAGATAGACAGGATCAGAACAGGATAGCAAATATTCAACTACAGCATTAGGCTAAAGGGAAGGAAAACACCAAAAACAAAGACAATCTCGTCACTTTCACCACAAACTCATGACACAAGTTGGAATAAGATATGAGAATAATAACTTAGGAGGTGAGGTGGAAAGGGACTGAATCAGTTTAGACCAAGGAAGTAAGAGGTCATCAGAAAAGGGACTATGTTATGCACGAGATTCTGAATACAAACTTCAGGGCAGCCACTAAACTAAAAAGCAGAACAGAGACACAAAAAAGAAATAAGGAAAAAACAAAGACACACAGCATAAAAAACGGCATAATTCAATGGGTAGACCAAAACACACAGGACGAGAAACAAAGGAAATGCAGGAAAACTGGAAAACGAGTGATATAATGACAGCATTAAGCCATCATACATCAATAATCACCTTCAATGTAAATGGACTGAACTCTCCAATAAAAAGACACAGAGTGGCAAGATGGATTAAAGAACAAGATCCAATAATTTGTCGCCTCCACGAAACTCATCTCAGCTCTAATGACAAGTACAGGCTCAGAGTGAAGAGGTGGAAGACGAGACTCCAAGCTAACAGCAAACAAAAGAAAGCAGATGTCGCAATACTTACATCAGACAAAGTAGACTTCAAGACAAGGCAGGTAAAGAGATACAAAGAGGGGCAGTATACAATGATCAAAGGGACACTCCATCAAGAAGAATAATAACACTTATAAATATCTATGCACCCAACACAGGAGCAGCAAAGTTCGTAAAGCAACTGTTAACAAACCTAGAAGAAGATATTAAAAATAACACAATAATGGTAGGGGACCTCAACACCCCACTCACATCATTGGACAGATCATCCAGACAGAACATCAACAAGGAAACAGTAGAATTAAACGAAAAGCTAAAACAGTTGGACTTAATAGACATATACAGAACACCCCATCCAAAAACAGCAGAATACACATTCTTCTCAAGTGAACACGGAACACTCTCAAGGATATGTTGGGAAACAAGGCAAGCCTCTATAAATTAAAAAAAAAAAAATGAACTAATAAGAAGCATCTTTTCTGATCATAATGGTCTAAAGCTAGAAATTAGTTACAAGGAAAAAGCTGAGAAAGAGACAAAGATGTGGAGACTAAAGAATATGCTATTGAACAAGCAATGGAGCATTGAAGAAATTAAAGAAGAAATAAAAAAATATCTGGAGACAAATGAAAATGATAACATGCCATACCAGCTCATACGGGATGCAGTAAAAGCCATATTATGAGGGAAATTCATACAGGCACACATTAACAAACAAGAAAAATCCCAAATAAGCAATCTCAAATTACACCTAACTGAAGTAGACAAACAAGAACAAATAAAGCCCAAAGTCACCAGAAGGAGAGAAATAATAAAAATCAGAGCAGAAATAAATGCTATTCAAACAAAAAAGGCAGTAGGAAGGATCAATGAAAACAAAGAGCTGGTTCTTTGAGAAGATAGATAAAATTGACAAACTCCTAGCCAGATTTACAAAGAAAAAAAGAGGGCTCAAATAAACAAAATCAGAAATGAAAGAGGAGAAATACCAACATACTCTACAGAAATACAATGGATTATAAGAGAATACTACGAAGAACTGTATGCCAACAAAATGGCTAACCTAGAGGAAATGGATAAATCCTCAGACTCCTACAACCTCCCAAAGCTGAGTCAAGAAGAAATAGACAACCTGAACAGACCGTCACAAGCAAAGAGATTGAAACAGCAATCAAAAGCATCCCAAAGAATAAAACCCCAGGACCAGATAGCTTTCCTGGGGAATTCTAGCAAACTTTCAGAAGATTTAATACCCATCCTTTTCAAGCTATTCCAAAAAATTAGGGAGGATGGAACACTTCCTAACACATTCTACGAGGCCAGCATCACTCTGATACCAAAGCCTGAAAGGGACAGCACAAAAAAGGAGAACTACAGGCCAATATCGCTGATGAACATAGACGCAAAAATTCTCAACAAAATCTTGGCAACCTGAATTCAGCAATTCATCAAAAGGATCATACATCATGATCAAGTGGGATTCATACCACGGACACAGGGATGGTTCAACATCCGCAAATCAATGTGATACACCACATCAACAAATTGAAGAATAAAAACCACATGATCATCTCAATAGCTGCAGAGAAAGCACTTGACAAGATCCAACAGCCATTTATGATAAAAACTATGAACAAAATAGGGATAGAAGGAAATTACCTCAACATAATAAGGGCCATATATGACAAATCCACAGCCAATATCATACTCAATGGGCAAAAACTGAGCACCATCCCCCTGAGAACAGGAACGAGACAAGGATGCCCACTATCATCACTCTTATTCAACATAGTACTGGAGGTTTTGGCCAGAGCAATTAGGCAAGAGAAAAGAATAAATGGAATCCAAATAGGGAGTGAAGAAGTGAAACTCTCGCTGTTTGCACATGACATGAGCTTGTATATAGAAAACCCCCCAAAATCCACTGGAAAACTAATACAAATAATTAACAACTACAGTAAATTTGCAGGGTACAGAGTCAACTTACAAAAATTAGTTGCTTTTCTATACTCCAACAACAAACTTACAGAAAGGGAACTCAAAAATATAATTCCATTTGCCATCGTACCTAAAAAAATAAAGTACCTAGGAATAAATTTAACCAAGGAAGTGAAGGACTTATACAAAGAAAACTATAAGACATGAGTGAGAGAAATTGATAGTGACTTCAAGAGATGTTAAGAGACTCCTTGCTCATGGATTGGAAGAATAAACACAGGTAAAACGTCCATACCACACAAAGCAATCTACAGATTCAATGCAATCCCTATCAGCATCCCACTGACATTCTTGACGGAGACAGAGCAAGGAATACCAAAATTCATATGGGACAAAGATCTCGAATTGCTAAGGCAATCCTGAGAAAAAAGAACAAAGCTGGAGGTATCACAATCCCTGACTTCAAAATGTACTACAAAGCCATAGTGACCAAAACGGCATGGTACTGGTACAAAAACTGGCACACAGATCGATGGAACAGAACAGAAAGCCCAGAAATAAAACCACACATCTACGGTCAGCTAATCTTCGACAAAGGTGCCAAGAACAGACAATGCAGAAAAGACAGTCTCTTCACTACTATCTCATGACTAGGTACTTAAGCAAAGAACTGGAAATCAATGATTCAGAGAGACTTATGTGCCCCTATGTTCCTTGCAGCATCATTCACAATAGCCAAGACACGGAAGCAAACCAAGTGCCCATCAACTGACAACTGGATAAAGATGTCATATACGTACATACACACACACATATATATATATTTATACACACACACAGACACACACACACACAATGCAATACTACTCAGCCATAAAAAAAGACAAACTTGTCCCATTCACAACAACGTGGATGGAACTTGAGGGTGTTATGTTAAGTGAAATAAGCCAGACAGAGAAAGGCAAACACCATATGATTTCACTCAACTGTGGAAGGTAAACACACGAACAAAGAGAACGGTTTACTGGGTACCAGAGGGGAAGCGGGGAGGGAGCTGGGCATAGGGGTAAAGGGGCACACTGATATGGTGACTAACAAATTATAACGGACCACTGACATTTCACAATGTTATAAACTCTTTTGACCTCAATTAGAAAAAAAGAGGAAGATTGGCGGCAGATGTTAGCTCTGGACGAATCTTCATCAGCATAAAGAAATAAAAATAAAAATAATAAACTAGAAATGTGGCTCAAGGCTGTGCACATCACCGAGTTCTCCAACTTCAGAGCAGGAACAAGGAAAAGATCACATAGCAACCTGATAGGAACTAAGTAGAAATTACGTCTAACTAATAGAAAAAGGCTGTCCATTTCTTGCTCCTTGATGAATACGCCAACGTGGAAATCAGAACATATATCTCAGCCATATGTCTTTGTCTTATTTTTCTTCAAGACTGTACAGCATGAACATAGAAATGTTCAGCTTAAAAGTCAGGAGAAGAGTCCTTGAAAGACTTCCATTTGAGGAAACAGAACTATATTTTAGAAAGCTTCTGCTGTGTTTGTGTTCTCAGGAAAATTCAGGAAACTGTTTGCTCTATGAAGCAAGAAATGAAAACTTGTATAAGTTGAGGGACTGAGCTGTAAAGGGAGAGGGTGGCAAGGGAGAAATAGACAAAAAGATAAGGAGGAAGTATTTGGGAAAGAATAAAATTTCCCTTGAGATTACATGCAGCTTAGAAACAATCAAGATCAGTTTTTACATCACTGGGAATTGAATCAATGATGTTGAAGCCATTCTTGAGAAACTCTCTCAGAAAGAAGGAGATAAAGGAAAAGAGAGAAAATAAGAAGAAGATTCCAGAGATGGAAAAAGATTTTCAATAGAAGAATGTTTGGCATGTCTGAGGGAGAGAGCAGAGCAGATGAGAAAAATAATCTTTAAACACATCTCAGAAAAAACTTTCTGCAACTCAAGGAGGGCCCGGATCATCAAAAGGAACACATCAGATATGAGGCCAAATTGATGAGAAAAAAATATGACCATAACACATATTGAGAAAGTTTTGGAACTTCAAGAATAAATAAGATTCTCTAGGGATTTAGGAAGAAAGAGAAAAAAAGGTCACATTGGAATTAGACTGCTCATCTGCAATTCTAGGATACATGGAGCAATGTGTGTGGACAGAGACGAGGGACAAAACTGTGTGAGATAAGCATTCGATACCCAATCTCTCACCCACGAGCGAAGACAAAAACAAAAGGATTTACACTAATGTGCAAAGACTCCCAAGATACACTATTCCATCTAGCAACAATACTAGAAACACAGTTAAAAGATGAGTCAGACTCAGAAAAAATAGGAGCAACATGTAAAATAGACAAATGGTTAATATCCACACTGAAGAAGGAGCTCCCAAAACCCAACTAAGAAACTGCTAAGGGGTAGGAATAAATAATTGACTGAGAAATAAATACAGATGACCAATAGGCAGCAAGGACACAATCCATTAATTACAAATGAAACTGGCATCGAAATACCATTGGATCAAGAAAACAACAGGAAGAACATCACGTGTGGGAAAGGCCTGTGAAAACAGATACCGGGAAGAACTCTGGGAGAGCCTTTAGGGTCTGGAAGATCAAGACACCTCCCTGAATCCAAAACTCTCCACAGTCATACAATCGACCTCCTCCAAATCATACAGTCAACAAGGAGAACCAACGAAGCCACATAGAAGCAAGCCTGTAGCGTCACAAGATGACCAAGACGACCATAACCTTCAAATGACCTGGAAGTTCAGAAAGAAATGCCAACTTCCAGCCCAGCTCCGACCACTACTGAAAGCCTTTGGCAGAGTGGAGGATTACAAGGTTTAAGACTCCATGGAAAGGACAAGGTCATGGAGGAATCAGATAAAACACATCAAACCACCCTCAAAAGAGGAAGTCCAACACTACCTGCTGAAATACGCAACACAGGCGAAGGACTCGGTAGTCCTGGGCACTGGCCACGAGCACGCTGCTGCAAGGGGAAAGGCTCTGGAGGTGTCAGCCTTGGAGAAGCACTGCTTCCAAGGGAGAACCAGAAATTGGCAAAAGAGGTGGTGCTCCTCCGAGACGGGGCCATAAGGAAAGAGGATGGGAGGAAAGAAAAAAGGAATAGGAAGGATTTTGCATAAAGGAAAAAGAAACAAAATATACCCCTTAATTCCCAATAGCGTTATGTTTAAAGAAACTGCGCTTCACCATCCAGACAGAAGTGGGCTCTCTCACACCAGGAACCCTGTCCATATAACATCCAGGAACAGAAAAAAAAAAAAATTCCATACAAAGTTACTGTAAGAAGAAAACAAAGTGAATCATAACATTTCAGTCGTTCAAAATTTCTCCTCTGCTCCTCCAAAAACATGGAGAAAAACTACAGCACAACACTCCACATTTAATTATTTCAAACAAGCATTGGAAGATGTTGAAAAAAGAAAAACAAACATCTAGAATTAGAAAGCCACATATTAAGGCAGAAACGGACACAGCACAGAAATACCGTGAGATCCGATCAATTTCTTTGAAAAGACAACAAGAAATAAACTAAAACTAGAAGGTGCCTTAACAATCCCATACAAGAGGGAGAGCTGCACTCCTCAGAACCCATCTAGACCAACGTTACTATCTGCTTCACGTCTGTCCTTCCAGCAAGACTTGGTTCCAAGGAGCCAAGACCACGTGTGCCAATTCAGCGCCCGACTCCCAGGCACCGCATCCCCAGGCTGGCCCCGTGCCCGGCACACACCGCCCGTTCCACGAACGCGTGAAGCACACGAAGAAACCCCTCGCTCCGCGCGCCCCACAGCTGTCGCGCGACCTGACGGGCACCTCTTGGCGCACAAGCCTATTCCTCGGGTACACGCTGGGCTCGCCTCGCCTCCCACCAGCCCCCAGGCCCCGGCCCCCAGCCCCACGTCCCCAGGCACCTCTTGCAAACAGAAGCATCTTCGCGGGTGCCGCGCAGGCCCTCGTCGTCTGCGTCGGGCGAGGAAGAAGACCCGGAGCTGAAGGAGGGCCTCCTCAGGCTAGGGCGTGGTGGGCCCCGGCTGCTGTGACACACACCGGGGAAACGAACGAGCCCGGGAGAAGGCGGCAGAGCGCGGCCCGACGACACCCGGCTCCGCCAGGCTCGGCTGACGCAGCTCAGCAACGCCTCCCACTTCGGCGGCCCAGCAACTGTCCGCTCCTCGGCGCCGGCGCTGAGACGCCCACCTGGCAACTTCCCCGCCCCCTCCGGCCGCGGACACGCTCATTGGAGGAGTCCTTTGGCCCCGCCCACACATTCCGGAAGTTCGCCCAGGAGGACAGTAAACAAATTGTCGCAAGATCATCGCAATCCCTTCGGGGCATGGTAGTCTTTAGGTGCGTAGGCTGTCTCCCGGGTTTCTTTTGTTCCCCCTGAAATTTCTTAAGTATAATTAACTGAGGGCAGAAGAGCTGGTAGAATCCTCAGCAGTGAGGCGAAGGGCAGAGAATCCAGCCTGGGGAAACAAGTGTTAGCATTACAGTCAGTCGGGGGTCAGTCTCATTCCACAATTTAACAAATATTTATTGAGCTCCACTCTGAGCCAGGAACCGTTCTATGGGCTATGCATACATACCTGCCTTTATGTGAAGGAAGGATTGTGTGGAAAACTAGAGCTACCAGTTGCAAGCATCAATGGCTGAATTTCAGCAACATAATGTTCGGTGAAAGAAGGAAATATAACATTTGTAAAGTTCAAACCAAGCAGAAGTGATATTTAGATAAACATATATATATGATAAAATGCTATACAAAAAAGTAGAAGAATGAGAGAAAAACATCAAGAATCAGATTGTGACCTTTAGGGAGTGGGGAGGGTAGGACACTGGAGGACAAAGAAAGGGAATGAGGGAGGAGTACAGAGACACCTCAATGATTTCTCAAGTGGGGGTAGGTTCACATACATATGTTTCTTTTCTTGCATATTCACGATGTTCATAACAGATATCCTGTACTAGATTCACTGTAAAACATTTTTTGAATAAACAAGAAAAGAAGTGTGCTTGTATATTCCTTTTCATTATCTGTTGGGAACCAGGGAATGGATGTACTCAAACTTTAAGAACCTTGAATCACACACACACACACACAAGCAAAATAAACAAACAACAACAAAAACTCAATACACATATCTTGGGGTGAGATCAGACATTAAAAGCTATTCAATGGACGAACAAGATCTCATGGATACCCGAAGTAGAAATCACAGTGGGGAAGGCAGAGGTTGGGGAATTTAGCCAGGGGAATGATGAGGAGATGAAATACACCACTTTCTTTGACTCAGCCTCAGCCTAGAGGGTATTGCAAACCACTGAACAAGCACTGTCATCCGGCTCGGCAGCGTACACAGTCCACGCATGTTAGTGGGTAAGAAGTGTCAACAACACACAGTAGAAGGTGTGGATCCCATCGGTCTAGAGTGGGAGGCTGAGGGGGACTGGAAGAAGGTGGAGGCAGACGCACCAATACACCTCTGTTGATCGATGAGCAGAGAATACTTGTGCTCTTTGCTGAGCCTTTGATTCAGGAAAACTGGTGATTCAGAGGACTCTGGTGAGTTTTTCACTGAGGGGCCACCCCAAAGGCTTCCTGCAGGTAGGGCCAGCTCATTCCATTTAAGCTCCTGATCAAGGGGCTGGAACTTTATGAAATAGCAGTGGCATCTGGAAATGGCAAGTTTAGCCTTCTCAGGCTGCATGATGCCTCCAAATATGGGACTGCAATGGGGTAGCCCTGAACAATGTCCTAGCCAGAGAAAGGTCACTGCCAGCTAATTTTCATCCTTTGACAAGGTCAAACGAAGAGAAACCGGGGTTTACAATCCCTGTGAACATTAATATTGGGAGCCAGAAGCTGGGCTTGAACCATAGAACTTCTCCCCAAGAGGCTCAAGCGGCATTTGCTGCCTTGGCTGTCCAGGATTGCTTTCTTCTCGAACAACAGCTAGAGTTTATTCTGGAGAACTAAACTCTCCTTTCAGTCCATGTATATCATGTGAGGCTCCATGCCTGGCACTGGGGGCAGAACCTTACTGTGGCCTGGCAATGATACCCAGAACACCCCAGCAATACTTTGGGAGTGTGTATATGTGTGTGTTGGGGCGGGGGAGGGTGGTGACCAGGTTGGTCCAATCAGAATGAATCCAAGGAGTTGACCCGGGAGTTGCTAAGTCTAGAAGAGCTCTCTTTTTGGCTAAACTTGAACCTGGGAAGATGTACCATTGAAGCTACTGAGAGCCATCTTGACATTTCATAAAGGCTGAAAATAATGCTAATGAGAAGACTAATGGAGGCTGGGGCACTGTACAGGCAATTAGTGGTGACCTGAGTTTGGAGTGTGGTAGCTGACAGGAAAATCACCAATGCCTGTGGAAATGGTCAATCAGAAGCAGCTAAATTCAGAAAGATGAAATAAGCTGTCATTAGGTAGTTGCAACTTTACTCCTGAGCTGAGCACCAACTATCCCTCCCTTCCCATCACCACCTGGTAGTACCTCAGTCAACCATTTTCTTTCTTCTTTGCTGGTTGCATTTTCCTAGTTTTGCGGCTGAGATTTCCTCAATCTTTAACGAGCCGTAGTCTGTTAGAAAGACCATCTTTCTTCCATTGAATAGCTGTTACACCTTTGTCAAAAATCAGTTGGGCATATTTGTTGGGACTATTTCTGGGTTCTTTTTCAGTTCCATTGATCTGTGTCTATCCCTCTGCAAATACTACAGTCTTGGTTACTGTAGCTCTATGATAAGTTGTGAAACCAGGTAGACTGATGGCTCCCATCAGTCATCTTTTTCAAAATTCTTTTAGCTGTTTTAGTTCCTTTGTCTTCCCGTATAAATCTTAGAATTATTTTGTCTATAGCTACAAAAGAATCTTCCTGTATTTTGATGTTACCTGTCTATGTCAGTTTGGAGAGAATTGACATCTTTACTGTGTTCCAATTCAAGAACATCATATATCTCTCAACTTATTTAGCTCTTTGATTTCTTTTATCAGTCTTGTGTAGTTTTTGGCATACAAGTCTTGGATATGTTTTGTTAGATTTACACCTAAGTCTTTCATTTTTATTAGTGATTGTAACTGTATTTTTAATATTGGGGTCCATGAGTTCATTACTAGTACATAGAAATATACTGACTTTTATATGTTTCTTTTCTACCGTATGACATTGCTGAACTCAATAATCACTTCTAGGAAGAATTACTTTTTAATAACTTCTTGTGGTATAAGGCCCGAAATTAAGATTCAATATTACGAGCTGTCTTGACACCTGATAAATCAAGGGGACTTCAAATGGCCTAACTGCAATTCCCCACTCCTCTGCCCCCTCTTCTCCCACACATAAGGTCCCCTGGCCAAACAACCCTTCTCATCACAGGGAGCAGACACAGTGCCTGGTTGTTCCTGACCTCAGGCTTCAGTTCCCTATCACAGAATCATTCCAACAAACCCATCACACCCTCCTGTGGGAACCAAGGTTCACCTCACCCTCTTGTTACCACAGAGTCCTGTTACTACCCAAACTCCTGCTTGTTCCATCTGTTCACAAGTGCAGTTCCTGTGTGGCCCTGCATGGTGTGTGCTGTCCTCTTCCTGGGGCTGTGAGAATATGTGATAAACTAATAAACTGCTGTCCATCCCTGTGAGTCTAGGGTAGGAATCTCTCTCTTACCAATGGAATAAAGAGGAGGTAAGTAAAACAGTTGGCAACCATATATGACAAATGCACAGCTAATATTATTCTCAATGGAGAAAAACTGACGGCTATCCCTGTAAAAACAGGAACCAGACAAGGATGCCCACTTTCACCACTCTTATTTAACATAGTGTTGGAAGTCCTAGCCAGAGCAATCAGGCAAGAAAAAGAAATAAAAGGGATCCACATTGGAAAAGAAGTGAAACTGTCACTGTTTGCAGATGACATGATTTTATATATTAAAAACCCTATGGAATCCACCAAAAAACTTTTAGAAATAATAAATGAATACAGTAAAGTTGTGGGATACAAAATCAACATACAAAAGTCAGTTGCATTTCTATTCACTAACAATGAAGTAGCAGAGAGAGAAATTAAGACAACAATCTCATTTACAGTTGTAACAAAATACCTAGGTATTTGAATAATATATCTAGGAATAAACTTAACCAAAGAGGTGAAAGACCTGTACACTGAAAACTGTAAAATATTGTTGAAAGAAATGGAAGATACAAAGAAATGGAAAGATATTCCATGCTCTTGGATTAGAAGAATTAACTTAGTTAAATGTCCATACTCTCTAAAGCAATCTACAGATTCAATGCAATTTCTATCAAAATTCCAATGACATTTTTCACAAAACTAGAAAAAGGAGGGCCAGCCCGGTGGCGCAGTGGTTGAGTTCGCATGTTCCATTTCTTGGTGGACTGGGGTTTGCAGGTTTGGATCCCAGGTGCGGACATGGTACCGCTTGGCAAAGCCATGCTGTGGTAGGCGTCCCATGTATAAAGTAGAGGAAGATGGGCATAGATTTTTGCTCAGGGCCAGTCTTCCTCAGCAAAAAGAGGAAGATTGGTAGTAGTTAGCTCAGGGCTAATATTCCTCAAAAAAAAAAAAAAAGAACAAAGAATCCTAAAATTTATATGGAATCACAAAAGACCCCAAATAGCCAAAGGAATCCTGAGAAAAAAGAACAAAGCTAGAGGCATCACAATCCTTGACTTCAAAACATCCTGCAAAGCTATAGTAACCAAAACAGCATGGTACTGGTGCAAAAACAGACACATAGATTAATGGAACAGAATTGAGAGCCCAGAAATAAGCCCACACAGATATGGACAGCTAATTTTTGACAAGGGAGACAAAAGCATACAATGGAGAAAAGAAAGTCTCTTCAATAAATGCTATTGGGAAAATTGGACAGCCACATGCAAAATAATGAGAGTAGACCATTATCTTACACCACACACAAAAATTAACTCAAAATAGATTAAAGACTTGAATGTGAGACATGAAACTTCTAGAAGGAAACAGACAGTACAGTCTTCGACATCAACCAGCAGCATATTTTCAAGAACCATGTCTGACTGGGCAAGAGAAATAATAGAAAAACTAAACAAATGAGACTACATCAAACTAAAAACCTTCTGCAAGGCAAAGGAAACCATCATCAAAATGAAAAGTCAGTCTAACAATTGGGAGATATTTGCAAACCATGGATCTGATAATATCCAAAATATATAAAGAATTCATACATTTCAACAACAAAAAAACTAACAACCCAATTAAAAAATGAGCAAAAGATGTGAACAGACATTTCTCCAAATAATACATGCAGATGGCCAACAGGCACGTGAAAAGACATTCAACATCACTAACTACCAGGGAAATGCAAATCAAAACTACAATGAGATATCACTCATGCCTGTCAGAATGGCTATAATTAACAAGATAGGAAACAATAAGTGTTGGAGAGGGTGTGGAGAAAAGGGAACTCTCATACACTACTAGTGGGAGTGCAAAATGGTGCAGCCGCTATGGAAAACAGTATGGAGAGTCCTCAAAAAATTAAGAATAGAACTACCATACGAACCAGCTATTCCACTGCTGGGTATTTATCCAAAGAACATGATACATGAATGCGTAAAGATAGATGCACTCCTACGTTCATTATTCATAATAGCCAAGACTTGGATGCAAGGTAGGTGCCCATCAAAGGATGAATGGATAAAGGAGATGTGGTATATATACACAACTGAATACTACTCAGACATAAAAAAGGATGAAATCTGGCCATTTGTGACAACATGGATGGACCTTGAGGGTATTATGCTAAGTGAAATAAGTCAGAGGGAGAAGGTCAAATACCGGTATTATCTCACTCATAAATAGAAGATAACAACAACCACAAACAAACACATACAGACAGAGATTGGATTGGTGGTTATCAGAAGGGTGGAAGGTGAAAGGGGTGATTAGGCACATGGTAGGTGGTGAACATGATGTAATCTACACAGAAATTGAAATATAATGATGTACACCTGAAATTAAAAAAAACTCGCAGATAAGGGGGGGCTACTGTAAGTATCAGTTGACTTGATGGGAACTAAGTGCTTTAACAGAGAGCAGAATGTTCAGAGTAAGTAATAACCGTATCCACACAACATTGAACATTCTTTATAAAATTGTAAAAAATAATTAAAAATGAATAAATATAAAATCAATCATCATATGTCAAATTTAAACAAACTGTTTCTTGAAAACATAAGTATGACCTGATTTCATCAGATATAGTTATTGTACAGTATACTTTGTTTTAGGTAAAACGTCTTAATCACTACATAATGGAATATATCCAATAGTCAAAAAATGACTATGTCTCAGTGTATTCCACATAAAGAGTGGGTACTTTGTAGACAGATAATATTTTAATTAAGATTTTGCATTTTTCTTGTGATCTTTACATATAACTAATGTAAGAATGGGAAATAAATAAATAATGAGAAAGAGAAAAAACTTCCCATTATTTGTTTTCTCTGTTCTTTGAAAATGCCAAGCTTAGTACATTTAAATGAATAAAAGAAGTATAATTTTTCAAATATTAAAAAAACAATAAAAATAAATAAAACAGTTGGCATCACAAGGAGGATGGCCCAACCTCACCTGAGGACACCTGGGCAGTGCTCACTAACTACTCCTTTGCTCACTATCGGGGTCATTGGCAGCAGTTACTATCTGGGGAGTGAGGGCCCATTGCTGGCCAGCTTGGGCTTTAGCTCATGTTCTGTTCTCTCAAGTGGATGCTGCCATCTCTTCTCACCCCAGTGTCTCATTCTTCCCCAGAAAGCGAGACCTATTCTTAGTTGACTCTATCCCAGAGTGAGGTGCCATCAGGTGTGGCCTGTGTCTGGCAGGTGGTCTCCCGGCCTCCTACCAGAGGGCAGCGACAACACAACCTCCTAACTGGTGGATGCTTGAGTTCCATTTCCTGAATCTCAGGCTGATGCTCCTTAGTCACTGTGTCTAGTCTGATGACCATCAGTGCCTGCTTGGGGCGGTCACAGAGACACTGTTTGGGAAAGTGTCCCCCCAGCACAGTCCTGGGGATGACCCCTTGTTTGGCTTGAGGAAAGGAGAAGGCCATGACCCCACGAAGATTTCAGAATGACTCCCTGGTTCCCTCCAGAGTCAGGGCTGTTCAGGCAAAGGCAGTGAGCTCAGCCATCTCCTGTGCTGCTGCTCATCATGCTGCTGTCAGGGGCTCTCCAGACCCATAAGGGTTTCGAGGTCCATGAGCATGGGAGCCCATGGCCCAGGCACAGATCAAAAAAAACAAGTGTCTATGGGGGAGTGTTTGGTATTCTACTTTTCTCCCAATGGGAAACCCCCAACCAGCACACTTGGGCTTTGCTTAGCATTGTTCCTGACCAGCATGCCAAAGGACTAATCTGGTCATCAAGGGGCTTGAGGCCCCCACCTTGGCCATAGACAAAATGACCTCCTGGATGTGGACTTCAACACTGGGGAGATTGACTGGTATTCCTGGAGGAAAAGGACACTTGTCTTTGAGGCCCAACACCTGGTTCCTTTCCACATAACCACCCAGAAGGTCTGCCCACATGTCATTGGATGGAGAAGCACAAACGCTGTGACTCTCCAGGCAAAAATATCCAGAGGGAATATGTACAGAGAGAAGGTAGGGGGAGGGAAGCAGTGCCCAGGGGGGGAAAGGTTGGGCTGCAGCAGAAGATGGCTTCCACCCCTCAACGTCTGGATGGTGGGGAGCCCTGGACTCCTCCAATGCACCCTGTCGCCTAAGTCTGGGTGGCACAAAACTCTGATCCTCAGGGTTATGGGGAAAACAATGCACAGCACCCCTGTGGCACAGTGAAGGTGTTAATTCAAACCTGACTTAAATACAACCATTGCTGTGAGAGAGGCCCTAACCCTGATGCTCCCGACCTGAGCCTCTCTGGAGGGAAAGCTGATAAACAAGAGCAGGGCAGAAAGACACTGCCCCAGCCCCAAGTACATCCTGTGACCATCAGACCAATCAAAAGATAAATGAAGGAGAGGAACCTAGATACATGCGGAGGAAGCAATCACACAAAAGAACTAATTCCAGAAAGGCTCACAATTTGTCCCAACGGAAATCAAAAATTTAATAAATTGATTTATGTGGCAAAAAGATAAAGGGTTCTGACTAGCCTTTGTGTCTCCACAACGTCAGATCTGAACTAACTTAAACATCTGCTAAAATGCACCACTTGGCAAACCTTCACAGACCTTACACCAGGGCTCAAATTACAGTTATACTTAGTGTGATAAGTATGTTTTCTGGTTTCTCTTTTTAATGCTTTCACATCTGAGGCCTTGCTGACCTTGTAGGGACTGTCCCTGCCAGGGTTAACCAGTTCCTGGAAATAGCAAATGACTCCACAGTGTACTCCTTTCATAGGTAATCATCTACAGTCAACACCGTCAAACCCCTCTTCTATGAGGCTCTTCCACTCTGGGCCACTATTCCCTTGCCCTCATCACCCTAGGGACAGGGACTAGACAACTAGGGACACCACTCTGCCCCAAGTCCACTGAAATGATTCAAACTAGCCAGTCCTACACCTGTTTTCGCTGCCTCACTCCTAACTTCCTGTGGAATCCACAAGAAAGGCTCTTGCCCATGTTTTCCCCTCGCTCCTTCTGCCTCCTGATTGACCCTAGTGCGGCCCTGTGTGGCCCTCCACAGTGTGCCCTGCCTCCTGTTGCTTGGAATCTGTGAAGACAGAAAACTTCTTCCTTCATGACAGTTATTTCTGTATCTTTGTGTCTGATTGTACTTGATAGACACAAATCCTGGTATCCTTAAAAAACCTGGGATCCCACTACATTTACACATGGCTGAATGTTTTGCTATTATAGATTTGGCTAATATCTTCTATTCACTGCCTGTTTCAACATCCTCTCACCACAGTTTGTCATCACCTCTGAGGGGACACGTTTTTACCTTATTACCCACAGGGACCTAAGCCGTTCTGCTCTCACAGGCAGTCTTTGCAGACAGGACCCTCACCGGATCCCCCTTTCTCCAGGAGTACACGTATGACACGATGTTTATGACCTCCTCCTTTGAGGACATTTGTTTGACACACTTGTTAAGGACATACAACTCCAACATCTTTTAGTCCTTTTTTAGTTCCGAAGCCAACATAGTCCTTGTCTAAAAGTTTTACTTAAGCTCATTTGTGCTGTTTCTTGTAAATTAGCCCAGCTTCAGTGGGGACCCCCTCCAACAAAAGACTCTAGAAACTGTGCAAATTAAAATCAACAGGCACTCCCACTAAAGCCCTCAGAGACTCTTGTGGTGATGAGGGTTCGGCAACCTCCTCTCATGCTCCCTGGAGTCTCTGGAAAATCTAGGACGTGCCTAAGTTGTCTGTGGGTTCCTGATGCAAGAAACCCCTCTCCTTGGCTCTGCACTGCACAGTATTAGATCATGAGTTACTGGCCATACACTGAGCTCTTTTGGAAACAGAGTCTCTCTCAGTCCCGGAGCCTCCATACCAAGCTGCCCATTATTCCTTGGGTCATGGAAGTAGCACCCCACAAGTTCAGGAAGGTTACCAAGGCCTCCTTGCAATAGGATGGATCCAAACCTGGGCCCTGTGGCACATCCTATCTGCTGGAAGGGGTGGCCTCCCCTGTCATCACCCCACTGCCAGATGCCATGGTGCTGGAGGATGTCACCCCTCCCCCAGTTGCCTTGGTACCTTGGGCTTTCCTTGGAATCAACAGAGTGAACATCAATGAGAGTTCATACACTTGAGGTTGTTGATGACCACCACTATCTCCTGGTCAAGTGCCAACTTCACTTCCAAGGGAAACACTTCTCATCCTCCCTAAAGGTCTCAGTCATCACCAAGTTGCAAATTGATGTCATGACATCAGAGAGTCAATTGTGGTAAAAAGCCTGAAATGAAGATTCAATATTAAGTGTGGTCTTGACATCTGGTAAAATCCAGGGACCTCAAATGGCTTACCTGCAAGTTCCCCTCCCTCTCTGCTCCCACACTTAAGGTCCCCTCGCCAAATGACGCCTTTATCACAGGGACCAGGCACAGTTGCTCCCCAAGTAGTAGGCTCCAGTACCCTGCCCACCTATGAAATTACTCAAATAAGCCAATCAAACCCTCCTGCGGGAACCAGGGGTCCCCTCCGCCCTCTTGTTACTACAAAATCTGCTCCCTACAGCCCTGCTTCTTTACTCTCTTCCCCAGCACACTCCCCATGTGGCTCCACATGTTGTGCAGTGTCCTCCCCTGGGCTGTCTGTTTACCTGACTACTAAACTGCTTTTGAGGTCATCTGCTCAGCATTCAACCATCCCCATCACCTTAGGGTGGATGGGAATCCTTCCCTCACCTTCCAGCTCAAGAAGAGGCAAATTAAACACTTCTGGTGGGCACATTCTTGAAGGAATTACCCTGCCATGATTAGTCTCATGGGCTTGAAGTCATTTGAGTAAGAACCTGTTTGGGGTCTGCAGAAAGTCCCATGTGGCGGGAGGGTGGCCCGTGTGTGGGTGACGAGCAGGGAGGAAGGCTGCAGAAGCAAGGCCTTGGAGATTCTGCTAAAGTTTGCCCTGCAGGCAATGGAGAACCCTGAATTAATTTAAAACACGCAAGTGATGAAACCACACACAAACTCAGGATCGTTTCCCAGAGACACAGCAGAGCCAATCGCCATAACATCAGGATTGTAGCAAGGAAAGAGGTTTATGATCAAAAGGCAGCTGGACAGGGAGGTGGGAATAAAACATAAATCCATCTTCTCAAAGGAAAAATGTTGGGGTTTTTATCTAGGGTTTTGGGTATGGGAGGGAGTAGGAGGGCGTTAGGGGCTGAAGTTTTAAGAGTCCTCTGCTCAGGTGCAACTGTCATTCATGTTCATCATGGCTCACACATGCAAATCCACTGGGGTGGAGGTATTGCATGAAGTGGATCTTTGTGGCGTGGAAAGTTCGAGATTGGGTATTTCAGCTTCTCGATGCATCTGCACAAAGTCTAGTCAGGCGGGGGCCTGGGGGCTGCCATAAAGCTGCTCTCTGATCTGCCGTCTTTCTGTTGTTCTGCAAAACAACCTCAGAAACTTTGGTTACTTTCTTTCCCACATCCACCTTGTAGGGGCCGGGCACCGTGTCAGTAACAGCAGATTTTCCGTCTTGGCTCACCCTCCCAGCACAGTGGAGGATGGATTCAAGGGGGCGGGGGCCAAGAGGGCAGCCGGCAAGATCAGTAAGGAGTCTACTGTGCCAGTCCATGCAAGAGACAGGAAGGCATGCGGCAGAGCAGCGGGGATGGCAAAGAAGGGAAGGCGCTCGGCTCTGTTTGGGAGTTGGTAGGCTGTGAAGTGGGTGAGACAGAGAGCTCAAGCGTGGCTCTGAGGCCTCTCGCTCTCGGGTGATGAGATGGGCAGAGGTTTTTTGAGGTGATGAAAGGAATGTAAGAGGAGGAGGAGGGTTTTGTTGGATACCAGGCTTCCTTTTAGACGTGTCGGTTTTAAGAAGCCTTTGGCCATCCTGAGAGGTGTGTCCAGCAGACAGTTAGATAAAGCAGTGTGGAGTCAGGAGAAGGGTGAGTTTAGTCGCAGGGATTCAGAAGCCCTGGGCATCCAGGTGAGAGCCGAATCGTAGGAGTGGATAAGCTTGCCCCCTGACCACAGGGAGAGTGAGAAGATCCTGCTCTCTGAAGACAACGCCTTAGAGAATGTAGCCCTTTAAGAAGTGGTCAGAAGGAGCAGCCACAAAGGAGACTGAGAAAGAAGGGTCTGAGGTTAGGAAGGGCACCTGGGGAGAGGGGCATCCCTCAAATAAAGAGGGTGGAGAGAATTTTTAAAGACTGAAGATGTGGGCAGCATCCATCAGACACTACACAGAGTTGAGGTAAATAAAGGACTAAAGAGTGTGCATTTGAAAATTCCTAGGACATTAATGAGACAAGATTTTGTGAATCTTTCAAGAATTCATGACAGGTGAGATGATGACAAGGAATAAAGTATGTCCGCAGGTTCTTAGCCGTGAAAGGTAGAGAGATAAGGTGGTAGCTGGAGGAGCAGAAAGGAGAGGAGTAGATACTGGGAGAGACACGGTATGCTCTTGTGCTTAGGGAAAGAGACAGGCTAAACATAAAGCATATGGAAGATTAATGGAATGAGGTCTTTGAAAAAGTCTGAATAGATAGTTCCTAGAGTACAATGGAGCCATGACCCTGGAACTGCAAAACTGGATCCCTTTTCCTGTAAAACAAAAGGGAAAGAGTAGAGCTGGATGGGAAGAAATAGAAAGATGGCTGACTCTAGGAAGGGGGTGCAGGAAGCAGAGGATTCCTGACTACCTGGCCTCTGATGTCTTGATGACGGTATAGGGATGATCATGCTTGAGGAAGGCGATAGGGATTTGGAGGGGCTGTTGAGGAAACGGGCAGGGGAGTTGACCACAGACCTTTGATAGGATTTGGGGCAGAAACGGCTTCAATGCCCATCACGAGGCGCTAGTTCAATAAATTAAGATATATCCATAAAATAGCTGCTCCTTTTAAAAAGAACAAGATGGAATTCATTCATATTAGGAAAGATCTCTGAGGTCTAGTGACTTTCTTACAAAAGTTAGGCAGAGAATAGTAGCCCCCCATACATACAAACATACATCCATGTCTAAAAGGCCCAGGAGAACCCAGGTTACCAAGAGTGGTTTCCAGGTAATAGAAAGAGGAGTAGGACTGAGGCCGGAAAACTGAACTTCCATTTTGAAATTTTTTTGCATCTTGCACTTTCACGCTGTTTACCTTTTGTCTTATACAAGGAGTGTGCACTGATGTCTTTTATAATTTTTGAGTGTTAACACAAGATACAGCTCTAATCACCCAACGTAAACCTAAATAAATCGCTGCTCCTTGTAGACAAAGAAAGCATTATAAATAATATTGAAAGTGTCCTTGACCACAGCCTCCAATCACACCAATGGCCACTCTCCCTAGAAGTAACTTCTGGTTTCAGTTGGGCGAATATCTTAAAAGACAGTTTTTTAAAAAGTATGAACATTATTTCTATGAAACTTAAGTAAGGCTGCAAAGAAACCTGTGACCTTTACCACAAGGCCACTTTGTGCTAAGGAACCCGCAGCGAGTGACTGGCTTTCCTGAAAGCATCGCCTCCTCTGAAGCTTGGGGAGCCTCTATGGCTTTGACAGGCCTTTGAGCCACACAGCAGCACTCTTGGCAGGTGGCAGCAGCAAAGGTGTGCCGTGGGCACCACATCAGTCACGGCGTCTAAAAGAAGATGCCCAGACCCTCTGGTTCCGGGGCCGGGTGGGTTGATGAGAGACACGGCTGGGGAGCAGGGATTCCCGTCCGATCTTCTGGGGGTGGCTGTGAGGGTGGTTCTAAGAAGAGGTGGAACATTCTTAGCCAGTTTCTTCCTTGCGGGTGCATCTGGATGCTTCCTGTGCTGAGCGGGGAGCTGTCGTGGTGGAGAAGCTCCCTGACACTCAGTTTCTAGAAAACTCACAAAAAGTTCCGAGAAGGAACTCTTGAGCTCAGATTGCTGGTTGGGTCTCCGAGGCGTGTCAGGGGCACTGTGGGATCCGAGCCGCCCGGTCCCCCATCCGGTAAGGCCGCCCTGCTCTTCCTGCAGCAACTGCTCCATTTCCTCCCTTTCCACACCCAGGGTGCTTCCCATCCGTCGGAACGCTTCCCGGCGTTCGTGTCTGGCGCTTTGCAAGGCGTCCGTGAAGAGCTTTCTCAGGAGGGCCTTGTCTGCTTTTCCTTCCAGGGTGCTCACTAAGTCGGTCCACTTCTTTTGGACGTCCTCCAGCACTTCCTGTCGGGCCTCGTTTTGTCGCTGCAGTTCTCCGATCTGCTCCTCCTGCAGGCGCGAGGCGGCTTGCGCTCTCTCCAGCCGTCCCTGCAGCGACCTCAGCTTCCCTTCCAGACCGTCTGCCTTTTGCATCCATTCGGCCAGGACCACCTTCAGGTTGGCCAGGGCTCCGGCGTGCTGCTTCTCTGCTTCCCGGGAGGCGGACAGCTGGAGGGCAGTCTCCTCTTTCTGCTGGGTGACCGCAGTCAGTTGTTCCTGCAGGGACCCGACCCGGGCAGCGGCCCGCTGGCTCGCCTTCTGCATGGCGTGGGAAGATGACAGGAGCCTCTCCTCTAGCGCCGTGACTTTCCTCCTGAGTTGAGCCGCTCTGCCTTCTGCCAGCCGCGCTGCCCAGAGATGCGAGTCTTGGCATTCTGAAGCCTGCGTCCGAGACCTCCCCAGCTCCTGGCTTAAGCGCGCTTCCTTGTACCGCAAAAGGTGAACCTCGTCCCGGAGGGCGCAGTTTTCCACTCGTTCCTGTCTCAGCGCCAGCGCCGCCTCATCTCTCTCCCGTTGAAAGAGAATGCTCTTTTCCTGCATGGAGGTCACTGCATTGAAAAGCTGGCTTAATTCCCCAGCCCGGCCCTGTTCTTTTTCTCTCAGGAGGCACTCAAAGGCCAGAGCCTTCGTCTTCACGGAGACGCATTCGAATTCCTTCTCCCTCAGCATCATAGAGAGGCGCATATTCGTCTCTTGTAAGGCTTAGGTTTTCGGTGTCCTTCTCCCTGGACCTTTCCAGTAGTTTTGCATTTTCCTGTTTGACTTGGCACGCATCCGCTTCCAGATGGACTATTCTCTCCTTCAGGTTTCTCACCGCCTGCCTCAAAAGTTCGTTCATTTCGCTCGCTTGGGTCGTGAGGTTTTCCCTCAGAGAAAGGAATTCCTCCCTCTGCGCCTCGATTAAGAGCTCTTTGTCCTCCAGCGTGTTCTGTAAAGCCTCTTGTTTCTCCTTGAGCCGCTGAATTTCGGAATCCGTCTGTGCCTGTCGTTTTCTCTCCAGTTCCGAGGTGGCGGCCATCGCCTCGGACAGTCTCTGAGTCTCCTCCTGGAGGCTTCTGATGGCTGCGTCCTTTTCCTCCATGGCTTTCGTTAAGGCTTCCATCTCTGCTGGCGGCCCTATTCGAAGACTCGCCCACCGCATGGGACTTAATTGCCTTCTGAGAGCCAGCTGCCTCGGAAGTAAGCGATGATGCCAGGACCTCCGCACCACCGCCACCTGTGCGCGTGGCAGCGCGTGTGGGCAGAAAGGACCCAGGGCTCTGACTGCCGCCAAGCGCCTCCCACGCTCCCTCCTGTCCTGCGTCCGGGGATTTTCCCAGCCGGCTTGGAGAACACTCGGAGGGCCAAGGTACGTGGGGACCCGCCTCCACCTGCAGAGTTCCGACGAGTGTGTTTGGACACACGTTGGCCCCCTGCGCGGAAGCACGACCCTCCTGAGCACCCTGACCATTGCCATCCCCCACACAGTCGCCCGGGTCCTTGCCCCGCCGCCTCGCCCCCCTCTTCCTGTGGCCCTGCCTGGAGAACCGGTCCCCGGGAGGAGTCTGGGGGCTCTCGGGCGCCACAGGCGGGGTGTGGCACACCGCGTGCACGCTGTGCGCCCGCTTCTGTCAGCGCGGGGCGGGCTCTGGTCGGGGAAGGGAGTCTTCCCCATGCGTCCAGCGGGCGGTGGAGCGGGGAAAGGACCCAGAGGTCCTCGTGGAGCGCGCGGCCCCCAGCCCCGCTGAGCCCGGCGGAACGTCGTCCTCGGGCCCGACTCGGGGCCAGCGGCCGAAGCCTGGCTGCGCGCCGCGCCCTGGGCCTGCCGTGCGCTCCTGCCCCGGGGCTCGCCGGGCGTCGCCGGTGGAAGTGACGCGGCGAGGGCGGGGCCGCGGGCCTGGGGAGCTGCCGCCGCCTTCTCGGTTGGGAAGCGGTGGTGCAGCCGCCAGGCCGTCCCCGTCCGCCCGCCCCAAGCCCCGCGGGCCGCCGCCGCCATGAAGAAGCAGTTCAACCGCATGAAGCAGCTGGCCAACCAGACTGTCGGCAGGCGAGTGCCCGGGCCGGCGCCGGGGCGGGTGACGGGCGGCTTCCCCAGTGTCGGCTGCTCGGGGCCCGGCTGCGGCCCCTTCGAGGCCAGCCCGCCGGAGCCCGGGGGCTGCGCCACGCCGCGGCCCGGCCTCCAGAGAGCGACTGGGCCGGCCGTCTCCCTCCTCGTCCCTCTCGGGGTCCCCACCGCCTAGGACCCGCCCCCCGGAGCAGGGACCTGCGCCTTCTCCTGTCCTCCAGGCGACCCCGGCGCCCATGCTCGCTGCCTGGGGCCACGACTCCCATCCCTGGGGCGCTGCGGCTGCACTGGTGGCGGCGGCGCTGGGGGGGTTGGGAGGGGAGTGGGCCTGGGGCCGGATTCTCAGCCTTTCGGTCGAGCGGGGCGGTGGGTGGGGGCAAGGTGGTGGGGGGGAGGCTGTAGTGGTCGTGGGGGCAGGGCGCGCCGTGCAGACCCTTTAGGTCCAAGTGCAGACAGAGGAGATCAGTAAAGGGGCTTCCAGCCAGTGGGATCACCTCGGTGGGTGCGTTTCCGTTGGGCCTTCAGGGAAGCGGGAGGCAGTGCTGCCTCCAGCCCAGGGTGAGGAGGAAGTAGCGGTGCCAGTTGTTGACCCCGCGAAATTTGGAATCGGGAGCAGGATGCAGGCGCCGGGCGCCAGTGAAAGGAAAAAGGGTTCTCCCAATCCTCTTCCTCCCTTTGGCTTTGGCAGCAGCTGCTTCTCCGTGTTGCTTTGGTCCTGCTGCAGTGCTCTTCCGGCGCTGAGTGTGAAATGCCCCAAGGGACGGGAGTTTGTAGAGGGTGGGGCTGCGGGCCCAGGGGTGATGTGTGGTCTTCAGAGATGTGTGAGGCGCTGGTGGTGTGAGGGATTACGGGGGGGCCAATGTTTCCAGGTCTCCCAGGGCACTTGGCGGTGCTGTGGCGATCGCCTCTTTCTTCTGTGGAGAGGGATGAAAGGGTTAATTTCTCCCAGCTTTGGCTCCTTTTTTCTTTTTTTTCTTTTTTTTTTTTTTAAAGATTTTATTTTTTCCTTTTTCTCCCCAAAGCCCCCCGGTACATAGTTGTGTATTCTTCGTTGTGGGTTCTTCTAGTTGTGGCATGTGGGACGCTGCCTCAGCGTGGTCTGATGAGCAGTGCCATGTCCGCGCCCAGGATTCGAACCAACGAAACACTGGGCCGCCTGCAGCGGAGCGCGCGAACTTAACCACTCGGCCACGGGGCCAGCCCCTTTGGCTCCTTTTTTCAACAGTTCAGTAAAAGGGGGAGTTTGGTGTGGCCAAAGCACGTGGGAACACTTCTTTTTTTCTGTATATGAAAATACTTTTACTTCCTCTTGAGCTTTCTAAATTTGGTATTTAGTGTTTCATTTCCCTCAACTTTTTGCTTAGTTTTGTTGTTTAATTTTTTCATCCCCCACCCTGTTATCTTGGTGTGCATCTATCCTATTTCCAGAGTTCCTGCCTGTCCCCTCAAGTCTGGAGGCGCCCACTTTTCTGGCACTGGTAGGAAAAGGACAGCCACCACGCCGAGAGGAAGGTCGACAGGGTCGTCGGGAGACTCAGCTTTCCCCCAGGGCTCTGGGAGCCAGTTCTAAGGTGGTTCCTCGGGAGTCTCCTACCCTCTCGGCGGCGTTCTCAGTCAGGCGCCTCTTGGGATCAAGATTTATTGAGCGGCCAGAGAGATTTGTCCACTTCCTCATTTTGGCCACTTTGTACCTTGCGTCAGGCAAGGGAAATTTGCTCCTTCTCTTTTCTTTTTTAATAAGTTCTGGGGCTTTTAAAGCTACCAAGCCATTGCGGGTCTCCCGGGCCCCTGGTTTCTCTGTAGCAGCTCCTCTCTTCACACCTTTCCATTCCAGCCTTCGTGCCTTTGTGCCTACTCTGAGTTTCCAGAGGAGGCCGTGCCTTCTGACCGCTCTCAACCTCTACCTGGAACTCTCAGGAAGCCTCGGGCACCACACCTGCCCCAGAGCTGCCTCCTGCTCATTCTTCAGGTCTCCGGTAAAGGTCTCCGCCTCCAGAAGGCCTCCCCTGATGCTCCCACAGAGACGGGATGTCCCTCCTGGGCGCTCTCATGATTCCACGGAGCGCCTGGGTCTCTCGAATGTCATGCCTCTCGACCCGTCAGGGTTCTGCATTAGACTCAACACCTTGAGAAAACTTGCCCTGTCCTGCTCCTTCGATCGCCAGGGTCCTCTGTGGCTCCTATCACATGGGAGACGCTCAACACATATTTTAATCTGTTGGAAATCTCCTTCTTACTAGAGCACTCTGGTGGTGTTGGCCCAAGTATGGGAAAACGAAAACTGGCTAGAGCAAATGGTGATTCATGTGAGGACTGTAATTCTGGCCCTGACCTTTGACTGTTTGAAAATCTTTATTGCTAGATGCCAGTGGAAGCTCGTGCTATTACAGAGCTATTAAGGGTGTGGCAATTATGCACCCAAAGTCAAAACTGTTTTCACTGGAGAACTTGTTGCTTTATTGCTGTTCATTTCCTAGATATATTTGTATTTTTTCCACTTGAGTAATTGTAAAGGATGAGGGAGGGAAAATGAAGGCAGGAGAGAGCCTAGAATTGTTATTGTGCAGAATCAGTTGGTTTGTGGCATCCCAATCAGGATTCTGGGTGTATTGGAGTCAAATTGAAGACTAGAAAGCAAAGAAAGACTGCTCTTATTCCCCCCACTAGTGACTGAATTTACATGTGTGAATGGCATGGCCATTTGTGTGCTGTCAATTCATAGAGTTCTAGGTGGTGTTTTGCAATGAAATATTCTCTTCCCAGAATGAGGACCTTGTGAGTAACCTCAAAGTGAGATTCCAGGGACAGACATGTGGGAGATTTAGTAATGACTGGAAGGAGTGAGTTCTCATGATGCCATTTGTTGAAAATAGGTGTATGAGTCTGTTTCAGAAGATGGTGTATCTATCACAGGGGCAAGGCTGATGAGGTGGTCTCAAGCTATGAGTGTCCCAACATTAAGAATTAGAATGATTCCTTTTGTTCACCTGCTGTTGTTGATTCATCCATTCAAGAGACACTTGTTGAGCCCCAACTGTGTGTCACTGTGCAAGGTATTAAAGACTGAAAAGTGAGTTTGACCCAGTGGCATAGTGGTTAAGTTTGCTGGTTCCAATTCTGGCGGCCCAGGGTTTGTGGGTTCAGATCTCTGGTGTTGACCTACTCACTGCTCATCAAGCAATGCTGTGGTGGCATCCCACATACAAAAATAGAGGAAGATTGATACAGATAGCTCAGGACCAATCTTCTTCACCAAAAAAAAAAAAAAAAAAAGGACTGAAACATGAATAGGACACAGTTTCTGTCCTCAAGGAGCTCAAGAGATCTGTGGAAGAGATAGGCAATCCAAAGGATAATTATATACCATGAGATAAGTGCTTCTAGAGGGATGGCTAATGCACAGAGAAAACCCAGCTCTTGTTGGATGGAGGGAGGTACCAAAAACACAGGAGAGAATCTGAGGAGAGCCTTTTGTTTTTTTCCCCATCATTAAGCACTTCTTTCAAATTTCTCTTATGTTGATTATGTCTCTTTTGGTTGTCAGAAAACTCAGTTTGAACTGCCTTCAGCAGAGATGGGAATTGATTGGCTCCTGTGTGACCAAAAGAGTCGAAAAGTAGTATGGCTACAGACTGGGCTGGATCCAGGGGTTCCGCTCTTTAGACAGAGTGTGTCCACAAGGAGACCCCGGTCTTCCATTGTCCTCAGTTCGAGTCCAGGAGGGTCAGAGAATACCTTTTCCCCAGTCACTGTGGCGAAAGTCCCAGGATTGACTCTGAATGCTTCAGACGGAGTCACGTGGCTCTCTCTGGAAATGGGAATAGAGTCAGTGCCACCCAAACCAGAGGAACTGAGAGTGGGGAGCGCTGCCTCCCCAAGGGAAGCTGGGGTGCTGTTATTAGCAGAAGGTGAGAAGGAGTGCTGGTTAGGAAACAATAAATGTCTTGTCATGTCTTTACTAGTCTTGCCAAAAAGGAAGATGTTTTCCTTTTGCTTGAAAATCCTTGATACAGATAATCCAGTGAACACAGGTGGTGGTGATTTGGGGGAGGTTATGTCCTCAATGGAGGAAGGTGTATACCAGGGTGAGCACTGTGACGAACGTTTAGTTATGAGGTAGAAGTGTCAGAAGGAAAGGAAGCTGAGGGACGAACTGGAGAGCTTATTACCCAGGTGAGGCTCTGGAAGGGAGTGTCTCATTGAGGGTTGGTTTCTGCCCTGAGTGAAGTACTCCCTGGAAGGGATGGTTGTCTTTAGATAAGCCCAGGTTACACACTCAAATGCCTAGAGTGGCCAGGCTGTAAAATAAATGAAGGATGAGATCAGATGAGGGCACGGGGTGGCGGGGGGTGGGGGAACCCGGAGGGCACTTATCTCACCAAAGGGGCCTGTGAGAATGTGCGCACAGTGTGGCCTAACCTTTGGAGTTTTGGAGAAAAGCCTGAAATCTGGATTTTAATGAAAATTCAGTGGCATTTCATTCCAATTAAACAACCACTGAGACACAACATGGGAGTAAACAAAATATATCTGTGACCAGATTTGGCCTTTGGGTCTCCAGTTGGCAATTGCTTGTCTAGAAGCCTAAATGTTAAGGATCACTGTTATTCTTTTTTGTTTTTTTCCTGTACTCTCCCCTGATATTAGTACATTCTCAGTTCTTTGGATTTGTTGAAGAACTCATCCTTTCCTTTACAGAAATCTTTGAAGATTTGATAGTAATGATCATCAGCATTTCCATAGTGGTTCAGTTTACTAACTGCTCTACCAAACCACCTGGCTTGTTTCTTGCCTCCTGGCGATTATCATTTCTGTTTTATAAAGAAGGAAAAATGGCTTGCCAAGTTTACACAGCTAATAAGTGGCCAAGGCAGGACTTGGGTCCATGTGCTTCTGACTATAGAATTGGGGCTGCCTTTTCACCAGGGAAGGATTAATGTTTATTAAATGTCTTTGGTGCTTATTAAGCTGCTGGACCAGTTGCTTTGTGTAAATTATCTCATTGCATTCTCACAGCAACTCTAAGAGGTGATGTTATTTATTCCTGATTTAATGATGAGGAAGCCAGAACTCAAAGTGGTCAAGCTAGTAAATGGTGGAGCTGTGGATTCAAACCCTGGTTTCTGATTGCAAAGTTGCTGTAAATCCATACTTCATGTGGGCAACTCCTATACAAGAAACCCTGTTATGAGTGATGTTTTCATCAAATCCTAGAGGCTAAGAGTTGAATGTTCCTCTAGTCTAATGGCTCTGACCAGTGGATGACTTTGTCCCCCAGGGCACATTTGGCCATGTCTCAAGACACTTTTGATTGTCATGATGTAGTTGCGGTAGTGGGTGCTACTGGCATCTAGCAAACAGATGCCAGGGATGCTGCTGAACATCCTACAATGCACAAGACAGCCTCACAGCACGGAAGTATCTGGTCCCACATGTCAAGAGTGCTGAGGTTGAGAAAGGCTGGTGTAGTCCTTCCAGGTTCTGGATAGGTGAATTATCAAAACCAGAGATCCACATTGTTTGCCTGCAGGGCATGCATGTGTTCTGTTTGGCCTTTCAGTATGTATGCATGTATGTATGTATGTATTTTATTTTAAATTTTTTTACAATCATTAGCCCATATTTAAAAATTAGGAGTTTTCACATGAAAACCTGGATTTCCAGCTTCTAAAATTTTGTAACCTGGCAATAACTGGCATTCCTTCCTGGTATACATTGCAGTAGCTGAGCAGTAGCTGTTCCATCTGGGTGGGGCATCAACCATCGAGTTCCCCACAGTCCCCACCTGGCTTGTTTTATTGTGTTGCATTCCTTGCTGACCGCTCCCTGATCACAGAAGCCTAGGGACCTTCTCCAGGAGTGGAAGCCTCATTACCTGACAAGATAGCCCATTCCATTAGGGGCAGTGTGATTCTCATGGTGAGCGAAAATGCATGTCCACTTGTGCAGCCCGGAGCAGTCCTCTGGTGCCCCGATCGGTCAGTCTCGTCTCTCTCCCACAAGACAGCCCTTCCTCTATTTGACATCACAGACCATCTCCCTACTTTCTTGGTAGGTGATGTTTTCCATCCCTCACCTCCATTATTTCCATTTTCTCAGACTGATTTCCTTTTCTTTTTTTTTTTTTTGAAGACTTTATTTTTATTATTATTTTAAAATTTATTTTATTTATTTATTTTTTTTTTTGAGGAAGATTGGCCCTGAGCTAACATCTGCTGCCAATCCTCCTCTTTTTGCTGAGGAATGCTGAGCTAACATCCATGCCCATCTTCCTCTACCTTATATTTGGGACGCCCACCACAGCATGGCTTGCCAAGTGGTGCCATGTCCACACCGGGGATCCGAACTGGCCAACCCCGGGCTGCCGAAGCGGAACATGCGCACTTAACTGCTGGGCCACTGGGCCGGCCCCTCCTCTGCCTTTTCTAGGGGAGCTCTGAGCCAGGATTTCTGAGAAGGTAGCTATGCTTTGCTTCAATCTGAGTGGACTCTGTCCTGCCTCTGCATAGAGCAGAAGTGGAAAGACATCCGGTATCTTTGCAGCTTCTTCTGATCTGATCTTCCTGGGCCTTGTTATGTACCTGACATATTGTGACATCCTAGACTGTCAAACAGGGTATTTATAAGTGAGTAAAAATGAACCCTAAAAGGATGTGGTCATATAGTATCCTTTTTATTTATTTATTTATTTTTAAATGTTTTTTTAATTTTTTCCTCTTCTCCCGAAAGCCCCTCAGTACATAGTTGTATATTCTAGTTGTGAGTGCCTCTGGCTGTGCTGTGTGGGACGCCGCCTCAGCATGGCTTGGTGAGCGGTGCCATGTCCGCACCCAGGAACCCAACCGGTGAAACCCTGAGCTGCCGAAGAGAAGCGTGTGAACTTAACCACTCGGCCACGGGGCAGTCCTATAGCATCCTTTTTATATGTGAAGGTGGCATGTGATTCTTACCTGGAATTACCTTTGTGGCTGCAGTTCCTAGTGTGGACATGACGGACGCTTCCGGGACTGGACATTTGGGCACAGGGTCCTAGAATCAGTATGTGCACCTCACATTCCTGTCAGACTCTAGATGATATACAAATATTCTATTCCTGTTTCTCCTATGTCGGTAGATGCCATAGCAATTAATCAACTACAAATTCATTTAAAAATATTATTGCACACCTATCTACCTTGTGTGTTTGTGTGTTTGTGTGTGTGTATTTTCTTCAATGTAGATATGAAAAGTGCAACAGGCCCACGGTCCCTTATCTAAAACTCTTGGAGTCAGATGAGTTTCAGAAATTTTCAAATTTTGGAAAAGTAATAATGTGCATATGCTGTTATTATGTAATATCTCCAGCAGGGTCTGGGGCAGCAGCCCTTAATCAAACATGTTAGCATTTCTATAGCAAAATAGATTAATGTGTTGTACAGTAAATGGAATATATAAAATTATAAATAGCTTCATGTTAGTTCAGGTCCAGTTTTTTTGCTTAATGAGTTATAAAAAAAACCTTGTTTTTTAGATTTCAAAATGCTAGATAAGGGATTATGGACCTGTCTTACTTTTAGTAATGTTCCTATAGAGAGAACCTGTGAAATTTTTATACTTTCAGTATTATTTCCCATACTCAAAAAAAGTTGGAAAGTACAATTATATTCTGTAAGCAGGGGTCACAAATTTCAGCGCCAGGGGAGGTAAAATTAATATGTGAAGTGGGAGATTGGTTAGAAGACAATAGTGAGTGTGAGGACTGTGATGAGCTGGAAATCCATGTCCATTTAAAGGGGAAAGTTACTCTCCACTCTAGCCACCTGCTGCCATGATGAATGTGGGTACAACATAGCCACATTTTCCCATTTTTTAAAATTTTTTATTCTTTTTGCTAAGGAAGATTCATCCTGAGCTAACATCTGTACCAATTTTCCTCTATTTTGTATGTGGGATGCTGCCACAGCATGGCTTGATGAGCAGTGTGTAGGTCTCCACCAGGGATCTGAACCTGTGAACCCCAGGCTGCCAAAGCAGAGTGCACAAACTTAACCACTATGCCACTGGGCTGGCCCCACATCTTCCCATTTTTAATGATACTCCAGAATGCTGATTTCTATGTAAAGTTTTTTGATATTTAATTGTTGTCAACAAAAAGGAAAAAAAAAATCCCTTGTGTAGGCCAAAGAAAACATATCTCTGCAAGCTTTATCCGGCCTTGAGCTGCCTGCTTTGACCTCTGCTTTAGAGACTAATTCTTATGGTGTGAAAGGCTGGACCGTAGTGTTTTTGTAATGAACTACTTCTTGAGGTGGAGATGGGACGTTTGTTTTATCATGGTTCATAATATGTTATAGATGTTTTTGACTGTAAAATATTTCATAAAAAGAAAACATAAAAAGGTTAGGAGATGCTTTCCTTTAGAATTGCCTTATTTTGTAGCCAGTGGGAAGTTTTCTTTTTCACCTGTGAATCTGAAACTTTCAAGTTACTTATCTTGGAAAAGGGAATGAAAACCCCAAGTTAAAAAGGAGCCTCTTTGTACAAAGTTTGAGTTGAGGGAGGTTAGACAATAACGTCCCTGCCTTTCCAGGGCCCTCGTGATGGGAAGTGACATTGCGTATCCACCCTTGTATTGGGATAGGGAAGTGTCCTTGGTCTCCTCTCTTCTCAGACCACACCCCTAGGTGATGTCAGCCCCATAACACCACCTCGTGGCTGATGGCTCCCAGTTTCATGCCTCCAGCCCTGGCACCTCTTCATCCTTACATTGATCTCTGCCTTGGACATCTCCCTTAAATGTCCTGCTAAGACTGAACTCATGAACAAACAGATAATTTGAAGATAGCTAGTTGTACCTATTGTAGCAGATCTTAAGTGTTAGTAAGGAAATGTTAATGCCATATCTTGATTTATTCCTGTCTTTCCATATAAACAAGGTAACATTCTTGTTCTCAGATACATTGCTTAATGAGCACTCTGCTGGAATGTTGAGAGAGCACCTATTCATGACTTGGTGCGGGTTTGATACAAGTTTCAGAAGATAAAGGAGATTCTGTTGAAAATGTGACCCTGTGATTTATACAAGAATCTGCTTTTGAATAGGTAGAGCCTATTCATAGCAAAAGATAGGAAAAGAATATTCAGTTCATCTCAGACCTCCAGGTTGTCAGACTTGTTTCCCAATCTTGATCTTTCATGGTAATTACAGCTTATTAATTATGCACATAGGTTCCTTCCTTTTGGTTAGTCCTAAGATGTTTCTCTCTTCCTCTCTTTTCCCACAGTTCTTCTTTTTAGGGGTCTTTCTTAGAGAGACTTTTGGTCCAGCGGTCAACTTGATCTCTCCTTTAATGTTTCATTAGCATTTCTTCTATAGTTTCTCAGGGTTCTCCCACGTGGCTTAGCCAAATTTGTGCCTCCTGAAGAGTTTGTCACAAATCATAGACTAGTAAAGAGGTGCTCAAACGAATACAAGTATTTAAATAAATAAATGTTCAGAACTGCACAGAAATTCTTCTAAGCACCTACCAGGTACCTGTCTACTGTCAGTGTGAACATTTGTAAATCAGCCAGCTTGGATTTCACGTGGTCATTGGATACTCACAGATGCACAGGCTGGAGTGGCCGCTTGAACCCCTGCCCAGCTGTTCCTTGAGGAAATTCATCAAAGTGTTCTACTCTGCTAGATCTGGTGAGGGCTAGCATAGAGGGAGCCGGGCACAGGCACGGGGTCTCTGAGATGTGCTTGGGGCTCAGCGAAGGCTTCTCTGACATGTGACACTTGGGCAATCTATCTAACAGGCAGGTAGAGATGCGGGGCGATAGAGAATTCCAAGAGGGAAGAAAAATTCTTAGGGAAGACCTAACACACTGGCAGTTTTATCCTTTAACTTAACATTTTTTGTCTATGAATTGCTAAAGATGATAATATCTGATTCTTAGCAGCAGAAAAATTCTATCTAGCTCTTATTTTTAAATTAGTTAGGTATTGAATGGCTGTGTATAGATCCACATGTTCGCAAGTCCAGAGTGACTGTGGCATTTAATTCAGAAGCCCCTGGGTGCATTTCCATCCAATAGAAGGAGCAGGTTTGTTCTTCAAAGCTTTAAAAAGCTTTAAAGGCAGCGCACTTGACTTTCTTTGCCTAGCATAAACTGATGGCCATCTTTCCTGAAAATAAGAATTTTGTTGTAGTACATTGAAAATCTAGGGGCCAGCTCCATG
Organism: Equus asinus; assembly: GCF_041296235.1. Classification (NCBI taxonomy): domain Eukaryota; kingdom Metazoa; phylum Chordata; class Mammalia; order Perissodactyla; family Equidae; genus Equus; species Equus asinus. Next base: position 28,649,990 of record NC_091803.1, read on the forward strand.
GCCAAGTGGTTAAGTTCACGCACTCCGCTTCAGCAGCCCGGAGTTTGGCTGGTTCAGATCCTGGGTGCGGACCTAGCACTGTTCACCAAGCCATGCTGAGGCGGCGTCCCACATAGCACAACTCAAAGGAACTACAACTAGAATATGCAACTATGTACTGGGGGGCTTTGGGGAGAAGAAGAAGGAAAAAAAAAAGATTGGCAACAGATTTAGCTCAGGTGCCAAAAATAAAATCTATTGAGGCATCATTTCTCACAGAATAACTCTTAAAATCTTTTGTTTTCATTAGACTTGTTCATCTCCTTTTACAACCTTTTCAATATTCTGACTGCTTTTGCATTTTTGGACACGCTAGGATTAATAATATTTCCCAAACAACCCCAAGATGGCAGGACGCAAATACATGACCCGCCCATGACTGTGAACACCAACTGTTGGAGACAGGCAGCATTGATTGGCTTTGTTCTCATATGGGGAAGACCATCATTAGAAAGCTTCTGTGGCAGTTTGGGGGGATCACAGCTGGAGGACCTCTGCAGTAGAATTTGGGGAGCCCTTCTATGCAGAAAGCTGAGAAAACTGGTGCTTTAGGAAGACAAGTCTGGGGGAAAGTGGAGTTAGGATTGTGGAGGAAGGGAAAGAGGAAAAGGTGAAAGGAGACCAGTGAGGAAGCTAGTGCAACAGGGTAAGAGAGAGGACGACAGCCAGAGTGAAGACAATGACATTGGAGACTCACTGGAAAAAGTATTTACATACATACGTAGTGCTGGGGATGAATAAGAAAGAAAGAGACGAGTCGAGGAGATTCGGGTTATGGTTGGATGTTATTTACTGAAAAAGCAACACAGTGGTTCTTCATTCTTCCATTGTTTTAAAATGCTTCTCTGCTTTTAAACTTATAATTCTTATATCTACTTTTTTTTTGGCTTTCTCTTCCATTGATTTATGGCTCTGTGTACATGGATGTGTGCATCAAGACCGTGCTGTGTGAATATCTGTGGATTCATAACATAGTTTAAATCTGGGAGAGCCAGTCTCCTTCAGCTTTTCTTTTTCAGTTATTCTCTCCTATTTTTGTATAAAAATGAATTTTGGTATCATTTCTAGTTCCTAGAAAAATTCATTCATAATTTTGGTTGGTTTGGAGCTCATTCATCCAAATAGTATTTATTGGGTTCATGCCCTGGGCTAGGTCCTGAGGATACAAAAATAACTAAAACGCAGGCATTTATGTTCTAGTAAATGTATAAACTAACCTTTGGGGAGAATGAGTATCTTTACAACATGAGCATGGTACATCTCTTTAGACATAAAGTTTTATGTGCTTCCTAAGTTTTGTTGTTGAGAATAGTGCCTAATTAGTCTAGTTGGTGAACATGGGTGATATTAATGTTTGTGTTTAACTATTTACTTTACAACTTATTTAGCTATAACTGATAATTTTATTTCTTTGAATTTCTATGTATATAATATTATCTGTGTTATGTTTCTATTTCTTCTTTTCCTGTTATTTATTTCAGTGATTTCTTTTTTATTCCTTCATTAATTGGTTAGACTCTAAAATAATGTGTAGTGTATATTTGTTTATAGCAATATTATATAAAAGGCATGTGATTACCCCCCTATTGGGCATTCCAGAAACATGATAAGGAATGTGTGAGTCCTGCTGAAAAGCAAATGTCTAATCTGAATGGTTCCCTGTGCAAACCTACAGGCATTTTTCCTCTTTTTTTTGAGTGACACACCTTTCAGTATGTCTGATATTTGAGCTTTTATCCTGTGTCTTAGTCGTAAGATTGGCAGGTGCTCTTAAAGGCAGAATACTGTCTGGAGATAACAATTGCAATGCACTCAGACTGAGGAAGGAGTTGGAAGAGAAAGTTGAGAAATGGTGAGAGGAGTTTAAGTGGAGCATACGTGGCAATATGTTCAGATAACTTCTAAAGAGGTGCTTAGCAGGTCACACGGCAGTGGGCTTCTTTGGAGTCTTTGAATCTTAGAGCCGTCTTTAGGAATAGAAACCTTGTTTCCCGCTGATTTAGATGGAGCTCTGACAACCCTCTCCCCAGAAACAATCATCTACACTCAGAAATTGGCATATCATTTCATGGACTTCCTAGACATTCTCAAGCCCATGGACAAGAACCCCAGGGTCAAAGAAAATCCAGCTATATATGGTCAACAGCTTAAGAAGCCTACTCATTATGAGAGAGATGCTTAGCTATAGTCCCTGTGCTGGGAACTGGTCTCTAGAGATAACGCTGTTTACAGACGTGCACCTCCCACGTCTCTGTGTGTGTGTTGTTCTGCTAGTCTCCAAAACACACACTTGAGGTCTATGTGAGAGCGCTCCTCCCAAAGGCAGAAAAGTGATTCTCTTGATGATAAGATTTGGTAATCATGTCAAACTACTTTCCCGTAATAATTGACTTTTTTGGCAGTTAATTCAAGTATTTTTTCAAAACTGTTAGATGAGGACTTAAAAAACTAAAACTGCTTTAGGGCGTTTGGGGTATAGAAAAGAGTATGCTGGACTTGAGTCTGAGGGGCTGAGATCCCGTCAGTGCTATTCACCAGCTCTCTCTGACCTTGGCTGAATCGGCCTCCCTGCTGTGTTCCCACACTTGTAACACAGGGCTCCTGATACCGCCCACGAACAAGCCCTAGTATTTCTAAGAAGTTGGCATGAGATGAGGAGGCATCACAAGACAGTGAGGAAAAAGTATGAGAAAACAGGGTAGAATTGGGAGAAATGGTCAGGTTACATTTCACCTCCCCACTGTATGCCAAAATAAATTCCAAACGGATTCAGAGTTCCATGGAAAAGAGAAACCATAAAATAAATAGAAGAAAATATGGAAACAACTTCATGCTCTGGCATAGAAGTGCAGAGAATGAACAATAAAAGAGAACCTGTAGATTTAACCACCTAAAAATTAAACTTCCCTCTGTTATCTATCATAGCTAAAATGATGATGAGTGACTAGTTGGAACAATTGAGAGCAGCCACAGAAGAGGGTTAATATCCTTAATGTGTAGAGCTCTCTTCTCAGTTAATTTAGAGAACTGCAAATGCCATGAGCAGAAAGTTCACAGGTGAAACACAGACGACCAGTAAATACAGGAGACTTTTTTCAGACTTATAAGTAATCGAAAAAGCTTTGAGACTCTATTTTTCACTTATCAAATTGGCAAAGTTCACAATAATGATATGTTGCTGTCTTGGGAGAGGAGGGAAAGGTTGTGTCATTCACTACTGGTGGGAATGTAAACCGGCATTCTTTTCCAAAACGAAATTTGACATTGTGTTTTAAGAATCACTTGTAAATCTTAGCCCTATTTCTTTGTCCACCATCTGACTGCATCTCTTTTTCTTCCATATTCCTCTTTCCTAGACACTTCTTCCTGCCCTTCATTAACTCCCCTTGCTTCTTGGAACTAAGTCAGTTGTGTCCGTCTCTTTGACATCACTTTCGGAACTCTGTCCAGCCAGCCTTTTTCTTTCACCTGTTCTGCAGAATAACAGCCTGGCTCATTTATCTACCTGGGAGGTAGAGTGTGGCCCAGAAACATCAGCCAGTTTTGCAGGTCGGGGCTGCCCAAATCATGGCCTCCGAGCTCTGCTGGGCCTTGAATACTGCCTTCCAATCGTTGACTAAGTTTCCTTCCCGTTTTCCTAAGCGCTTCTGCCAGACTCTTGCTTTTCCCAAAGCCACTCCACCCTGCCCCAGACACACCCATTCTCCTCAGATGACCTGCCTCCTAATTTCCAGAGAAAACTGGACACTGCCACCATGCCTCAGTCCCTGAAGCTCGAGTTTCTCAGTCTCCATGGTCATCCTCACTTCCCCTTCAACCTCGGTCCCTCCTTGAGTACCACTTTCCAGGGACCTTTCCTTCAGTGGCCTTGCCTGTCGGCTCTGCTTGCTCAGCCTCCCTCTTTCTGCTGGCTTTCTTTTCACCTGCTAATTGTCTTCAGGCTTTTCTCAGCTTTCTCCTTTCTTCCCGTGGCTTTGCTTCTCCCTCTCCCAACAGCCTGCAGCTTGGCTTCCAGGAGCCATTCTCACTCTTTCCTGTTCTGTCTGCCACAGTTGGCACTTGTAAACAGTCACTCATCCTTACTTCACTGACACTCTTGGCTTCTTCCCTGCTTTTCCTGTGGACTCCTTTTCTGTTCCCCGCTTTGGCTTTTCTTCCATTGTGTTCACAAGGCTTCTGTCCTTAACCTTCATCTTCTCTGCATTCTGAGTGAACTCCCCCAAACCCCTGTTGGCTGCTCCTACTTACAGCGTGCTCTGAATTTCCTGTGCGGACACCTCTTCTGTGCTGCAGGGCCATGTAGCCAAAACCACACTGGGCACACCCACCTGAACGTTCAACAGATCCCCTAAACTCAGGATCCAGAGCTGACCTCACTGACCTTACCCTCTGATGCTCCCCAATTTCTTCTCTAGGTGAAGAGCCTTATTATCCAGGCAGTCACTCAGGACAGAACTTGGGGATCATTCTAGGCTCTTCTCGCGTCCCATCCACACCACATCATAGGTCCCATCATTGCACAATTGTAATAGCTCTCTGTCTTCTCTTCTGCTCACCCACTGCTTTCTCACTTAGGGGGGGCCCTCCTCCTTTCTTACTTGGATCTCATCTTCTTGAGTCTCTGAATGTTCTCCTCCTTGGTTTCCCTGCCCTCCAGTATGTCTTCCCTTTCACACATCTTCCACACTGTTGCCAGAAAGATCCTTCCAAAAAAAAAATAATTTCCATGATGATAGCTTACATTTATTTGGATTCTGACTATGTGCCAGGCACTAGTCCAAGTGCTAGTCCTGTACTGACTCATTTAATACCCAGCAAAATCAGTACTGTGTTATCCCCTTTTACAGATGAGAAAACAGAGGCATAGAGAGATTCAGTATCTTCTCTGAGGTCATAGAGCTAGTAAGTCTGTCTCCAGAATCTATACACTTAACTACTTATGTCATAACAACAGAAACAACATTTTTTCGGCTTTCTAGGACTAATCACTTTGCATATATAATCTCTTTTAATCCTTTCAATTCTTTAAGTTAGAAACTGTTAATGTCTCCGTTTTTACTGATGAGATAGAGGCACAGAGATATTAAGTAACCTGCTCATAGTTAACACAGCTTTTAGATCGCGGATTGGGCTATGAGCCCCAGCAAACTTGTTCCAGGCCCTCACTCTTCACCACCTCACCCACCCACAGTAGCTAGTACCTTGCTGGGGGTGGGGTAGGTACCTTCTGAACTCACACTTTTATGGGTATTTTTCTTTTCTGCTATCAGAATTGTGAGTAGTAAAGGAGATATGCATATATAAGATGTTCTCACTAATAAGAGCATTTGTGATGATAAGAAAAGACCAGCATCCTGTATGAACAACATCCAGATGTGAGGAAATGCTAGCTTTGCCCAGAAATACTATAGAAATGCCTGTTCCCATTTAAAGTGCTCCATTGCCACTACTCCCCATCCTGCCATTGTATCAATTGATTTTATGATTTGGAATTTTTGATCAATTCTCAGGGACATAACTATCATAATAACATGTTACAGCACAACAGATTGAACTATTGTCTCCACCAGTAGATTCCTGAAATTATCCATGGTAGGAAAATTCTCTGATGGGGAGAGGAACTGAAGACATTATGGGAGACCTTTTCGCTTAAGGTAATTGACTGAACACATGTTTATTTCTGCTCCTCCACTGAAATCCATTGAAATATTAGTAAAGATATTTTTCAAAATTCTTGGAAATTAAAAAATATGGTATTGAAAACCATACAGAAAAAGTCCCAGGTGACTGACTTAGAAGCAGCTTTATGGATAACTAAAGCAAGTACCATTTTATTTGTTTATTGATTCTCCAAGGCAGAACAATAGGGTGTAAAGAAAATTCTCAGGAAGGCGATTACTTCCATTAAAAAAGAAAAACAAAAAGCAAACTATTAAGAAAAAGATACAGAATTCAAGGAAATTAAAAAATATAATACCGTCAACAATTCATGAAAAGTCTCCCTCAGAGGACCAGAAAAGAAGATCTATAGAAAGAACTTAAAGCAAGTTTCTGTGTTCTTTCATTTTCCAGGATACGGGGCTCTTCCAAATTTACATCATCAGGAATAGCACTAATAAAACAAAGAAGAGCTAGGTCATTACAAAATCAGAGGAGCGTCTTTTCCCTTCCTCCAAACCTGACGTCTCATTAATATGAATAATGGGAGAAAGAAAGACTGCCACCTTTTTGCCTTTCTAGCAACCATAAAGATTCTTTCCATTAACCAAGTGATTCCCAACTGGGGGCAGTTTTGCTCCCCTCATCCCCAATTTGAGAACATCTCCAGACCTTTTTGGTTGTCACCACTGGGGTGAGGGGGGCGCATTGGCACTGGCTTCTATGTGGGAAGGAGCCAGAGATGCTGGTAACATTCTACAATGCTCAGGACAGCCCCGTACAATAAGGAATTATCTAGACCAAAATGTAAATAATGCCAAGGTTGAAAAATAGTTAACTCTAAGTTGTCTAGCTGACTTGCAGTCAAAACTTGTTGGTTATCTCCCAAGACCTCAGAGACCATAAAAAGTTAAATCTGAAAGCTGAAAATTGTCAGTCTTCTTTATGTTAAAGTATGCTAATTCTTTACTAGAAAGTAGATAAAATCTCTAACATTTCATTGTGCCTAATCTACCTGCACAGTGAAACTGAAGGTGTGACATCAAGAATGACATTTAGCCTGGGGTAAAAATATCCTCAGTTAGAATGATTGGTATGTCTTTCTTCCACTCTGTCATTGTCAGTCTGTCTGGTTCTCTTTCCCAGGGATCTTGGGTGCAGCCTCACAGTCGTTCTTTGCCCAGGGCTGCAGACAAACATGACAAATCAGAGTTGGCATGGAAAGTAAAAGCTATCTGCCACTATTCACTAAGTGGTTTCCCCACTCCCAACTGGTCCAGTATAGATGACATACACCTGAGTTCTCTCTGTCCCCACGCCCTCCCCCCCAATATTGTAGTTTGGTCTTCAGGAGATGAAATCTTTTTAACCTTTGTCTCTCTAAAACTGTCTTTATTTTGCCTTCATCTTTGAGGAATATTTAAATTTGATGTAGGATTGTAGGTTGACTTTTTTCTTTCAGCACTTTAATGATGTCATTCCATTGTCACCTGGCCTTACTGTTTCTGATAAGAAGTCAGCCATCATTCTTATTGTTGCTCCCCTGTGTGTAAAGTGTGCCGCTTTTTTTTCTGTCTGCTTTCAAGGTTTTCTCTGTATCTTTGGTTTTTAGCAGTTTGCCCTTGATCTTTTTAGGGGTGTTTTTCTTTGTGTTTATCCTGCTTGGAGTTCTCTGAGCTTGGATCAGTGCATTCACATTGTTCATTACATTTGGAAACTTCTCAGCCATTGTTTCTTCAATATTTCTTCTGCTGTCTTGATTTTCCTGCTTGACTCTAATTACATGTCTGATAGCCTGTCTGATATTGTCCCACAGATCCTGGATACTTTGTTTCAATTTTTCCTCTTTATATTTTAGATGGATAATGTTTAAATTTCCAGCTCTCAGCTGAAGTCCCTCACCTACTCATACATTGTGTCTGCCTTTTTCACTAGATCCTTTAATGTATTTGTCAAAATTATTATTATTATTTTTTGTTTGTTTGTTTTTTCTGAGGAAGATTAGCCCTGAGCTAGCATCGGTGCCCATCTTTCCTCTTTACCTCCTGGTCAGTGTAAGGCCCAGAGTACCAGAAGGTTTCTCTCAGTTCTCCTGCTTGGCCCTCAGACTTCAGCAGGCCCGTGTACTTGAGCTTGTGAGAGGTGAGGGTTCTCCCCAAGTCGTGTCACCTTGTGTTCATTCTTCTCATGCCCTCTCTCTTACCTCTGTGCTCACTCCCTTAACGTACCCTTCTTCTGCCCAGTATCCAAACTTCTAACTCCAAATCGTCAGTTCTGTCTCAAAAGACATCACCAGTTTCTGGTACGCTAGGTCTACATTAGATGCTCTCCTGTCATCTCTGTAACTTTTGACAAGTTAATTAATTTCTCTGTGCCTAGGTTTCTCATCTCTAAAATGCATATAATAATAGCAATCTCATAGTTATCTTGAGACTAAATGAGTTCATACATGTAAAGCACCTGGAACATTAAGAACAGGATCTCTGGAGCAAAATTGCCTTGCTGTGAAACCTTGGGCAAGTCACTTTACTTCTCTGTGCCTCAGTTTCCTCATCTGTGACATGGAGATAATAATAGTTACTCCATGGAGTTATTGTGAGCTTTAGAGAATTAATTCTTGCAAAGCATCTGGAACAGTGCCAAGCACATGGTATGAGCGCAAGAAATGTTAGCTGTGACGATGACAATGACCCACTACTCTCAGAGGGCCCTGTGCTTCCCCTGTCAGAGCACTCGTTGCAGTGGAGTATAGTTACTTATTTTCCTCAATGGTCCTCAAGCTCTGTCAGAGCAGTGACCATATCTCTTAGTCATGAAAGCTCGTGGAAGGGAACCCAACAAATATTTGTTCAATGACTAACCAAATGAAAATGTTAGTATGCGTGACACCACCTATGCTTGAACTCAGTGATGAGCTGCACAGCTCCACTCAGTTAATGTTTCATTATTCTGAATACCCTTTGGAGAGAAAGCCTCTTTTAAAAAAAATCAGTTTTCTATTTGAGTTAGCTACAGCGTCCTTTTATCCATCAAACTGTTCTGTCGGAACACTCTTTTCTTTGACCTTTAGAATAGGGTAAGTGAAGCTTTTTGGTATTCTCTACCCAGAATCTATCCATCATCCCTCATAGGCAGCCTCACCCCAATTTTCCAGAAGAATATTTTTTCCCTTCATATTATGTACCACGCTTTTCATGGAACTGTCTGGGCTACATCTGTGATGTATATTCCTTCTAGAAACTTAGAGGGTCCACAATTAGCCCAATTCTCAGCATTATATGCCATTAAAAAGTATGTAATGTTTATTGTTTATAGAGTTGCAATCCTACAATTACAAAGCACACTTTTGTAGGTTTCAAGATTTTCTCTCATTTGCTGTTTATTGTAGTCTCTTAAAAGTCCCGTGAGATTGTTGATACAAATATAAATAACATGATGTACAGGAAAGTCAAGGGATGTATTTTTAGATCATATGGTTAGTTTGTGGTGGAGCTAGGACCAGAATCTAGCATGAAAATTAATGCAGAGAGACTCAACTTTGGTTAGTGACCTTTAAACTGCGCTCTTTCTGAGGACCCAAAGACTTTGGTTCACATTATGTAATTTATTTAATGGGTGTCTGCCTCAGTTTCCATACCCATGAAATAGGAATAATAAAACTTGCTGCATACGTTTCCATGCAATATAATAAGGTGAAATAATACATGTGAAAGTAGTTTCATAAAAGAAAAGAATGTACAAATGCAAAGTATTACTTAAAAATTGTTTTTGATTTAGTATTGGAAATCTGATGAATAAGTAGGTTATGGTCCATGAATTTTAGTTTCTGTGACTGATTTATCTCTTGACCAGGGAGAGCTCCATATTTTATAAATTTTTCTTAAATTTTTTAAAGGGTTTTTCCAGGTGATAGTTTATAGTCTGTGATTCTGCCATACTGTTTCTGTTAAATAGCGGCATGTCGTTGGCCAGGATGGGACCGTTAGGGCTGTGAATCTGTGTTCTTGTTTGTCCCTGGGATAAGGACAGAGGCCCTGCAGGTCTTCTCCCGACCTCCACCTGTACTCTGCTATCAGAACTGTCATTCTAAAACTCAAATCTGATGCCACTCCATTGTTGAGAAAACATCAATGGCTCCCCATTGCCCTCTAGTTCCTACTTCTTTTCAGTCAGGTCCTCCCACCCCCAGTTCTGTGCTCTGGTGCAGGACCCACTCCAAACCCCCTCCTACGCTCTTCGAGTGCTCTGTCTTATCTGAGATCTCCTTGGACAGCTTCCCTGAGAAGCCTTTCCTGGCCACACAACTCATCACTCTTCTGTCTGTGCTGCCAGAGCTCTGACTGAAGTTGATGGTTTGCATTTCTGTCTGTCCCATCAGCTCCCAAGGGTGGGGACTGTGGCTCATGTTTCTCTTTTTTTTTCTTCCCCTGTTGACAGTTAGAGACAGCTTCATGAATACTGGCTGGATGAATGAAGATCTAAATGCCTTGTAGCAGGTCCACCCACGGATTTCTATCTAGAGAGTTCTCTAACCCCTCTATGAATGTGCACCTGAGAACTGTGGCGCTGGCACTTTTCCAACCTCATTACCAGCGTGTGAGGTGCAGTAGCTTAAGATGTTGATCTTTGGTGAAGGGTTTTGCTAACTCACCGCATATTCGTCCTCTAAGTTTCTGTGTATTGTGTGCCTGAGATTCACCTTAGTGGCCTCCAGCCCACGGGGCGTTATCACAACCAACTCTTTGTTTAATTGAGCAGCCTGTCCTGCTCCTGCTGTAAGTTTGACATAGCTTTTTGTCTTTGTGTGGTCTGGACTCAACCATAACTTCTCCCAGGAGAAGGTTGAGCAGCTTGATAATGGCAGAAAGTTCATTCTTTAGATAAGAGTTATTACTTGGGATTTATCTGACGGTGGTTCTTATTTATCGTAATTCTCAGAACAGCCAACACTCCATGAACCCTCACTAGGTGCCAGGGACTATGTCTAATGAGATAAATAGGATAAATGAGATAAGTGGTGTTTCTGAACAACTGCTGGGGTTGTGGTGTTATTATTATCGTTACTCCTATTTTACAGTTAGGATTATTCCCATTGTACGGTGGAGGAAATGGAGACTCACGGTTGCAGTTCACCAAGGCGACACCGGGATTCAAAGTCAGGTCTGCCTGAGTCCAGAGCCCTGACTCTTACCTCCTAACATGTTCTGTCTTCTTATCCTTTGCCTAAAATGCAACTTAGAATCTGTTAGCCATCTGTTTCTTATCGCTCAGCTCGCTGACTGTGAGTCATGCGCGTCAGACCACATTGTAGGCCGCCCTGTCCTAGAAGGAGCACCTATGGCCTCGTGCACAGTAACACTCAGACTGTCTCACGACTGTCAACCGTTCACCGCGGGAGCCTCTTTCTACCATGTGCTGGTAGTTACTCCACCACCCGCCAGCCACTGGGACTCTCGCCCTTCTAAAGCAGGGTTCTCAGCCCTGGTGGCACTTTGGAGTGGCGTGGGGAGCTTTAAATAAAAATGCCCAGCCCCACTCTAGAGGTTCTCATTCAGTCATTCTGTGTTAGGGTGCAGGTGTTATTCTTTTTTTAACAACTTTATTGAGATACACTTTCCATATCATAAAATTCACCTATTTTAAGTGTACAGTTCAAAGAGTTTTAGTAAATTTACGGAGTCATGTAACCATCACCACAATCCAATTTTTAGAACGGTTTCATCACCCCAATAAGATCCCTTGTACCCCTTTATGGTCAATCCCCATGCCCACTCTTACCCTGGGCTAACCACTAATCTACTTTCTGCTTCTATAGCTTTGCTTTTTCTGGCTATTTCACATAAACGGCATCATCCGTATCATTTTTAAAGCCTGCTGGATTGTAATGTGTAGCCACAGTTGAGAACCACTGTTATCTCCTAGATTGTTTTTTACTCCTGTTCCCTGGGTTCAGAGTGGCTCAGAAAAATTCCTAGGTGCCTACTAGGGCTGTCTTTTAGATAAGTTGTAAGCAAAATGAGTCCTTGTAAGCTTGACCGAGACCTTATGATCATTTATAACCTGCATTCTATGGGAACGTGCTTTTCAAAGTCCAAATGTGCTGACTGAGGAAGAAGCATTGGAAGAGAGCCTGCACAACCTGTCTTCAGACGCGGAATGCTCCCGCCAGCGGCCACAGCACTGAGTCAGAGCCCAGCCCTTGACTTTGTGTGGCCTTGCCTTGGGCACTTTTGCTTTAAACTTTTTGTGTGGCTTTTTATCTTCTTTTGGAGTCTTACATTGCCATGGCAATAAACTGAACCCCCCCTCCTGTGTCTTCTCCCATAGTTCTTAGCTCCACATTAACTGTCCACATTGTGATACTTTGGAAAATATTTCTCACGTACTTTTGCCTGCTTGAATCAGTTTTGAAATCTCAGACAGCTGCCTCCAGGTCCAAGCAGGTACCATAAATGGCTAGAGCTGGCTGGAGAGGGAGGGCCTGGGAGGTCCCCTGAGAGTCCACTGAGGGCAGTTGCAAGGTGTGCTGGTGGCAGTGAAGTGTTCTTCTGACTTCGCCGACTTTGCCGTAAGCAGCAATCCTTGGTGGAGCTTTTAGACTTAGCATGGGGTTACAGCAGGGATAGCAAATAGGTTCCATTTCGTGTGCCAGAGGGGAACACCGCCAACTGACCCAACAACAATGTAGGGGATAAGCTTACATGTGTAGGAAAATGATAAAACAGTTCAATTTATGTTAAACTATAACAATTCATCTTAGTCATTGATTGGCATTCAAAGAATGTTATGGAGGCTGAGTTAAGATTGATGAGGGTTTTGTTATTATTGTTTAAAGAGAAAAATAACTGTTACTTATCTTAGGTAAGCTGTAAACATGTGGGTGAAATTCTGTCATTTGGGGAAATAATTCAGAGTATAGAACTTTTAGGTGTATTTCACCCATACCATTACCAAAATATTTTCTATTTGATTGTTTTGCCCCTGATAAATATCCTTTTTCTTTTCAGTGTTACGAAGGGGGATACTTTTTTTTTCTTTTCCCATACTATCCCTTTAGGGTCTGTAAACTCTTTTTAAAACTTTTTAAAGTACTTTGTAGAATGTGTAACCATTGTTTCACTTGTAAAGTGTCAGAGAGTTCCTTTATTTTTAAAGTCCAATTAAGCAGATTTCAGATTCCCTCGGAGAAATTTCAGAAGACAGCTAATCTAATGAGATAAAACAGGAAAAACTCACTCACTAGTTCCCTGGCTCACTGTGAAGTGAAGTGAATGTGTCCAAACTCAGCACAAAGGCTCAAGTGGATTTTGTAAACACTCGTAACAGGAGATCCCAGTGTTGCACAAAATCTAGTTCCCAGCGGAATGAAATACACCACTTAGCTCTGCTCTGGCTACTGTAATTTACTGCGAATATTAATTCCCATGCCTGGAGTGACCATGTGGTTTGTTGCCCTGTGTACAGTATTGAGATTGGTCATAGTTTATTGTGGTTTATCTTACTCATCAAAGAAGCATTTAAATATTTGGAGGTAACTAGAATTTAAAATCAGTTTTTTAAAAATTCTCTCCATGTCCCATTTCTTTTTTTCATTTTAATTGGTATATCAAAGTGAATGTATAAGTAAAAAACCAACAAAAGTATGGTCTCGTGCGTGAATTTGTAAATGGAAAAAGAAAGCACTGTGATCCTGGGGGCGATAGGGAGCCATTCATGTTTGATGATAGTATTGGCTCCCTGGCCACGTACATATTTGCCATCCCTGGGTAGAGAGTGCACTTGGTGGTAGAAAGATGAGCTCCTGTTCTCAAGGCCACAGAATGGCTGAAAGGATTGAAGAGAAACAATCTAGTGGAGTCTGGAAAAGCCAGTGCCTCTCGACTTTGGAAATGCAAGTTGGGAAAGCACAGAAACCCCCCTCCAAAGTAAGAATTTGGAAGTGATTAAAACAGATTGGAGCTTCATGGGAAACTGTATTTAACACGTACATAGATCAAAGTTCCGCAAACTATGGCCTGAGGGCCAAGGCCAGTCACAGTATGCTCAGAATGGTTTTTGCATTTTTAAATGGTTGAAAAAAAATCAAGGATGGTATTTCGTGACATAGGAAAATTCTGATGAGTTCACATTTCAGTGTCCATAAATAAAGTTTTATTGGAATGTAGCCAGGTTCATTCCTTTACGTGTTGTCTTTGGCTGCTTTGGGGCTGCAGCGGCAAAGCTGAGTCATTGCAGCAGAGATGGTGTGGCCTGCAAGCCTAAAATATTTATTATTTGGCCCTTCCAGAAAAAGTGTGTTGATGCCTGACATAGAGAATTGTATTCATCTAGATCTTGTGCTGAAATATGTTTACTAGTAGGGATCAGAAAGAGAACAATAGTTAGAATATCTCAGTGGATTTTGAGGATGTGGGTGGGGAGAAATGCGCAGGTGGAGGAGACACGTGAGTTCTGATTTTTCTCTGTCACTAGCACAGGGCTGTGCCTGCACATTTGGGCTATAATGTCAGAGTCAGCCACCCCCATTCATTTTGGCAGCTGCTTCTTGAACATGAGGCAGAATGTCTAGGAAGAGAAAATACACCGCCAGACCAGCCTTACATCCCACTCCTCAAAGTGATTCTGAAAAGCCTGCTGGTGAAGTTGGCACCACACCTTGTGAGAAGCCCTTGGGTAGACCCAGGGTTGGCAAACCTTTTCTGTAAACGACCAGATAGGAAATATTTTGAGCTCTGCAAACCATGCAGTCTCTGTCACAACAACTCAACTCTGCTGTGGTAGCGTGAAAGCAGCCATAGGTAATACAGGGACAAATCAGCCTGGCTGTGCTGCAAGAAAGCTTTATTTGTGCACACTGAAATTTGAATTTCGTATACATTCATGTGTTCTAAAATATTATTTATTCCTCTTTTGATTTTTTCCGACCATTTTGAAATAACTGTTCTTAGCTTGCTGGCCATACAAAAATAGGTGGTGAGCTGGATTTGCCAGCAGGCCCTAGTTTGCTGACCCCTGGCCATAAGATTAACTTTCGAAGGCAATACCACGTTTTAATTTCAGTTATGTGGATTTTGCTGTGGTAGGCAATTCTACACATTTATGGCTGCTACTGTTAGTGAATTTTTTTCTTGCTACCTCTTTTGAAATGTGGAAAGTTTTTTTTTTTTTTTTGTCAAAGCTGTCCCTATCATTGTGACAGTCATTTCCTTTTTCATTCATTCATTCAATGTCTATTTATTCAGCACCTCCTGTGTGGCAGGCAGGTGCTAAGCTAGTGCTGGATGAGGAGTGATGGGTAAGGTGGACTTGGTCTGTGTCCCCGTGGAGCTCTCTCTCTAGCAGGGATGAGGTCAGTAATGCTCCGTGCTTGGAGGATCCCAGCAAGCATTGAAGGTGTGGATTTGAGCATTGATTTCCATGGCTCCCATACCACATGCTTTCTGAAGATGTGTGTCCCTGAATGCAGTAGTCAGTACCTAGAAAACAGAATGACAGTTCACAATAGGGGCGTTTTGCATTTCAGTGTAGTGATGGCAGGAACTCCTACAGAAATCAGTCCATGATTAGAGATGGAAATTGTCAGGACAATTGGAAATTTTCCTTGACTCTGTCTACTAGTAGGAGCATTTCTGTCTTTTTGTTGAGATGAACTCCTTCAGATTGGGAACGTTTCTGTTTTCTCCTGGCCTGGTCGTGGGCTGAGTGAGACGTCCTGTTCACCACGAGTAAAAGGTTGGACATTCCCACAACCAGTCAAGGGAAAGGAGAACTCATCAAGGCCTGCGCAACACTGCTGCTTTTAGGATTTGGGAATTAGGAGGAAGAAATCTTATCCTGGACCAAAAAGTGAGAAATAAATTAAGAATCCTACCTACATAAGCCTTGCTTGATTGCCTAGTGAAGTGGCGCAGTGGCTTGCATAGGAAAAAACAAACCCAGAGTAAAATGGTGAGCAGGAAGTGCCTTCCCGCTTCATATTGTTTTTCCAGTTACAGACAGGAAACTTTCAAGTGTGTTTTCAAGCACCGAATGTTGGATTCAAGGAAGGCTCTGACAAAGGAAAAAAAACTCCGATATACAAAAAGTTTAGGTCCGTGCAGCAAAATGTTTGATTTAGAACAATCTGATTTAACAAGTATTATTTTTATTATTGGATCACTTTGTCTTTACGTGTCTTAATAAATTCAATATGTTGCTCCCTCTCCCTTTGCTTTATTGATGAATTAACAGAAACTGATCAAAGTTCATGCATCTCAGTAAAAACCAAGTTTCTTTGGCTAATGTAAATGCCCTTCAGTGGGCACCTTGGCCAGTATTCTGAATAAGTGCTGCACTTTCCTTTGGTAAAAATTCCACGTCTCTGGTAAAGACGAACACTCCCAGACAGTTCAGCGTAGCTGCAGTTCAGCTGATCCTTGGACCGGTGCGGTGAAGAGGGAGATCAGGTCATTTGGACCACACACTGGAGGAGGTGGTTCCCTAACGTGAAGCTGGGCATAGCACAGGCCAAGGGGGAATCTTTCTGTGAGGTAGTCACCCCAATTTGTAGATTACATTCTGCGATCATGATTGCTTAAAAGTAATTTTTCCTAGATATCTCATATTCATGGATTGGAAGAATTAATATTGTTAAAATGTCCATGCTACTCAATGTAAGACCTGAAACTGTAAAAGTCCTGGTAGAAAAAGGGAAAAGCTCTTTAACGTTGGTCTTAGCAATGATTTCATGAATATGACACCAAAAGCACTGGGAACAAATGCAAAAATGAACGAGTGGGACTACGTCAAACAAGAAAGCTTCCGCACAGCTAAGGAATCAATCAACAAAATTAAAAGACAGCTTATGGAATAGGAGAAATTATTTACAAACCATATATCTGATAAGGGGTTAATATCCAAAATATATTTGGAACTCATATAATGCAATAGCAAAACCCCAAATAATCCAATTTAAAAATGGGTAAAGGGGGGCTGGCCCGGTGTCTCAGTGGTTAAGTGTGCAGGTTCCACTTTGGCAGCCCGGGGATCACCAGTTCGGATCCTGGGTGCGGACGTGGCACCGCCTGGCAAGCCATGGTGTGGTAGGTGTCCCACATACAGAGTAGAGGAAGATGGGCATGGATGTTAGCTCAGGGCCAGTCTTCCTCAGCAAAAAGAGGAGAATTGGCAGCAGATCTTAGCTCAGGGCTAATCTTCCTCAAAAAAAAGGGCAAAGGACCTAAATAGATGTTTTTCCAAAGAAAACCTACAAATGGCCAACAGGTATATGAAAAGGTGCTGAACATCACTACTCATCAGGGAAGTGCAAATGAAAACCAAATGAGATATCACCTCACACCTGTTAGGATGTCTGTTATCAAAAAGAGAAGCAATAACCAATGTCAGCGAGAATATGGAGAGGTTGGAACCCTTTTACACTGTTGGTGGTATAAATTGGTACAGCCATTATGGAAAATAGTATGGAAGTTCCTCAAAAAGTTAAAAATAGAACTACCTTATGATCCAGCAGTGTCACTTCTGGGTATATAGCCAAAGGAAATGAAGTCAGTATCTCAAAGAGATATGTACGCTCCCCTGTTAATTGCAGCATTATTCACAATAGCCAGGATATGAAAGCAACCTAAGTGTCTTGTAACAGATGAATGGATAAAGAAGGTGTACACACACACACACACAGGAATATTATTCAGCAGTGAGAAAGAAGGGAATCCTGCCATTTGCACCAACATGGGTGAACCTGGAGGACGTTATAGTAAGTGAAATAAGCCAGACAGAAAGACAGATACTGTGTGATCTCACTTACATGTGGAATCTGTTAAAAAAAAGTGAATTCCTAGAAACAGAGAGTAGACTGATGATTATCAGGAACTAGGGGATGGGGGAATGGGGGGATGCTAGTCAAAGAGTGGAAGCCTTCAGTTACGATGGGGAAGCTCTAGGGATATAGTGAGCAATATGGTGACTACGGTTACCAACTGTGCTACATAGTTGAAACTCAGTAGGAGGTCTTACTGTGATCTTAAGCATTCACACAACAACTATAACAAAAAAAGGTAACTGTACGAGGTGGTGGACGTGTTCATTAACCTGACTATGGTAATAATTTCACAATGTATATGTAAATCAAGTCATCACATTGTATAATTTCAATATATAGCATTTTATTTGTCAATTATACCTCAGTAAAGCTGGGGGGAAAGTAATCTCTACTGATTTTAGGTAATTTTTAATAATTTCAGTGAACCCTAAAATCTGGTTAAGAAAGTGCATTGGATATCTTTCTCAAATGAAATTTATCAGTGTAATATACAGAGTGTCCACAAAGGCAGGAAGCGTGGGGTAAACTTATTTTAAACTGTCTGTTAACATCTTCATATAATATGTTCTGTGTGTTTTTCAGCCTACAGATACCTTTTTAGGTAAAGTGTCTCTAAATTTAAAGCAAAGGGTCCAGTTGTTCATTTGAAAAGAGGACAATAAATGTACTGATTTGCCTTCTGTTTTGGTTGCTCTGTGTATTCTGGGTACTTTTGTCCAGACTGACAGTTGGGCCCATTGCCTTAGAGCTGTACTTCACTTAGAGTTATGTATCACTCGAAACCATCTCAAGTATGTTACTTAAAAACGTAACCAACATATTATTTTTTAAAATGTAAAACTGTGAATACATGTAGATCCAGAAGTCAAATAATAGTAAAAGGCTTAACAGGAGGTACAGTGGGTTCTTTGTCTACTCACCCCACCTTCCCAGGTGAGATTTCCCAACTGAAGAGGCAACCACTTTCACATTTTAGCTGTTTATTTTGGCAGTTACTTATATCCAGATTTATAAATAACGTGTGTAAACTGCTATCCTTCAGGTGATCAAGTGTAGGTGTTATTTATTGATTTCCTCTTACGATCATTGTGGGTTTAGGGCTCTTGTGTGACCTTCCTCTCGGTTCTGCGCCCTCATTCTTTTAACACAGTTATATTACAGGTTTTGGATATACTGCTTTTGATATTTATATTATTATATCCAATCAGTTATTTGCAGCTGAACAGGGGAGTGCACTATGACTGTCCTTCCAATGGACTTTTTGTTTTTTCTCTAATTAATTCTTGCTTTTTAAAAAAATTTTAGATTTGCTTTATTTTCTTTGTGGCTGTGGCAGTGCTGTGCTCATATAACTGACTCTCTGAAAAAAAAAAAAAAAAAAGAAGGAAAAGAATAAGCCCTGATTTGTATTGTTTGCAATTGTTTGTATTGTATTTGATTTCTCATTTCAAGTTACCAGTGTGAGGTTGCTGAACAAGATGCTGAGAAAAGATGCACATAGTTTGTTCCCCTGTACCACTGAGCTGTGACTAACTCTTTCACACCTGCTATTAGCCCACATTGGGATTTTAAACTAAGTTTTCTTTTTCTTCTATTTTAAAATAATTTTGTTTCATTAGAGGACGTATTTGCTCTGAATCTTTTTTTTTTTGAACTTGTGAATATTTTAAGGCCTTGGGACTTTCTTCTGTGTATACTTACATGTACAGAGGGAGATTCTGGAGATCTCTCAGAGGTGTTCAGGGTCCTGTCCAGATCTTTAGGTCCTGGCCAGAGAAGACGAGGTGAAAACTACACAACCCAGTGTGTTATCTCGCTGGAGGAGGGGTGAGGCTATTGGTGAGAGGGAGCAATGGTGAAGCTATGGCAGTCTCATGCCGTGTATGGCCCTGCTAGGCCAACTGTCAGGGCTCTTTTTGAGGCAGTTGCTTGAGCTCATGATGAGCTGGGGCCCTGCTCCACTTCCCTAACTGGAATGACTACCTGTGTTTGGCACTTCAGCAATGCCTGGCACCATGCATGCCAGTCAGGGCTGGGATGGCATATTTCGGCCTGCTGCTTACAGAACTTGTTCATACAGTTGAGAGTGGGCCTCTTCTGGAAGCTTGGACCTTGATTTCATCTTTAGGCTCTGCTCTTGTGGACCTGGGAGGTACTTGAGTCAGGTCAGAATTTCAGTTTCCTGCAAAAAACAATGAGTGAGCCACGACTATAGGCATCTCCAGGTTGACTGGGGCACTGCTGTGACAACTGGTACTGGAGTTCTGTGTGGCAATGCCTAGGTTTTCCTTGACATGCCAATGCCCAAGCATAGGCTGGAGGTGTGCACCGTCATCCTTGTTGCAGCTACTGTTGCTCTGAGCTTTATCAGGGTTTTGAGGTCATTCTAGGGGTTCCCATCCACTTTCTTGCCAAACAGCTTTTCTTTCTTTTGCATTGGTTCATGGGCAAGATCATTCAACCTTCCATTCTGCAGTGTATCTAATGAAAAGGCTTCATAATATCTGGTTCATTGATGGCCTTCCCGCACCTCCTGCCCCCTGCAATGTTAAGAGCTGAAACAGACTTTCTTTTTCCTGTAAAAATGTCCTTGTTCATTTCCATGGGAATTTGGTAGGCCTGTTAAATGACTTGGCTTAAATCACTATTTGAACCAGAAGTCCAAAATGGCACTTTGTAGTAATTCTGGGTGTGATGTATATCAATGATGCTGCCCTTTTGAACTGCAGAGAAAAGTCTTCTTAAAATATTATTGTGATTTGGCAACTGAGACTCCAGCAGCTCTGAATGCTCCTCAGCTGATTGCTGGCCGCCATGTCGGTTTTCTGGAAAGGTCAGTGAAGTTAACAGCAGTTCTAAAGCATAGATAAGGGAAAGTTGTGAAAATACTTTGTTTCTTTATAAAGATGAGCTATCTGAAGAAGGGAATACTCAATTATTTTTATTGTGTGTGAATCATTGCATAGTATTTCTGGATTTCTGACAAACTTCTTTCAATAAGACTATGAAACTCAGAAATGATGATTTTAAGACCTGAAGTTTAATTTTCTCCAGAGCAGACTTTTCTCCCAGTGTGGTCTGTAGGCCTCTTGCTGTGGATTTCTGGGCTGGGAGGGGCTTGTTAAAAATGCAGGATCTTGTTGCTGACCTACCGAATTAGAAACTCTTGAGATGAGACCTGAAAAATGGCAGATTAAATCAGTGCACCCGCTAACCCCTGTGGGGGATTGTGTGCATACCCAAGTTTGATCTAGACCATTTGTTCTGACGTTGGATTGCTATTCTCTGCAAACTTTTGTTTGTTTTTCTTTGGTTTTGCTTAAGTTGCCCTCTAATGTAAAAATTGGTACAATTTCTCCCCTTGTTATCATTCATTTCTGCCTGTTTTGTTTTAAAGATTTTATTTTTTCCTTTTTCTTCCCAAAGCCCCCCGGTACATAGTTGTATATTCTTCGTTGTGGGTCCTTCTAGTTGTGGCATGTGGGACACTGCCTCAGCGTGGCTTGATGAGCAGTGCCATGTCTGCGCCCAGGATTCGAACCAAGGAAACACTGGGCCGCCTTCAACGGAGTGCGCGAACTTAACCACTCAGCCACGGGGCCAGCCCCATTTCTGCCTGTTTTGTTTTAAACTCCAGGATAATAGTTATTAAATTTCATGAGTGGCTTTTCATTTCTGGATTTTTAACTCTGAATTTTTAATTTTTCCCACAGAGCTGAGAAAACAGAAGTGCTCAGTGAAGATCTGTTACAGGTAACAAAATACAATCTTTTTGAAGTGCTCTGTTTAAAGGAAAAAAACCCAAAACCTGTAGATGAGAACTGAAGCTTATGTTTTTTTTTACCTGAAAGAGAATAAAATTATTTAGCACAGTTTTGAGCAGAAGGAAAAGCAGTTGAGTTGCACCGTGATAGAAAGGGATCTGAAACTTTGGTGTCATATTGTGAAGCTCAAATGGGGTAGTGTTGTTTTCAAGTGCCAGGGGTGAGGGTGGGGATGGAGGCGGGGCTGGCAGTGTGGCCTGGTCACGGGTGCTGGGCAGGCTGGGGGACTCTAGTTCACCGTTCTGGCGGTGCCCTTGATGAGACAGGCCCTGCCAGCTGCAGCAGAGGACCCCGCTGGCTGGAACCTAGAGTTTTGACTTCTTGCTCCCTCTCTCACTGTTATTCCCCAACACTGGCCTGAGTTGCGTCCTGAGGGAATCAGAGTCTCAGAGACAATGGCCAGATCTCTCAGAACCACCCAGAGGCTTTAGGGTGGCCTCACATCATCAGGCTGACTTTCTTTCTTCTCTGTAGGGAGGGGCGTTTCCCACCAGGGACCTTACCCAGGGCCTCTCCACTCCATCTCTCAACAGATTTGCCTAACTTTGGGGCTGGGAGTTTCTTCCAGGAGGCAGTGGACCCTTGATACACATGACTTCCCCCAGCCCCACTCAATCCCCACCCGCGCCAGAATACTTAGGGAAGGATGGAACCTCTTCTGCACAGAGGTTTCTTTTTCTTTTCTTTCTTTCTTTTTTTTTTTTTTTTTTTTGCGCAGAGGTTTCTATCAAGTCTCCTCGCCTGTCTTGCCTCTCATTTGCATAACCTACGGCAGGTCCACTCCATTGAGTTCCTGAGTTCCTGAAGACCAAAGAAAGATATGCTCCCAAGTGACTTTCTGTCTCTTCTCATGGAGAGAAGTCGTTGGCATAATTGAGAAAAACGCTGCCTCCACCACACCATGCCGAAACATCCTTCTCAATTATGACAGCCTTCTGTGGGTAGAATATTTTAAGAGCACTTTTTTCTTTTTTTTTAGGACTAAAAGGTTTTATTAAGGAGTTGAAGTATTTTTAAAGATTTATTTAAGAATAACATTCTTAACAGTACTTCCTCGTTTTTTATCATATATTTCGAATTCATTTTCAGACTTTCAGAAATACTTTTTGGTCCAGTTAAGCTTTTACTAAACTAGGTTTTCATGTCATTACCTCCCTCCTACATCCCATATCAGTAATGGACATTATCTGATTTAATCCTTGATGCTCTAAGATAAGGCCAGGGGACCTTACAGGCCATTGGAGTGTGTCAACTCAACTGGCAACTGTCCGTTCTTCTCACTTTGCCCAAACATCCAGTGGGGCTGAAGAGTTTGACAGTTTCTAGGAACTCCTGTTTTCTAACACAGATACTTACCCCATGTCTGCTGTCGCTAGGACTGATGTTTTCCCTTCTGATTTTGTTGTTTGAACTATAAAGAAAGAGAGTCATGGTTAAAAGTGTGGAGTTGGGTGCCCAACTACATGGATTGGAATCCCAGGTCTGCCCCTGACTGGCTGTGTGGCCTCAGGAACTTACTCTTAACCTCCCTGTGCCTCAGTTTCCATTTCTCTAGAATGAAGGTAGTAGCAGTGTCCGCCCCCAGGGTTGTTGGGAGGGTTGAAGGAGTTCAACATGGAAAGCACTGGGAATGGATTACAAGACATGATTTTGTTTCTGGTATGTTCTGGTGTGAAACTTCCCTTAACTTGTGCTGTGTCCTCCCACCTCTTTTCTTAGATCTCTAAGAGAGCAGTTCAGGAGGCTGCCTGTTGATTTTGCTTGTATGCACTTTCTCCAGGAGGCTGTGAATCCCTGGAGGGGGGAACCACAATTTACTTACTGTTGTTTGTCTAATACGTGCACAGGGACACATATATACTTGTCCTTTCAACAAATATTAAGTGAGCATCTTCCATTCAGCTGCCAGACAGCGTTCCAGGCACTTGGGATAAATCAGTGGACAGAACAGACCAAGGCACCTGTTCCTGCAACTTTACATTCTAGTGGAAATTGGAATCAGAATGAAATGGAGTTTTTTGGGGTTGTTCCCCCCTGCTTTTGTGGCAAAGGAAGAGTGTATATCAGTTTTCTAGTGTTTCTTTTTCTTTTTTTTTTTTTTAAAGATTTTATTTATTTTTTATTTTTCCTTCTTCTCCCCAAAGACCCCCAGTACATAGTTGTACATTTTAGTTGTGGGTCCTTCTAGTTGTGGCATGTGGGAGGCCACCTCAGCATGGCCTGATGAATGGTGCTAGGTCCGCGCCCAGGATGCGAACCAGTGAAACCCTGGGCGGCTGAAGCAGAGCGTGCCAACTTAACCACTCGGCCACAGGGCAGGCCCTCCAGTGTTTTCAAATGTGGTCGTTATGCGATTTAGAGAAGGTGATGTGGCCTCTCCTCCTAAGTATAAACTTGCCTGTCAGATCAGGGCCCTAGTGGCCGGGGCTTGGATATAAAGGAGAGCTGCTGGTGCACTGAGGGCCTTTGAGAAAGAGCCACACACCATTCTATTCCATAAAATGTCTTGGGGTAAAAATGTATTCTGCCTTGAATTTGTTGATTTCCCTTTAAAATAGAAAGCTTCCTTAAGGCACTGCTCTCATTCTCAGTGAGTCATCAGGACACACATTTTTGGCATTCCTTCCTGTAAAAAGCAGCTCTCTTTGCCATAAACAGCCATATCCCAGCAATAATATTTTGGGAAGCTAATCATGATGCATGGGTCCCCTAAGTCAGTGTTTCCTACTGCTGGCTGTCCATTCTGCTTTAAAGGTTTATTTAAAAAAAAAAAAAGAAAAAGGAAAAACAAAAACCACCCCAAGCCTAGTAAAGAATAATTTTAAAAGCAGTAGTGTTCCATGTAAGTTGTGGATCATTTACTCTGACTCTGTCTGATGTACTTTGCGGGGAAGGCTTCATGGCTATGTGCAGGAGAGAGCGTCTGAAAGCCCCTGTGGGTTTTCCCACTTGGCTGTGGGTGTGGGTCTGGGCTGAGGATGTTCATTTGCAGTTCTGCAGATTGGACCCAGGCCTTTGCTGGTGCTGGAGTGTGCAGCTCGACAGCCACCCCTCTTTCTGATAGCAAGTTTTAGTCGGAACTGTCCCCTCTCCCTGCACATACAGTCAGCCTTTAAGGGATCTAAAACCCTGGGTGTCAGGGAGGTCGGTGGTTTCCAACCAGGGACGCTTTTGGTCTCTGGGGGGATATCTGACAATATCGATTGATACTGGAGAATGTTTTTGATAGTCACAATGGAGGGAGTGGGGTGCTACTGGCTCCTAGAGGATAGAGGCCAAAGATGATGCTAAACATACCACAATGTGCAGGACAGCTCCCCACAACCCAGAATAATCTGGCTCAGAATGTCCATAGTAAGAAACCTGGTGTAGGTGAATGGGGGCCATTTCCATTTACACCCAAGCAGTAAGAAATTAAACTATAGGATGCTTTTCCTGCCTACAAGCAAACACTACATCAGAAAGATGCTGAGTTTGTTCTTAAGCCCTGCAAATGGCTCATTTGTCTCTGTTTTGTCAGATCGAGCGGCGCCTGGACACGGTGCGGTCAGTGTGCCACCATTCCCACAAGCGCCTGATGGCATGCTTCCAGGGCCAGCATGGCACTGATGCCGAGAGGAGACACGTGAGTATCCAATTCGACTCAGAACCATAGTTCATGTGTCTCTGGGAGGCTCTTCGCCCTTTGATCAATTGTTTTCTCCCAAGCAGCATCAGCAGATTTGCCTTCAGATTTGTACCTTATGTCACCCTTCATGCTCATGACACCTGCCTGACCAGAACATTCTTTTGTGCTTAAGACATTGCTGAGCTGAAGGCTCACACTGCTTTTAAAGACTCACTGAGCCATTTGTCCTTGATAAGAGAATGGACGTGTCGATTATGAATGCTTTGATGGTGAAAAACTGATAATCTTTTTTTTTTTTTGAGGAAGATTAGCTCTGAGCTAACATCTGCCACCAGTCCTCCTCTTTTTGTTGAGGAAGACTGGCCCTGAACTAACATCTGTGCGCATCTTCCTCTATTTTACATGTGGGACGCCTGCCACAGCATAGCTTGATAAGTGGTGCGTAGGTCCATGCCCGAGATCTGAACCGGTGAACCCTGGGCCACCAAAACGGAGTGTGCAAACTTAACCCCTATGCCGCAGGGCCTGCCCCCCTGAAAACCCTTTCTTAAATTGACTTAGAAAGTAGAATTTATTGGCTTACTAACTGAAAAATCCAGAAGTTGAGATGGACTTGAGGTATGGATTCATCTAGCATTTCAATTATATAACCAAAAATCTAGTTTCTTTCCTTCTTTCCCTTCTGCCTTCTTCATTATCTGCTTTATCCCTAAATGGCTACCTCTCATGGTTGTAAGTTGGCTACCAGCACCTTCCATGGGCTGCTTCCTTGTGCATGTCCAGCAGGACTACAGAGCATCTCTTCCCACAGTTTTCTTTCTTTCTTTTTTTGTTGAAGTGTAGTTGACATACCCTATTGCATTAATTTCAGGTGTACAGCATATTGATTCGACATTTATATACATTACAAAGCAATCATCCTGATAAGACTAGTTTCCATCTGTCATCACATAAAGTTATTACAATATTGTTGACTGTTCCCTACATTGTACTATACATTATATCCCCATGATTTATTTATTTTGTGATTGGAAGTTTGTACCTCTTAATCCTTTTTACCTATTTTGCCGATCCCCCTGACTCCCTTCCCTCTGGCCACCACCAATTTGTTCTTTGTATCTATGATTCTGTTTTGTTTTGTTTGTTCATTTGTTTTGTTATTTTTGAGTCTACATATAAGTGAAATTATACGGTATTCTTCTTTCTCTGTCTAGCTTATTTCAATTAGCATAATACCCTCTAGATCCATCCATGTTGTTGCAAATGCAGGATTTTATTCTTTTTTATGGCTAATATTCCATTTTACATATCTATCACATCTTTATCTGTTCATCTACTGAAGAACACTTAGTTTGCTTCCATATCTTGGCTGTTGTAAATAACACTGCAGTGAACACATGGGTGCCTCTATCTTTTTATATTAGTGTTTTCGTTTTCTTCAGATAAATACCCAGAAGCGGTATTGTGGATTATATGGTAGTTCTATTTTTAATTTTTTGAGGAGCCTCCATACTGTTTTCCGTAGTGATTGCACCAATTTACATTGCCACCAACAGTACACAAGGGTTCTCTTTTCTCCACATCCTCGCCAACACTTACTTGTTGTCTCTTTATAGTAGTTATTCTGACAGGTGTGAGGTGATATCTCATTGTGGTTTTGGTTTGCATTTCCCTGAAGATTAGTGATGTTGAGTACCTTTTCTTGTATCTGTTCGCCATCTGTGTGTCTTTTTTGAAAAAATGTCTGTTGAGGTCCTCAGCCAATGTTTTAATCGGATTGTTTGTCTTTTTTGATATTGAGTTGTGTGAGTTCTTTATATATTTTGGATATTAACCCCCTTATCAGATATATCATTTGCAAATATATTCTTCCATTCCATAGGCCGCCTTTTTGTTTTCTTGATGGTTTCCTTTGCTGTGCCAAAGCTGTTAGTTTCATGAATTCTTATTTGTTTATTTTGCATTTGTTACCCTTGCCTGAGGAGACATAGCCAAAAAAATATTGCTAAGACTGTTGTCAAAGAGTTTACTCCCTTTGTTTTCTTCTAGGATTTTTATGGTTTCAGGTCTTACATTTAAGTCTTTAATCCATTTTGAGTTTATTTTTGTATATAGTATAAGAAAATGGACCAATTTCATTCTTTTGCATGTATCTGTCTAGTTTTCCCAACACCATTTATTGAAGGGACTGTCTTTTCCCCACTGTATATTCTTGCCCCCTTTGTCATATATTAATTGACCAGCTAGGCATGAGGTAATTTCTGGGCTCTCTTATCTCTGTCCCATTGATGTATGTGTCTGTTTTTGTGTCAGTACCATACAGTTTTGATTACTATGGTTTTGTAGTATAGTTTGAAACCAGGAAGCGTGATAGCTCCAGCTTTGTTCTTCTTTCTCAAGATTGCTTTGGCTATTCAGTGTCTCTTGTGTTTCATGTGAAGTTTAGGTTTATTTGTTCTGGTTCTGTGAAGAATGCCACTGGTATTTTCATAGGGACTGCAGTGAATCTGTAGATTACTTTGGGTGGTATGGACATTTTAACAGTATTAATTCTTCCAGTTTATGAGCACGGTATATCTCTCCACTTATTTCTGTCATCTTCAGTTTCTTTCATCAATGTCTTATAGTTTTCAGTGTATCGGTCTTTCACTTCCTTGGTTAAATTTAACTTGGTTAAATGTATTGGTTTGGGGCCGGCCCCGTGGCTGAATGGTTAAGTTCAAGTGCTCTGCTGCGGCGGCCCAGGGTGTCACCGGTTCGGATCCTGGGCGCGGACATGGCACCGCTTGTCAGGTCACATTGAGGCAGCGTCCCACATGCCACAACTAGAAGGACCTGCAACTAAGAGATACAACTATGTACTGGTGGGATTTGGGGAGGTAAAGCAGAAAAAAAAACCCCCAAATTTATTGGTTAACTTGGTTAAATTTATTCCTAGGTATTTTATTTTTTTGATACAAGTATAAATTGGATTCTTTTCTTTTTTTCTTTGCTGAGGAAGATTTTCCCTAAGCCAACATCTGCTGCCAATCTTCCTCTTTCCATATGCAAGCCAGCACCACAGCATGGCCACTGACAGATGAATGGCATAGGTCAGCACCTGGGAACCAAACCTGGGCTGCCACAGTGGAGTGTGCCAAACTTAACCTCTAGGCCACTGAGGCTGGCCCTAAATTAGATTATTTTCTTAATTTCTCTTTCTCTTAGTTCTTTGTTAGTGTATAGAAACACAGCTGATTTCTGTGTATATTTATTTTGCATCCTGCAACTTTACTGAATTCATTTATTAGTTGTAATAGTGTTTTGGTGGCATCTTTAGGGTTTTCTATGTACAATATTACATTATCTGCAAATAGTGACTATTTTATTATTTCCTTTCCAATTTGGATGCCTTTATTTCTTTTTCTTGTCTGATTGCTGTAGCTAGGACTTCGAACCCTATGTTGAATAAGAGTGATGGGAATGGGTATTCTTGTGTTGTTCCTGATCTTAGAGGAAAAGCTTGTAACTTTTCACCATTAGGTATGATGTTAACTATGGGTTTTTCATATATGGCCTTTATTATGTTGAAGTATTTTCCCTCTATACCCATTTTGTTGAGGGTTTTTATCATAAATGGATGTTGAATTTTGTCAAATGCTTTTTCTACATCTATTGAGATGATCATATGATTTTTACCTTTTGTTTTGTTCATGTGATGCATCATGTTGACTGGTTTGTGGATACTGAACCACCCTTACATCCCTGAAATTAATCCTAGTTTATCATGACGTATGATCCTTTTGATATGTTGTTGAATTTGTTTTGCTAATATTTTGTAGAGGATTTTTGCATATAAGTTCATCAGGGATATTGACCTATAATTTTCTTTTCTTGTCATGTCTTTATCTGGTTTTGGTATCAGGGTAATGCTGGCCTTGTAGAGTGAGTTTGGGAGCAATCCTTCGTCAGTTTTTTGGAATAGTAAGAGAGGGATAGGTCTTAATTCTTCTTTAAATGTTTGGTAGAATTCACCTGTGAAGCTTTCTGGTCCTGGACTTTTGTTTGTTGGGAGTTTTTTGATTACTGATTCAATTTTATGATTAGTAATCGGTCTGTTCAGATTTTGTATTTCTTCCTGATTCTAGTCTTAGAAAATTATTTGTTTCTAGGAATTTATCCATTTTTTCCTTGGTTGTCCAATTTGTTGGTGTAATTATTTGTCATTATCTCTTATGATCCTTTTTGTTTCTGTGGTGTCTATTATAACTTCTCTTTCATTTCTGATTTCATTTATTTGAGCCCTCTCTCTTTTTTTCTTGAAAAGTCTAGCTAATGGTTTATCAATTTTGTTTATCTTTTCAAAGAATCAGCTCTCAGTTTCATTGATCTTTCTGTTATTTTTTTAATCTCTATTTCATTTATTTCTGCTCTAATCTTTATTATTTCCTCCCTCTACCATGTTTGTTTCTTTTTTTTCTAGTTCTTTTGAATATAAAGTCAGATTGTTTATTTGAGATTTTTCCTGTTGCTTGGGATAGGCCTATATGGCTATAAACTTCCCACCTAGAACTGCATTTGCTGCATCCCTTACATTTTGGACCATTGTCTTTCTATTTTCATTTATCTCAAGGTATTTTTTAATTTCCTCTTTGATTTCTTTCTTGACCCAACAACTGTTTAGTCTTCCAGTATTTTTCTTAATGGAATGAGAAAACTTTTTCCAAGGCCTTGGCAAGTAGAAGTCTCTTTCCATTGCATTGTTCTGTGTTGAGTCACATTCCACATTCCTGAATATTCCCATTCCGCTCTAATTCCTATGGGTAGGGGTTAAGATTGGGTGAGGAGATGCAGTATACTGGTTGGCTTAAGATAATCATGGCTCATGTCAGAGCATGGGCTGTGGACCTACCTCCAGCTCACAGGCTTCATCAAGAAGAAGGTAGATCCCTAAGAGAAAACAGGACACTGTATAGAAAGGAAGAAGAATGGACTCTAGGAGAACAATCAAATGTCTGCTCCAGGATACATTTTTTCAGAGTATCCAGCTTCCCATGTACCACCAGCAGAACGCAGAAGCTTCTGTTATTTAGGCAGTTTTGTCCTTGGTTTTGCAAGTTGGTTCCTTATGAGCATATGCTAACCTTTAGAAGCCCATATAGAATTAAGGTGATAGTTTCAGTGGCACACAGGCAAACTACAGTTTGCTATACTGTTTTGTTTGTCACCAGATGTTTCAAAAGTAAGAACTGGTATGCAGATGATGTGTCACCTTTCTTTTATATTTCCTACAGACAGATATGGCACTTCTTGACAAC
Organism: Equus asinus; assembly: GCF_041296235.1. Classification (NCBI taxonomy): domain Eukaryota; kingdom Metazoa; phylum Chordata; class Mammalia; order Perissodactyla; family Equidae; genus Equus; species Equus asinus. Next base: position 28,680,254 of record NC_091803.1, read on the forward strand.
AGGGTATGCCTCTCTCTCACAATACGTAGTTTTCTGCAGTAGTATATATCAAAGGAGTGGAAGTTTGCATACACCTAGAATTCCAGGAATGCTTGCTGTAGGTCTCGTCCGTCAGAACCAGATGCAATCCACTGGTTCTGCCCCCACTGCTCCTTCTCATTCTCTGGCCATGGCTTCTCTTCTGCCTACCCTTTTCATATCATTTCCTAAGATTCTGTCCTTTTCCTCCTTATTCACACAGTCACATTCCTTGGGCCACCTCTTCTATTTTCATGGCTTCTAACCCATGTGTTTATGCCAGGGACTTCTAAACCATTTTCAACCAAGCAAAAAACTTCCTCCCCTAGATGTCTATTTTATTTATTTTTTGTTTTTATTTTTTTTTGAGGACTATTAGCCCTGAGATAAGTACTGCCAGTCGTCCTCTTTTTGCTGAGGAAGGCTGGCCCTGAGCTAACATCCATGCCCATCTTCCTCTACTTTATATGTGGGATACCTGCCACAGCATGGCGTGCCAAGTGGTGCCATGTGGGCACCCGGGATCCGAACAGGTGAACCCCGGGCCGCTGAGAAACGGAATGTGCACACTTAACCGCTGCGCCACTGGGCCAGCCCTAGATGTCTATTTTAGTGTGCATAACCAGTTCTTCCTTCCGTGTTGACTCTTGAATTCTAACCACCCTATTGTGCAAGCTAGATACTGGGAAGTTATCTTATATTTCCTTTTTTTAATCTTTACCCTCCCATAGCTGCTTGATTAGCAAGTCCTATGATTCTCTCTGTGATTATTTTTTGAATTCCTCACCTCCCTCCGTCTCTACCACCTTCATCTTAATGCAAGACCTAATTACTTCTCACCTGGACTGTTGCAGTCACCTCCTGAGCTATGTTTCCTGCCTCTAATTGCCTTCTTTTCCAGCCTGTCTCCAATCTGATTACCAGAGTGGGCTTCCTGAAATACATCCTCCTGCCTAAAATGAAAATCTTAGCTTAGTGGGTCTCCACTGAGACCAGAGTGACACACCTGTGGATATTTGGAAATGTGTAGAGACGTTTTTGGTTGCCATGGGACGGGAGGACACTACCGGCATTTGGACAGTGGGGACCAAGATGCTATCCACCTCTCCGGTACCTGGAGGAGTAGTTCTACACAAAGAAGGGTCCCATAATGCCAACAGTGCCTCTGTGGAGGGATGACACTGGCTGGTTCCCATTGGCTGGGTGAAAGTCCAAGCTCTTTAGCGTGACTTAAGCCCTTCATAATCTGATGACATTTCTGTTATCAATCTCACTGTCTCCTCCTTCCTCCCATTCATGCTCCAGGCCATGTTCCGTCACACAGTTATGCCTTGCTGTTCCTTTTGACTGCTATGAGGCATAGCCAAGGTGTCACATATATTCATTAAAAACAAATACCTTAAGCTAATATTTCCCAAACTCCTACGGTGTGCAAGTGTTGGAGATATAAAATGAATAAGATGTAGTCTTTACCTTAAAGGTGCTCATGGCCTGGTGGGAGAGATACAAGCAAATGAATAATTATAAAACAACATGCTAAATAAAATATGCACAGGGTATTATGGGAGGACCATGAATGGGCACCAGAGGAGGAGAGGGGTAGTCAGGTAAGGCTTCCTGGAGGAAGCTGGTGGCCCAGCTGTGAAGGAGGGAAAAGAGTGGCAGGTGATGGATGTATTCCAGACCGCAGGGACAAAGGTGCCTGGCCCTCATTTCTAAAACCTAATACCTTAGCCTTCCTTTTCCAAACTCCAACAAAAGTGCCAAAGACAGGGCTCTGAGGATGTCTACACTCTGTATGTGAGAAGAGGAGTCACCATGGAAATGATGGAAGATAGGTGACCACGAGAGGTCATATAATATGGAGAAAATCATGGCAGTCTAGAGGGCTCTGTGGAGACTCCAGTGGCCCCACGAGAGGCTCCTATGCATGTGAAGAGGGAGGAATTGGAGGGAAGAGAGATGGAGCAGGTGGGCTTCTCACACAAGCTATTGACATGGCAGAGCTCATGCTGTGTGACATATTAGATCTGAAATGACTTCCTTTTTGTGCAATTGGCATGCATTTTTTTTCCCCCTCCCCAAAGCCCCAGTACATAGTTGTATATTCTAGTTGTAAGTCCTTCTAGTTCTTCTATGTGAGCTGCCACCACAGCATGGCTACTGACAGATGAGTGGTGTGGTTACACGCCCAGGAACCAAACCTGGGCTACCGAAGCAGAGCGCACAGACCTTAAACTACTAGGCCATCAGGGCTGCCTCAATATGCGTTTTATAAATTAAGACTTTAGAGCCTTTTAAATGAATCCCTGGTGATTAAAAAGCTGTTCATGCCTAGGAAGTGCTCAGCTGTCTCCGTGGAAGTGTTTGATATCAGTAGACAGCGTCTTCAGTAATAAGCTCCCATGTTAAATAAGCAGAATGTCTTAGTTACATGCATCAGAAAACAGGATTGTTGTGGCTTTGGGGTCAGGGCATGGAAACCACAAGCCCTTTACAGCTGGGAGCTTGGGTGATACTTGTTAAAATAGACTTCTCTCTCCATGATTTTTTTCCCATAGACCCACAGAGTTCCAGGGTTGCACATAACGTATATCCTTTGATTATTGCATTTATTCTAGATTTAAATTCCCTCAGAAAGGCAGCATAACCAAACTGTGAATTATCCTCTGTAACAGTCAAAGCTCGTTTTCTCAGATCTTCAGAATCTAGAATGTGGAAGTGGGAATGTCTCCTACGGGCAGGTAAATAAAGCCTGTTGTTTATTTATTTGAGGATAACTTGTGGGTAGGAGGGATAGGTGAATATATTTGTTATTTATTTTTCAATTTCAGTGTACTGTTTTGAATAGGCCATACATTTCCGTAGTCAAAATCCAGAATATACAAAGAACATAAAGTGAGGTCTCTCCCAGCCCTGTGCCCCAGGCTCCCCGTTCTCCTCTCCAGGACTGCCATGTTAGCAGTTCCGTGATAGCCTTCCAGAGATTGTCTATATAGTACAAGCAAACAGGCGTGTAAGTGTGTCAGATGGAGCCCTTTGGAAGCAGGAGAGGGAGGTGACATGCCCGAGGTCAAAGCACAAGGCTGCAGCCAAAGGGACCCTGTGTCTGCAACGTGAGTTCCCTTTCTAGTGGGAAGACAGAATCACCTGGGGTGCTGTAGCATTGAGAGCATTGTTAGCAGATGATGGGATTGTAACCAGCCCACTTGTTACTAACCAGGCCTCTCCTACCCAGATTCTGAGATAAGCCGTCAGCTGGTGGTGGAAAGACACGGACCTGGGCTCCGGCCACCGGGTCTGAGTCTGTCTCTGCTGCCTCCCCGGGGTCCCTGGCCAGGCTTCAGGTTCCTTGACTACACAATCAGAACATTACTGAGATGTTCTTTTTTTTTTTTAAAGATTTTTAAATTTTTTTCCTTTTTCTCCCCAAAGCCCCCCAGTACATAGTTGTATATTTTTCATTGTGAGTCCTTCTAGTGGCATGTGGGACGCTGCCTCAGCGTGGTTTGATGAGCAGTGCCATGTCCACGCCCAGGATTCGAACCAATGAAACACTGGGCCGCCTGCAGCGGAGCGCGTGAACTTAACCGCTTGGCCACGGGGCCAGCCCCTGAGATGTTCTTTATGGTCATTTCCAACTGAAAAACTAATCTCTGATAGGAAGATGAATGGCTTTGTGCTTAAAAACCTTAAAAACACTTTTTTGAATGTTTACCCAGATATTTTTAGATATGTAACTAAAACTAAATCTTTATGATTACACCAAATTAAGAGCCAGTTTAGGAATAGTATTCCAGTAAAAGTTTTTGAAACTGGGCACCTTAGTGCTTTTATTTGTTGTGATAATCAGAGAGCGATGTCTGTGTCATGTCCCCAGTGCCTGGGGCATAGTATGCATTTGACTAATTAATAACAATAGTAACAGCAACAACAACAATAACAGCTAACATTTACTGAGTACTTACCACATGCTTGGTACTTGACATTGGGTATCTCCATCAGGCAACAGACAGCTCTAGGACACCTACACTGTTAGCATCCCTATATTCCAGGCATGAGGAAACTGACACAGAGATTAAGTCCCACAACTCATACCTTTGAGACCAGCACCTGACTCCACACAGGCTGTCGCTTACCTGTGCAGTCTGCCTGGAGGAGAAATCAATGAGTGATGATCCGAAGCTGGTAATTTGAGAGTGGGTATCAATAATCATAAAAAAACACGCTGTCTTCTGCCTTCCAGAAAAAACTCCCTCTGACAGCTCTGGCTCAGAACATGCAAGAAGCATCAACTCAGCTGGAAGACTCCCTCCTAGGGTAAGAGTTGGCCGCTTTCAGAAAGAGAGCAGGTGTCCTGGGGCTCAGTGGAGGTAGATGGCTGGGCGGTGTCCATGGCCCATGTGTGACCAGAGGGGCCCTGAGATGATGGCACTGGCTCATCTACAAGGAGAATGGCCCGGGCTCCATGGAGGAAGTGGGGCTGAGGCCACTGGGGTGCTGGAGAATCTTCCTTTTAGGAGGAGCAAGGATGGATGATACGAGGGGCTCCTAACGAAAGCAGTTGATAGGGTCAATATCTATCCCCTCAGCTTGGGTATAAAGAACTCAGTTCCTGCCCTGTTCCAGGTATTGACGCAGATTTATAAACTCTAACTAGTCACTCCGAGTCCTTAAGAGTCCCTTCCTTGAAGGGTAGTCATCATAACGTCAGTGGTATTGTCTCAAAATAGTGTGTTTTCTGAATTATTTGGATTTTTTTTTTTACAATGGACATGTATTATATAAACAGTTTGAAAATCTAATAATAAAGCTGTTTTCATTATAAGTAGGGAGGTTTACCCTTCTTTCTATCTGCTTCTCCAGGAGGCCAGTGTCCTTTAATCCTGTCTGCTTTCTCCTGTGGTAATGTAGGCCCTGCTTCCCAGCTGGGCATGATCTTTGGACTTTTCAGCCCATTTCCTGGGGTCTGCCATGATGTATGTCCTACGATTCTCCCTTTGTTCTTTGAAGAATAGTGGCTTCCTCCCACTCTTTCCCCTTCCTTTGTCCTGTCTATGCTCCCATACTTGGGGGCACTGGCCCTGAGAGGAGGGTGGCACATACCTCCATGCTGGCATTCTTGTTCCTCCAGCCGGGATGTGTTTCCATGTTTATATTTTGTCATACCGTCATCTTCAACACCCTTATTGGCAGAGTGTTGCTCTGTGCTAGCACTGTCCTACATGCTTTCCGTGTAATTACTCATTCAATATTCAAAACAACCTGGGAGGTAGGTGATACTGGTATCCCATTTATAGATGAGGAAGTTCACAATCATAGAGGGTAGTAAATTGCCCAAGACCAGAGAGCTGTAAATAGCAAAGCCTGTATTCACACTCAGGCAGCTGGACACTAGAGATCATGTCTTAACTACAGCCCCATGGCCACCTCATGCCAGTGCCACACACGTCTAATTTCAAAAGAGCCCCAGAGAGAGCTAGAGGGGGAGGGGCGAGAAAGAAAGAAGAGAGGGAGGCACACAGACAGAACAACTGCGTCCTTTGCGAATGTATTCTGTGGGACATCAACTCTATGCTCACAGAAAATCAAAAGGAAACACAAGTTTCATGTAATACAGCCCTTAAGTGTTAGCCCACTGTCTCCTCTGCCCAGTAGGAAAGCAGCACTTGTGTTAACTCTGGAGGAAACCCTGCCTGGGTTGGACCCGCTAGCAGACATGAAACCATACGTAATGAACTTTACGTGTGATTGTAGAGACTTTCAGGGTGCTTTTGAGAACACTTGATTTTCACTTGCCCTGAAAACCTAATCCTTGAGGGAGTTGTGCCCTCACTGTTTACACACATCACCCACACACACACAAGGTGGAACATGGCGATCAAGTGCCTGATTTAATGAACACCTGCTTGTTGTTGGGGCGTCTTGTTTTTAAAGGAAGATGCTGGAGACGTGTGGAGATACTGAGAACCAGCTGGCTCTAGAGCTCTCTCAGCATGAAGTTTTCATTGAGAAAGAGATTGTGGACCCTCTGTACGGCATAGCAGAGGTGGGTGCTGTCACTCCAGGGTGGAAGAGCCAAGACTGGTTCAGGCTGGGTGGTGAAGGGTTTGCTTGTGTCTAATTTTAACGATAATCAGTGGCTTTGACGTACACTTCTTTTTGGAAATAAGGGGAGTAAATTGAGGATACACAATCCTCTGCCAAAGAGAAAAAAATTGCAAACAAATATTGTACTTTCAAATGTTAAGCTCAAAATCCCAAAGCTCATCCCATTTGTTATGTGATGTGTTCTTCTTTCTAGGTGGAGATTCCCAACATCCAAAAACAGAGAAAACAGCTTGCTAAATTGGTGTTAGACTGGGATTCGGTCAGAGCCAGGTAAGGTAAAACTGTAAAAATAATCAATATTGCAGTGTTATGTCACATTTCTAGCAACCATCCCCATCCCCAACATGGATGAGAGAAAGACCATTGAGGGGACAAAATAGAAGTCGTCACAGATTCATACACTTGACCCATAGACCAAGTCACAGCCCGCTACACATATTTTTAGGCCCCATTCGCCCAAGCACAGCAGTGGGAATGATCTTAGAACATCCTGTTCTTAGGGAACCAACAGTGAAAGGAAAAAAAAAGAAAAAGAAACCTAAATAAGTGTTTTAAGGGGAGAAAAGATGGTGGCAGACAGTTCTAGGAGTTGTTGTTGGCATAGTGAAGTGCAGGAATAAATAGATCAGTGATCTCAGCAGCTCCTGAGGGTCCCACTATGTCAAAACCCTGTGAATTTATGATTACCCTTCACAGTCAAGAAATGCTTTGCTCCAAAGGGAGGAACTAAGTAAGACCAAGTAACCATGCCAGAGGGCTGTTGACCAGCGGGTTGATGTCAGATAACCAGCCCATAGTGCCTCTTGGCAGGGCCCCAGCCTCAGCTCTCACCTTGAGGGCGTTTGTGTCTGTGATGTTTATGGCTTTCTCCTCAGATCAATGAGAGCTGGGAATAGGGAGACAGCCACCCTTGGCCTAGTCCTTTCTCATACTTTATCACGCGGTTGACCAATTTTTTCTGTAAAGGGCCAGAGAGTAAATATTTTCAGCTTTGCAAACCAAATGGTCCCTGTTGCAATTACTCAACTGTGCTGTTGTAGCATAAAAATAGCCCTGGACCATCCATAAATGAATGAGCACGGCTGTGTTCAAATAAAACTTTATTTACAAAAACAGGTGGCTTTGCTGCAGTCTTGTGAAGTAGATAGGGTTATTTCTCTTTGACAAGTATATGGAGATACAGCTATCATTTTCTGAGTTTCTACATGTCAAATGCTTTTATCACAGATTTAGAAAACCTGTGACAATGCTGCACTTCCTTGTTTCTAAGATGCGGTTGAGTATCAGATGCACCTCTGATTTAATACCTGTTCTTTTGGGGGAAAAAAAGAAATACCACTTCATTAAATGTACAAATCAATTGTTAAGACATGTCCTGTGGCCAGCCTGGTCGCTTTGTGGTTAAGTTCACATGCTCCGCTTCGGCAGCCCAGGGTTCGCAGGTTTGGATCCCGGGCACAGACCTATACACCATTCATCAGCCATGCTGTGGTGGTGTCCCACATGCAAAATAGAGGAAGATTGGCACAGATGTTCGCACCAGGGACAGCCTTTCTCAGGCATAAAGAGGAAGATTGGCAACAGATGTTAGCTCAGGGCCAATCTTCCTCACACACACACACACAAAAGACATGTCCTGATTTAAGAAGTGTTGAGGGGATAAAGGTATGTCCTGCAATTAACATGTGGTAAAATGATAATTACTACCATGTACTGGACATTTGCCACACGCCAGGTGTTGAGCTATGTACATAATAAGTCAGCTCATTTGATTCTCCCACCAATCCTTATTCATTTGCTCATTCATGCTTTCAACAAATATGGATTGAGTGCTAACTGTGCATCAGACTCTATGCTGGATACTAAATGCAGAGGACCCTCAATGAGAGTTTGAGAGGGAATGGGTTAGCAGGTTATATAACATCCCCTACTTTTGAGAGACACTTGTTTTACAGAAAAGGGAGGAACCTACATATAGTGTCTCTTATGACTTGCTTCATGCCTTAGAGATAATAAATGGCAGAGTTAGGATGCTGACTGCAAAGTCCACCATCTCCTTGTCATGTGTACACGTGAGATTAGAATCCTGTGGGCCAGGACCAGGCAGTGGTCCTGAGGTAGAGTTTTGTTCAAGATAAGGAAGAATGTTCTAATGGTTAATTAAACAAGCCTGTGAATACTCCCTCACTGGAGTTGGTTGAGCAGTATTATAGATGCTTACCTGCCAGGAGTTTTGCATCTGCAACACACATATCCCGTCGGAGATTTCAACAGATTCTTGATCCTGCATGCATAGTCTTGTTCACTTAACTATCAAAGTAGGTATTGGAGAATCTGAAACAATTGAATATTTCTTCTTTACTTTTACTTATTCCTATGGCTTTTCCCTAGAGGGAAATGATACTAGCTAACGTTAACTGGGGATTGGTTATATGTCAGACTGTATGTGCACACACACACACATACATGTATATTTTTCTCTCCTTTGCTCCTTACAACCATTCTGCAAGTCAGATGGTGTTTGTTATCTTAGTTTTACAAATGAGGCCTCTGAGGTGCAGAGTTTAAGTCATGGCCCAAGGTTCACACAGCTAGTGAAGGTAGAACTAAGCTTCAAATTGAGCATGTCAGACTCCAAAGTCCATGCTCCGTCCACTGCATAGCATCGCGAGTTTTGCTTCAGCAGGTTGCTGAAGCCTGGCTCTGGAGGAGTGCGTCACATCAGGAATGTGGAAGAGGGCGGAGCATAGTGCTCTAGGGGCGGGGCAGCATCTGGGAAGTTGACAAGTTAGCAACATGGGTTTTCATGTTGCATCTGTATAATATCTGTGTTTCAAATGTTAGAACTTTCCACAATAGCGGGCATGTCCATATTCAAAGAGAAGGTCAAAACACAATTGAAAACCAAATGGAAATTGTTTTAGATATTACCCCCCATGCACCTCCCTGTTCTCGCTACAGTATGATTCTTTTTCCTTTCAGTCCTTTTGACTTACTGTAAGAGGAACGTAAATATTCCACATTATGTTTCAGGTTTGTTACAGATACTGTCTTTAGAATATTCTTACAAGTGTTTTTAATTTTTAAAGTGCTGTCATAGCTGTCAGTTGCTGGCTACAAGATTGAAGTTCTGGATTTTACCTGCTGAAAGTAATCACGCATCAGGATGGTAGAAGGAGGAGCCACAAGGGATCCTCAAGAGCAGGAACTGACTCTCAGTGGCACAGGGAACATTCCAGGTCAAAGCAGGAGAGCAAAGGGGTTTTCGTGGCAAGGAGGCCATGACTGGACACTACAGGAAAGGGGTTTCACAGATTGATTTCCAGCAGTGGGGCTTGTGTGAGACAAGATGTGGTAGGTTCTGCTCAGAGCAGACAGCCACTCCCAGTACTGTGAGAGTCCTGTCATGGTGGGAAGCTAATGTTTCTTTTTGCCTGCTTCCATTCCTAAAGGATAAACTCCAGAGAAGCTGGCATCCTAGGGACTGATACCCATCCCAGGTAGAGTCAGTTTTGGGAAAAGAGTCTGTGTCCATTAGGTCCTTCAACCTGAGGTTGAGTCTGTACAGTTAGTTCTCAGATACTGGCTACCCCTGTGTTTTGCAGGTGGAACCAGGCTCACAAATCTTCAGGAACCAACTTTCAGGGACTTCCATCAAAAATAGATACCCTAAAGGAAGAGATGGATGAAGCTGGAAATAAAGTAGAACAGTGCAAGGTATGAGAATTTCCTAATAAATATGTACTTCCATCAATCTTTTGGTTTTTGCACATGATGGATGAAAGGTCAAATATTGCAAATTATTTAATGTTTCCTGTAATTTCTATCAGAATACCCTGAATGCTATTAGAGGTGGTTTTTGTTTTCTGCTCCCTTCTTTCTTTATTTTCCAAGACTCTACATTACCTTATAATCAGAATAAAACAGTCTTATAAAAAATTGAAGTAGGATATTTGTTGAAACTTGACAAAAACGTCCAAACTTACTTAAAATAAAGAATAGGTGAAAAAAGGGAGAAAAAATATAGCAAGACATATTATAAAGTTGCAGCAATTAAAACTGCACAATAGGCACAAAAATAGGTCTGTGAAGTAGTATAGGCTTTCTAGAATGAATGCTCTTATATTTCAAGATTGAATATATATAATAAATGGTCATGATATTTCCATAGAGAAGGAAAGGATTATTATTTATTTATTTATTTAATTTTCTTTTGAGGAAGATTAGTCCTGAGCTAACATCTGCTGCCAGTCCTCCTCTTTCTGCTGAGGAAGATTGACCCTGAGCTAACATCGTGCCTATTGTCTGCTATTTTATATGTGGGATGCCTGCCACAGCATGGCTTGATAAGCAGTGCATAGGTTCATGCCCAGGATGAAAACTGGCGAACCCTGGGCCGCTGAGGCGGAGCACATGAGCTTAACCACTGCACCACCAGATCCGCCCCAGGATTACTTTTTAAATGTTGCAAGAACAGTTGATTTGTAATTTGAGAGAAATAAAACTTTTTGTCTAATAAAATAATTCCAAATTAGATGGTTAAGTGATCTCAGTTTCTATGCGTCTATCTAAGAAGATAGATGTTTATTGCCAGTGTTATTTGAGCTAGAAAAGAAACAGGTCTTTTGGGGGCTGGCCCCGTGGCCTAGTGGTTAAGTTTGTGCACTCTTCTTTGGTGGCCCGGGTTTGTGGGTTTGGATCCTGGGCGCAGACCTACACCTCTCATCAGCCATGCTGTGGTGACGGCCCAAATACAAAATAGAGGAAGTTTGGCACAGATGTGAGCTCAGAGCTAATCTTCCTCAAGCAAAAAGAGGAAGATTGGCAACAGATGTTAGCTCAAGAGTGAATCTTCCTCACAAAAAAACAAATCAATAAATAAAAATAGATCTATGAAATTCTAAGTGTATGTGTATATATTCATATATATATGAAAATTGGAACTATATATACTCAATTGCCTAATCTATCACTTTTTAAAAATTATTTAATTTTTATGTAAGTTATTCTCTTACGTTAGTTCAAATATCAAAACAATGTACAGTAAAGTCTTTCTTCCACCCTTGTCTTCCTTATGCCTAATTTCCACTGCTCCCGACAGGGTAATAACAGGTAACCACTGTTATTAATTTCTCGCTGTTTCTTCAGAGATATTTTTATACAAATACGGTGATAAAAAGATTTCCTCTCCTTTTTTGTACCCAGATAGTGACATACAGTAAATAGTGCTCCATACTTCACTTCTTAACACAGTATGTTAACAATGTACCTTGGAGATCTTTCCATGTCAATCTGTAATAAGCTTCCTTATCTTTTTTGTCATCCCACTGTATGGTTGTACCAGCCAATTGGTGGATATTTTGTCTGTGGCTGTTTCCATCACATTTTGCTCTCAGAGCTTATGGAGATTAGTTCTCAGGTGCCATTTTCTTTCACCTCTTTTTTCTTCAATGACATAGCTTCTCTTGTACTTGCCCAGGATCAGCTTGCAGCAGATATGTACAACTTTATGGCCAAAGAAGGAGAGTATGGCAAATTCTTTGTTACGGTAAGCACCGTGCCCTGACAAAATGTGGAAGCATTGTAAAAACTGAGTCATTTTAGCTTTTTTGCAAAAGATTTCATTTTTGGTTTTGCTCAGCCATTGTGTGTGTATCCATCCAATGCTAACGTTACTTTTGTTTTTGAATGTGGGTCTGTTCTCAGTTATTAGAAGCCCAAGCAGATTACCATAGAAAAGCATTAGCAGTCTTAGAAAAGGCCCTTCCCGAAATGCGAGCCCATCAAGGTAATGTAACCTGCGTGCTGGCTGATGCCTCCTTCTCGCCTCTGCCACCTCTGCCTCTGTTCTTCTTCACCCTGGCTCCTTTGCATGCATTTCCTTTGGATGAAGCCGCTCTGCCGAGGAGGGCATATTTCCCAGCATAATTTCATCTTTCCTTGCTGCATTCTCTAATTTCTTCCAAACTCAAATTAACATACTAATGGAACGTTTGCAGTTCTTTTGAAATCTTCAGTTGAAGAGAAAGCTGTACTCTTTGGGGGAGTGCCCATATGTTTTTCTGTCTTCTAAATAGGCTGGCAAAATTCTAGCCTCTAATTATCCTTTTCCACATCAGGTATCTGTTCCATAGAGCTTAATTCTGGCCCTGTGACTCCAAGGGCATGCATTCTAGAGAAAGTATTTGGACCTTCCAAATTTTATTTAATTTAATTTATTTATTTACTTATTTTTTGAGGAAGATTAGCCCTGAGCTAACTATTGCCAGTCCTCCTCCTTTTTGCTGAGGAAGCCTGGCCCTGAGCTAACATCCGTGCCCATCTTCCTCTATTTTCTATGTGGGACGCCTACCACAGCATGGCGTGCCAAGCAGTGCCATGTCCGCACCCAGGATCCGAACCGGCGAACCCCGGACCGCTGAGAAGCGGAACGTGCGAACTTAACCGCTGCGCCACCGGGCCGGCCCCAAATGAAATTTTAGAAGCCGGACTTGGTACCCCATCATCAGGCACTTAATCCATGTGATTGAATCATAAGAGCACAACCACTTCTTTCAGACCTCTTCCTTGTCTTTACACAGACTCTAGTCCTCATCAGCACTCATATTTGGCCCACTTACTCAAGCATAGTGCAGATTTTACCCACAAGTTATGAGTGCACTGAACTTCCCCTGATGTTTCATTTTAATTGGACATTAAAGCTTTTGATTCTAATTCTCTCTGATTTGCCGTCAGAGTGTTTACCAGCAGAGATCAGCACACATTGTTGGGACAGAACTTGCCCTGTCTTCTTTGGACCTAGTGGTATAGGTCCCACATTTGGAGCTTAGGTTCCCCTTCTGAAACCATTGGCCTTGAGCTGAAAGAGCATCAAGCCAGGTGCCAAGTGTGATGACTCTGTGATTGTGAAAGAGAGCGAGCAAGTGTGTGGTGGAATGTGTGTGTTGTGGATATGCACACACACTAACCATCTCAAGAATGCCTCTTCTTCACCCCTAAATTTCAAGAGGTCCCAATAGGTTCTGGCTCTGTGCCTGAAAGATTTTGGATCATGGAATTAGAAAATTCTATATCTTGACCCACTGCATAGCCACATCATCAGCAATCTTGAGTCAATGTGTCTGATCTGCTCTGAAATTCTTCATAGGACGAGCTGCCCTTGCTTTTCCTAAGTGATCCAATTTCCTAGTTCGTGGATGATGAGCTTGCGTCATGGTAAAAAGGAATGAAGCCACTGGCGAACATTCTGCCTGGCACGGGGCAACCTGTCTTGCTGGACAAGTTCAGAGCGCCAAGAACATGGTTTATAGGATACCTGCTGTGTGCAAGGCCCCGCACAGGACAAAACAGTCAACATCATCATCTTAGCCTGTGCAGGGCTAACGTCTGGAAGCGTTGACTAATAGGAACACAAAAGAGAAGATTTCTTTAGCAGTCTTTTTTAAAAAAAAAAAACAAAAACCTCCCATTCTATTTTTTTTCCCAAGCTGTTTTCCCTAGAGGAGTATGTCAGAAAGTCAGGGGGCCCAGGAATCAGGCAGGGAAGAGGTTGAGGATGGAAGAAGGAGAGCTGGCATGGGCACGGGTCGGGGGAGCAGGCGGTGCAGGAAAGGTGATCCGCCTTTCCTTGCTCTCCGCTTGCCGCGCTCACCTCAGCCTTGGACTTCCACCCGCTCCCCCTCTGCCCGTCCTCCTGTCGACGTCTCATCTGAGTCCTGTCTTCCTCTTCCTTTTTCTTCTTCTCTGTTTTCAGAAAGACTTAGAGTGTCCTTATGATAGAAAAGAAGAAACTGAAATCCACTGACCACCATGCCCCTGCACACCCTGATGTCACACTCACAGTCACCTGACCTCACTTTCCTAGCTACCTACCTACCTGTCCTCCACCTGCTGTCCCATGTCATCTCAGTCTCCTTCATTTTTCTGGGAGGCTGTTTGAAGGACTTATTTCCACCTGCCACTTCCCTTTTCTTCCCACTTTCCCAACCGTTAACACTTTACAGTCTGGTTTCTTCTCCCAGTCACTCTGCTATTAAAAAAACTCTACAAACATTGTAGTTCCCAGAGGACCAATGACCATTCCATTGTGGGGCCTGGCATTCGACACAGCCTGAGCCGTTGTTTCTTTGATAAAATTTTTCCTTCATTTCACCTGATTGTTTTCTTTCGTTGTTAGGGCTGTATTTTCTCCATTTCTGTCCCCTCCACAGGAGTCATTCTTTTCTGAGGTCCTGTCTTTGCTGCTCTCTTCTTCTCTCTCTTCCTCCCTCTCACATCTCTTTTTTCCTAGAAATCCCCTCATTTTGACAGCCTCAGCTCTTACCTTCATCTTCATCCTCACGGCCTCCTAAGCATCAGTTCCCTTTGAAGACTGGCCGTCACCTTCAACTCAGCATATCTCAGACAGCAAACAGATTCTGCCCCGACACTAGCCAGTCTTTCCTCCCACCTGGCCTCCTTCATTCCACCATCTGCAAACAATCCAGGTTTGAACTCTTTGAGGCCTCTTGGCCTTCCTTTCACTGGATTCTGTCCATTTTCCCTGTGCTGTGCCTTCCTCTCCGTGCCCACTGTCCCACTCTGCTCATGTCCTCATTGCCTTGTGCATGAGCTGTGGGATAAAATGTGAATGCCCTGGTCTTTTCTCAGCCCAAGTCTTCTCCATCTATTTAGTTCCTGTCTGTCTTCTAAGCTCCCCTCCTTTGAGAAGCCTTCTCTGAGAACTGAAGCCAACAGTGAACACTTGTCTGCTGAATTGCTCTAGCATTTATGGTCTACACTAGAAGTCGCAAACAGCCATATCTCTTACTAAAAAAAATTATTTTTAAACAAGTTGCCATCATTTAAAACCCAGATGCTTTCACGTAATAATCCTGATTTCTGGCTTCTCTTATAAATTCAGAAAGCCTGGTGACAGTGGATCTGCTTTCCCACATGGCAACATTGGTCTGGCACCCAGGAGCAACTGCTGCCTTTCAGCAGACTGCGCACTCCCCGGCCTGATTCAGCGCCTGTGGTGCCTGTCCTGCCCCTGTAGTCAATTGTGTTTGTGACCCTCGTCTATACCATTTTCTGCCATGACTTAGCAAACATGCCTTGTCTTGTTCATGACTGTTGTATGTTCACATGTCTGTCCTGTATTTTGTTCCCAATTCGACTGCTCTCATTCGGAGGGTGGGGAGTCTCTATGAAATTTGTGTGTCTGCTCCAGGGCCTGGCCCCTAAAAGGCCTGTTGTGTGAGAGGCCAGCACCTTCGGTGGAGTTTGTCTCTCCTAGGAGTTGTCTCTAGGTCAGTGGTGCTCACATCCACCCTCTGCCAACATTGCACCAAGGTGAGGGGTGGGCACGCTGTTCAGTGTTTACTAGAAAGTTCCAGCAGGAGTTTGGAGGATGCATGCCTCTCAGTATCTCAGGGTCAAGCATATGGTGGAGGTCATGGCGGGTGTGATTTGCACAACTCTGGGTGATTCTGATGTGTTTCCCCAGGGAAAGGGTCAGGGGGCCATTTTCTGCCCATGTCAAGAATCATTGCTTTAGATAAAAGGGACAAAGTGTTCAAGGTAAGATCTGGCCTCTGAGGGGACTATACCAGAGCTCTGTCTTCTGAGAAGGGCCAGGCCCCCGTGGGATGCATTTTCTCTTAGGAGTTACCCTGGCCAGGGTGGGACCAGAGACAAGGGGCACTCCTGACAGTTCTGAGAGTGGTCTGCTCTTTGATTTTGTCCACCGCCTCCCTTAACCTCGCACCCTTCCTCAGCCTCTCCCCAACTTGCCCTTTCTGTCAATTTTTCACTTTTCACAGGCGCTCTGGTCTCTGGGTCTGTGGGCTTCCGCTTTCTTCCTTCCCCCTGTGTGGACCACGTGGTGGGCCCTGCCCCTGCGCTTACGTAGCGAGAGTGTGAGAGGAGTCACTAGAGGAGCATCGCCTGCTTCGAATCCCAGATTCCAATAGCCACGTGGCTGAAGGACAAATGTCCATCAGCGCTGCTGGGAAAGATGCTAGCCCTTCCTGTCCTGGAAAGAACTCAGTGTTCCTCAGCGGCGCACTTTTCCCCAGCGGGCTTTCCCCCTTTGTTCCTGTGCTTCTCTGACAGCGCTGGACCTCTGCAGCTCCCCAGGCATGCCGAGCCCAACCAGATACTGCATATCCGGGTTCATCACCTCCACTTGCTAAACTGTCGTTTCCATCTTACTGCTTTATTGTAGGTATTCCTGCTAAGCTGTCTCACATCTTTTGTGGAATGAAACAGAGCATATGACTTGCAAATAATAGAAAAGATTCCTTTCCTGCCGTCAGCTCAGCCTTCAGCTAAGCTGCTTTGGGGCTGCAGATACTGCGTTCTTTCCTACTCAGAACTTTATGAACCTATTTGGGGATATGGCATTCGGGAGCACTGCACGTCCTGGAGGTGTTGTGTCTAATATGAGTTCACGTGGGCCATTCCTGTCTTGTATGACAACTCTTGTCTCATGTTTAAAATTTTAAGGAATTATTTCCTTCTTCACATTGAAGGAGTCCTCTAGATAGAAGACTGTTGATGCTCTGCAAGGCTAGAATAAATATCTTGTCAGTGAAAACCATGTGCTCAGATGAATCCTTGGTTTTTGCACAAGGCGGCCCACCTGCCCGTGTTAATGTGGGCAGGGTGCAGGTGCAGGAGCGCCATCATGACTTCTCCTCAGCAACTCGTGTTAGGTCTTATGTAGGCACGTTCAGGGCTTCTGTTCCATGAGTAGCCTCCTAGCCTGTCATACCTTCTGTGCTCTAGAAAATGGTCAATACCAACTGCAAAAAGAACAGGTGTTTCCCCTTTTCCCAAAGCCTCAACTACCGGCCTCCTACAAAATATCCCCTTTGTTAGTTTGGGCAGTGAATAACTTGCTGACACTGTGAGGTCGTCAAGTGTCTTACTGAATGGTGTGCTGCTCTCTAGAGAAGTGGGCGGAAAAGCCAGCCTTCGGGACCCCTTTGGAAGAACACCTGAAGCGGAGCGGGCGTGAGATCGCACTGCCCATTGAAGCCTGTGTCCTGCTGCTCCTGGAGACGGGCATGAAGGAGGAGGTGAGGGGCCACGTGGGCCTGCAGGCCACGTCTCCGTGCCCAGAGCACCCCATCTCTGTCACACAGCCACTGTCGAGACTTTGTAGACCAGTGGCTTTCAAGCTTTATTCGCTGTGGCCCACATGTAAAATCGAGACCCTGTTCATTATACCTGGTGGGGGTGTTGGAAATGAAACAGAGCTTTCACAGAGCCATATTTGCCTTTCTGCCTGCAGGACATTCTGACTTCTTTTTGTCCCATTTGATTGTTTCATTTTAGACTCTGGTTGTGATTTGTGAAAATTAATTTCATGACAGACTAATGGACCAGAGCTTCCGTGAGCTTTAGGGTTTTTTTTGCCAGGATCTTAGTTTTGTGTAGCGCTGTGCAGTTTAGGGAGGACATTTACATACCCCGTGAACCAAGCAGGGCAGGTCTCATTACTCCTCTTGTAGAGATGAGGAAACCAGCAGGCAAGGAGTTCACCCTGGGGCAGAGCCAGAATCAAAAGGCAAGTCTGTGTTTTCCTTTTTAAAACTTTTTATTGAAGTGAAACGTAC
Organism: Equus asinus; assembly: GCF_041296235.1. NCBI lineage: Eukaryota > Metazoa > Chordata > Mammalia > Perissodactyla > Equidae > Equus > Equus asinus. The sequence continues at coordinate 28,697,986 of NC_091803.1, forward strand.
ATGCAGAAAATTTTACCTATCACAAGGGAACCGTTTGAGAAGTTTTCCCAAACTGAACCCACCGTGGAATCAGTACCCACGTCAAGAAATACCCCAAAAGCCCACCTTGTGTTTGCTTCCAGTCACTAGCCCTCTTTCCCTATGATGTGACCCCAACCTCTGATAGCCTCAATCAGTACTTGTCATCCCGGGCCCATGTTGTCCCCCTCACGAGACATTTGGCAAGGTCTGGTGACACTGCTGCTTGACATGACTTGGGGTGGGGGAGGAGTTGCTACTGTCATCTAGCAGATAGAAAGCAGGGATGCTGCTGAACATCTCACAATGCCCAGGCCGGCCACCACCACCAAGACTTATCTGGCCCAAATGTCACTACTGCGGAGGTGGCGAAACCTGCCTAGATTAATGTCTTAAAATTCAAGTCTTCGAACTCCTGGGCCAATGTCTTCATCGTCCTGCCTGTCTTGGTTCACCCTTCATGTATTTCTCTCCCCTTCTCTAAGTGACATTTAGGGCAGTAATGTGACTAGCAGCCTAGTCTAATAAGTTTTCTTGAAATGTCAGCTTTTTAAAAATATTCCTAAATTTAGAAAATCTATAGCAATCAACCTTGGAGAAGTAGAAACTATTGCATTTAAATAGATTTCTGATAGGCACAGGTAGTTTAGCAGTGGAGCAGGGCCAGAGCTGGCATTGATTACAAATGGACTCCTCTCTGCCTGCTGCTGTGCCCCCGGGAACATGCTGGGTCCTCTTCCCTCCCCCTGACAGCCCTGCAAGGCAGGCAGTGTTACCCCTCTCTCAGCTGGGGGGCGCTGGAGTTGGGGGGTGGGAAGGAGGGCTCTTCCATCAGAGTTTTACTCCTGCTCAGTGTAAGGCTCACACCTTGAACTTGATGCTGATGGCTTTTCATTGTCTTTAGGGCCTTTTCCGAATTGGGGCTGGGGCCTCCAAGTTAAAGAAACTGAAAGCTGCTTTGGACTGTTCTACTTCTCACCTGGATGAGTTCTACTCAGACCCCCATGCTGTTGCAGGTGAGCTCTGAGGAGTCGCCCTCAAGGTGGCGGGCAAGTCCTATCTCAGACAGACCATCAGTTCAAAATCCACTTTTAATTGTAGGTTTAAGTGAAATGGTCTCCTTCTAGGTTTAAGTGACAGAACTGAAATGTCAAAGAAAGCTGAAAAACTATGCATATAAACAGTTTATACACACACACACACACACACATATGTTCTAGTTCTGCTTTTTGTTTTTTGTTTTCCTGATGATTAAGTAAAGGTGAAGGTAGCATATAATCCAAATATTTGGAGACATGCTTGTGTTTTCTTCCCTTCTTTCACCCCCAAAATCTAGATCTGCCTGGAGAAATGATGTCTATTAAGGAGATGGCTTTGAAGCTCATTTTATTTTCTGTTGCTCTCAATATATTTTCCAAGGGACCGAAATTGTTTTTTGAGCATTTCATTCTCTAACCTCTAGTACCAAATCATGATTTGTTCTGTATATCTTGGAACATTATAACTGAGGTCATTTCTCTTTGCAAAATAATATGTCCCCGAGATTCCCAACCTCACCACTTTTCAGACTCAAAGAGAATGTTAATAATTTCAGGTGCTTTAAAGTCCTATTTACGGGAACTGCCTGAACCTTTGATGACTTTTCATCTATATGAAGAATGGACACAAGTTGCAAGGTAAGTTTAAAGAACACTGAGTTTTAGAAGTTAAAGGGAATGATGTAATATTGTGTCCCATTTGTAAATCACTGTACTCTCAGGGACCATAAAATAACTTTCAAATAGCCTATTTTTAAAATAATATGTGCCCCTGTTCTTAAGTTTAGGATGAAAATATTGAGTATCATAATTACTAGTGTAAGAAGGTCACCACTTATACATTGGCTTAAATTTGTGTGATTTATGTGGATGAAGACAAATAGTGGTGCATTGTACGTCTTCATATATATTATTGTGAATTTTTATGGAATGCTGTGGACTTTAATGGATTGGCTGATCAAAAATCCCTTTTCTGGGGCTGGCCCCGTGGCCGAGTGGTTAAGTTCGCGTGCTCTGCTGCAGGCGGCCCAGTGTTTCGTTGGTTCAAATCCTGGGCGCGGACATGGCACTGGTCATCAAACCACGCTGAGGCGGCATCCCACGTGCCACAGCTGGAAGGACCCACAACGAAGAATATACAACTATGTACTGGGGGTCTTTGGGAAGAAAAAGGAAAAAAAATAAAATAAAATCTTTAAAAAAAAAACAAAATCCCTTTTCTATTAAATAAAGCCCTGTCACTGGGGACAGGTGTCACAGCAGCCAGTGACAGTGTGCCTGTTGAGCTGCATGGAAACTCAGCTGTGCAATAGTACAATGTTGACGTTGTTAGTAACAATAGTCAACACTTATTGAGCATTTACTGTGCACGGTGTCCTGTACTAATCCTCATACCCATCACCTCTGCTAACCCATAGTTAATGACACAAAGGCAGGTGTGGTTCTCATCCTCCTTTTACAGATGAGGAAACTGAGGCTTGGGAAGGACCAGGGCCAAGGCAGTAGCAAGTGATTGGCAGAGCTGGAATTCAGCCCCAGACCCATCTCACCCACAGCCTGTGTTCCTGTTGTTCGGGCCTCCCCCTCCATCCTCAGCTTCTGTCTGTCTAGGAAGAGTTGGTTTAGGCAGAGCAGCCATATTTACAAAGTCCTGGAGGCTACTCCCTGGCCCGCCACCCTGCTTCCTTGTTAACCTCCCTCAGGTTCTGACTTGCTTCCTCCAGGAGGTGCCTAATTCCTCACCCTGAAGGGAAGAGGAACAAATCTTCCCTCCCCTCCCATCTCCTTTCACCATCGTCAGACACTGTTACCCATTCCCATCAAATGGACCATGATTAGAAATAAGCAGTTTGTGGGGCCGGCCCTGTGGCCGAGTGGTTAAGTTTGTGCGCTCCGCTTCGGCAGCCCAGGGTTTCACTGGTTCGAATTCTGGGCACGGACATGGCACCACTCATTAGGCCATGCTGAGGCAGCGTGCCACATGCCACAACTAGAAGGACCCACAGCTAACAATACACAACTATATACTGGGGGGGCTTTGGGAGAAAAAGGAAAAAGAAAAAAATCTTTAAAAAAAAAAAAAGAAAGAAAGAAATAAGCCGTTTGCGCTGATCAGTTATACTTCAGTGGGATGTTAGTCCATCCCTTGTCACTTTAACCAGGCATTTGCATTCGAACTTTTCTCTGTAGCTGTGGAATGAGAGACTTTGTCCGTGGTAGATGGTGAGAATTTTAAAGTCAGAGTAAATCCTTAGATGAGGTTGTATTCTTGGGACCAACATGGGACCCAGCTTGCTGTACGTCTCTGTGTCTGTGGGACTGAATAACTGGGACTCAGCAATCACTGTCAGGTTGGGGAGATTTCTGAGATTTCTTTTACTGAGTAACGTTCATTCTTACTAAACCTTGACTCCTCTCTCTGTTCTGAGACTCCCAAACCCGTCCCTACGAGTAAGTAAACTTTTAAAAGAAGACATCTGTCAAGCCAGCCCTGATGGCCTAGTGGTGATAGTTCAGCATGCGCTGCTTCAGCGGCCTGGGTTCAGTTCCTGGCCACAGAACCACACCACTCCTCTGTCAGCAGCCATGTTGTGGTGGTGGCTCACACAGAAGAACTAGAAGGACTTACAACTAGAATATACAACTAGGTTCTGGGGCTTCGGGCAGGGGAAGAAATTTTAAAAAAAGAAAGAAAGATATCTGTCTTTTGGTATATTAATTTGATACTTGAGAAATGTCAGCACAGACCACCATCCTATCCTGGTGGCACATCGACTGGCTTCTAAAGTATAATTGTGTTTAACCTCTATTCTTAACTCTCCAGATTGGTTCAGTCAGGGAGGATGTTTTAAGTCCGAAAGGATATTGTATAAGCAATTTCTAATGCTCTCTCCTACTGGTATGCAGAGTTGATTCTGCTCTGCAGGCTCTGGTCTGGCCATTTTATATGTCAATGAAAGTTTGCACATTGAAACTGTATAGCAGGGAGCTCCTGTAATTGCTTCACAGCAGAAATGGGCTTCTTGTCTGGATCCTTTGAGCAGTATTGAGAGCTGGAAAAGACCTGGGGGTCTGGGTGACTGGAGCAATGCCAGCTCATCTGTGGCTGGGCCTCAGTTAGGACAAGAGATCTGGGCCCCAAGAAGCTGTATGTGAATACACACATTTTCTAGATAGAAGTTTCAGTGCTGTCTTGTCCTCTACGTGCCGAGCATTGGTCTAGGTGGTTTTGCATGGTGATGCCACTGGAAACCTCACAGTCACTTGGCAGAATCAACATTCTTATCCCCAATTTTGCATCAGGAGATTGAGTCTCGGTGAGGTTAGCTAACTGCTCAGAGTTATGTATTTAGTTGGTATTTGACTCCAGATCTGTTTATTTTCAAGATCGGTACTGTTTTCCAACTGTGCTTTCTTCATCAGTGGAGGCATCACTGTTAATGTGGCGCATTAACACAGGTATTCCTCATATGTGTTTATGTAATATGAATAAAATTTTTTTCTCAGTGTGCAGGATCAAGATAAAAAACTACAAGATTTATGGAGAATATGTCAGAAGTTGCCACCACAAAATTTTGTTAACTTTAGGTATGTATGATTGGTAATCTGCAAATTAAGCCACCAAGTGGCAGTGTCTCTGGAGTGAAGAAAGGTTTAATCCCCAGTAGAGAGGCCGTTTAATTTAGCCATACTTGGCACATTAAAATATGATTTGGAGAGGAGGAACTTGGGGTTTCTGGGAATGCAATTTGATGTATATTACTAGGATGCATCTGAGGCACCAGCATCATGTCTGGCACTATTAGGTGAATTGCCTGATCATTTTACCACTGCAGCTATTAGAAAAAAAATTGTTGTGGAAAGTTTAGTTGACTGTGTGTTGGATTTGGAGTCTAAACTCCAGTATGTAGAAGGCAAAAATTAATTAATAGTTGTAGTTTTTGTAATATCTTTCATATATGCTACATAATTTATCTGAAATATAATGTAGATCATCCTACTATAAAATTCCAAGAAATGGACATTATATATTCCTTTATGAAATAACCATGTCTCTAAGAAAATTTACCATGCACTTATTTCTGGAATTTAACTTCTGTTTTGTCTTTAACTTAAAGCATAACTTTGAAGAAGCATAGAGAGAAGGGTAAAAGGTAATAAAATCATTTAAAACCAAAGAAAATTTTGTAAGAGGACTTGGTCCAAAATGATAAATACTTTACTGGTGAAGGTTTAGTATGTTACCTGACCTTTAAATTCAGTCTTAGGCTTGATCACTAAGCTAAGCTAAATATTCCCTTTTAATATGTTGTTTCCACCTTGCCTTATGAGTGCATTAATATTTATAATATCCCTCATTGATTTATTTAACACACCCATCTTAGAATTGCAGTACTCAAACTGGTCAATGTCTTATGGTGGAACTGAATTATGGTTCTTAGTACTTTGGGATTTGGCCTTTATTTTGTTTATTTTACTCTTTATAATTTTTACTAATTGTTTTTTGAATAGAATGTATAGTCTCATGGTTCAAAATCCAAAAGGTGTACAGTTAAAAAGTTTGTCTCCTGGCGGCTGGCCCAATGGCCTAGTGGTTAAATTCAGCATGCTCTGGGTTTGGTTCCCAGGCACAGACCTACACCACTTGTCAGTGGCCATGCTATGGCAGCAACCCACATACAAAATAGAGGAAGATTGGTAACAGATGTTAGCTCAGGGTGAATCTTCCTCAGCAAAAAAAAAACCTGTCTCCTGTTCCCATCCCCCAGGCCACCTAGGTCCTCTCCTGAGACACAACCAATGTTTTTAGTTGCTTATGTATTGTCTCAGTAAGAGTTAATGTATGTATAAGCAAATACATAACATGTGTACGTAAATACATATGTATGTACATTTTTTTTCTCTCACACCTTCCATTTTATTTATTTTAAACCAAATGGTAGTATATATTGTATACATCATTCTCTTCCTTACCTTCTTCGCTTAATATACGTCTTGGAGATTTTTCCATTTCAGTACATAATAATTTTTTATGGCTGCATAGTACTCCACTGTATGGATATGTTGTGTATAATTTATTTAATCAGCCTCCTATTGATAGATAGTTGGATTCTTAATAATTTTTTGCTTTTATTATATATAAGAGGCTATGTCTATATAATAAATTGGATATTTTTATAATTAAAAAGCATTTTCAAATATAGTTTCCTTTAACCAATTATACCTATGCTTCTATTTGTTTTTGTTATGTTTGTATTCAAAATATATTGAGTTCACTGTTAATCACATTGTCATTTATTTTGGGGTAGATAGATAGGGCTTAAAGGAGAGATGCATTAGAAATATGCAGCAAATAGAGGCTGAATCATTGAGGTTAACATTTGAGCTATTTTCCTCTTCCAAGCTCTAAACTAGTCTGTTCTCTGAATCAAAGAACACAAGAAATTTGTAAAATGCTTAGCCTGAGCGAGATTCTGATTTAGTCACACTCTGCAGTTAGCGCCTGAGCAATCTGGGACTGAGCACCTGGGCAGGAAGATGCTATTCCTGCACATCTTTCACAGTAGATGCTTTTCCACTTTCTCTTTTGTTTCATAGGTATTTAATCAAGTTCCTTGCAAAGCTTGCTCAGACCAGCGACATTAATAAAATGACTCCGAGCAACATTGCAATTGTGTTAGGCCCCAACCTGTTATGGGCCAAAAATGAAGGGTAAGTAATCTTTCCCTATATCATATTATTTTAAATTTTTCTTTCCACTTGATGGAAAGAATAAAAATATAACTCAAGATACACATTCTAGCGTAGGATGAACTTCAGAGTGTTCTGAAGTTGATCTTCCCATTTAGCCAACATTCTCAGAACATTGCTGTGAGCTGGGTCCTGTCAAAGAGGCTGGTCACACAAAGGTGTATGAGACATTGTTCCAGCCCTCGAAGGGCCCCGCTCTTGGGCAGTTGGGCAGATGAAGAGCTCTGGTACAATGATAAGCTCTGCACACATCTGTATGTGTGTATGATGTCACAGACATAAAGTATGATGGCAGCAAAACTTGCTGAAGGAACATGATTCAAGCTGCGAAGTTCAAGGAAAGCTCTGCACAAAAAATGGCACTCGAGCTGTACCTGCATGAATGAACAGTTGCTTACAGATGGGACCTGAACGAGCAAAGGCATTGCAGGCATGAACAAGGTGTGTCGCATGATCTTATGTAACTTGAGCACAGGGGCCATGAGGCTGCGACTGGGTGGCAGAGCCAGCTTGTGAAAGTCCTCGTGTATCTTGTTGAGCTGTTTTGAATTTATTTTATTGGTCATGAGGGGGTCGGGGCATCAAGATCTCTAAGCCAAAGAATGACTTGATCAAATTGCATTTAGAAAGATAATTGATTGGCATTGAGAAATGTAGCTTGAGTAGAGGAGAAGGATCAGGGAGGTCAGCTAGAAAGCTCTGGGAAATCGCTAACATAAATCTTTACTCTGTTGGAGGCATTATGATTATCTCATGTAAGCCTCACAAATAACCTTTTGAAGTAGGTACAATTGTCCTCATTTTTACAGATGAGGTCACTGAGGCTTGGAGGGGACAAGTAATTTGCTTAAGGTTGCACAGCAGGGAAGTGGTGGAGGCCAGGTACTGGCTACAGAGTCTGTGTCCTTAACCTTCACCACCCTTCCCTGCCTCCTATGACTGCTGGTCAGCTTCGTAAAATCCTGAGCAGTTCAAGTTTCCGTTAAAAAGTGCAGTGACCTTTTGAATCAAGGTCTTTCTTTCTACCTTTCATTCATTCATTCACTCACGCATGCCCAGTCTTGTTTCAGAAAGTATTTATAAGATTATTTACAAAGATCCAATATCATAAAGCAAAATTAAAGATAAGTAAATATACAAGGTTAACCACATATCTCATATCTTATAGCAAATAAATTCCAAGTAGACTAAAGAGTTGAGTATAAAAAGTAACGCCATAGTCATGGCAAGTAAATATTTATTAGCTTTTGGGGTAAAGAAGAATTTGCTAAACATAAAAGCAGTGCAAGAAACAAACAAAAATTGATAGATTTGGCTCTATAACAGCTAGAAACTTCTATATGTCAGAAAGCACCTTTTACAAATGACAATTCACAAACTAAAGGAATTCTTCCAAAAATATCCAGAATATATAAAAAGGTCTTGGGAATCAATAGACAAACAGTATCTCCTCAAAAAGAAAGATTGGCAAAGAACGTGGGCAGACAGTCCTCTCCAGTCCAACAGGGTTCTAAGGCAAGAGAATGAGCAGAACCCAGAGGGCAGAAGGGAAATAAGAAAGAGTGGGGAGGGTGATTTGCAGGCAGTGCTTACCTTTTAAGCTGGAGTTTAAAAGGAGCTAGAACTTTTACTTGATTGGAAATTGTGGTGAGAATGTTCCTCCTGGTGGGAAGAGAAGTCAGAGTGATTAATAAGAGAGATGCAATAGGTTTGGGGCAGTCAGACCTGGGATCCAGCTTCTTGGGAATTCAGTGTCCTCATTTATAAAAATAGGCCTCGTAACAGCCCCCATTTTGCAAAAAAGTAAATGCAGTGAAGAATGTAAAACACTGAAGCCTGGTAGGTGCTCAATGAATGTCAGGCCTTTGGAGCTTGTTAGCTTTGGTGGGGTTCTGACTCTGAACTGGAATATGAGCTCCTTGAGGGCAGGGAGAGAGATTCTTCCTTATTTTCTTCCTCTTGAGCCCTGGCATTCAGACACTTTCAACTTCTGAACGTGCATCTTGGGACCAGTGCATATAGATGATAGTCTTAATAATACGTGTAAATGTGGAGGCTCAGGTTTTGTGAGGTAAGAAGCAGCACACTGAAACAAGGCATACTGTTAGTTATGTGATAGGCAAAGTTGGTTTGTGCTGATCTTGGATCTTAGACGATAACTACCATAGGCAATACTGTCCCAGTGTGAAAAGCAACCCTGTTCCAAACCAACTGAAAAGCAGCATTTTGACCTACCACTGTTCACTGGCTTAGCCCTCACACTGTAGTGGTTATCACAGTGCACACCAAGGAGTGACAGCAAGTCAGGGTGAATTTTTTCCCTGAGTGATCACTACCATACTCATAGGTCAGGGCCTTGTGGATCTAATTTTTGCATTTATACTTAAATAGTTTATCCTTTAAAAATAACTGAATTGCCCTGGCACAACCTCTGAAATTGGAGTCTGCCTAAGGGAAGTATTTTAACTCTGTGAATTTCCTTTCCAGAACGCTAGCTGACATGGCAGCCGCCACATCCGTCCACGTGGTTGCAGTAATTGAACCCATCATTCAGCATGCCGACTGGTTCTTCCCTGAAGGTGGTTATCTTTTCAGTTTCATTGACTGCCAAAGCAACATGATAATAGTATAAAAACTCTTTTTAAAGAAGAACATACATGAGTAATCCCTTTCGCTTTTTCATGGTTCTTTCCAGGCTGTTTATTTGCATTCATATTTTGACATAACAGTAACCACATTATTTTGTATTTCACTTTGTTTCAATTAAAACAAGAGCCATTCATTCAGCCAGTGTATACTGAATACCCAGTAGGTGCCATATGTTTGCTGGCAAGACATGCAGTCTTCCCTGGAGGAATTCCGGCCACTGGAGAAGGAAGCCACATAAAAGGAGAAATTGTAATTCACAGCACATTAGAAAGATAGGTGGATGGAGAGCGATTTGACAAACTCACATATTGGGCACAAAGACCTAGGGATTGCTTTATAGAAGAGATGACATTGAATAGGCTGGAGTTTTCTGCTTGGAAGAAAGCTTTTTGTTTCCCTAGGCAGATAGTTGGATTTGTGCAAAGATGGAAGAGAAAGTAGAAAAGGTTGATTGGGGCCAGTTTGTGAAGGTCTGAGAATTAGGATTTCATCCTACAGGGGATGAGATTTTCAAACTATGTTGCAGTCCTGGATCCTCAGAGGTTCCCACGCTCTCCTTTGGGAGTAGTGATCAGGCAAATGTGGGGCGTCTGGACCTCCTAGCCTTCCTTCACCCAGAGCAGCCCTGCTGTCACATCTTCTGGAGTGTAAGCTCCATGATGCCAGGGCGTGCTCATGTTTACTTTGCCCTGGTCTTCCTGCCTTCAAGAATCACTCCTCCCTCGGGAAGGTTGCACAATAAATGTGTGACAGGTGAATGAATATTGGCATTCTGCCCCAGATTTCTTTTGAGAAAATGAGTTTTGCAAAAACTGCCGTAGGCAGTGTGGAGTTGATATGGCCTTTTATTTCTAATTTATATTAAACTGTAAATATTTCTCTTCTTTTATGATCCAAATAAGTAATCCTTGCTTCGTGTCATCTTCTGTATCCCATGATTTTTTTTCTTACAAAAAATAAAACAGAGGAGTTGTGTAACTTGTATTGTGAATCATATCCCCTCCCCTATTTCTAGCTCTCTTATTTCACCCCCCCTGGTTTGATAAACCCTTCTTAAGGTGTGAGTGCATGGAGCTTCCACTTGTGAATAGCAAGGACTTGTGGACTGAAGAGTGAGGTTCCTATTCCATTGGGGTGTTTTAAAGCCCTCTCAACTCCTGTGCTCTATGTCTCATTTACACTTCTTTGTTTTTCTTCTGGTAGAGGTGGAGTTTAACGTATCAGAAGCATTTGTACCTCTTGCCACCCCAAATTCCAATCACTCGTCCCACACTGGAAATGACTCTGACTCGGGGACCCTAGAGAGGAAGCGACCTGCCAGCATGGCGGTGATGGAAGGGGACTTGGTGAAGAAGGAGAGGTATGTTTAGAATTGTTCAGTTTCAAACTGGCCGTAGATGTCACGTAGAAGAATTGCTAAACCCTTGGTATCTGGTACTGCCTCAATGGACTTATAATGTCAGAGTGACCCACCATGTACCATGACTATTAGAGTCCAGAGAGTTTCAGGAATACTGCTCTAGTTCATTCCAAGCATTAATCTGACCATAAAGTAGATCCGTAGCTTGTCAGTTAACATTTGTACTGTATGCGTCCAAGCTTTACTTGGTGGTCTGAGATAAGCCCTACACAGTGGCATCACACATGTTACAAATTCACCTAAAGGTACTTGATTGGGGGAAAAAGAGAAGAAGGAAGAAAAAGTTAAAAATTGTGGACATACGTCTAGGAGTGAATGTGAGAACAATCTCTCTCTCACAGTTAGTTGTGTGATTTGGTGTTTAAAGAGAAATATTTCTGGTGTAACTTGACTTCTCAATGGAAGCCAACTGCTGAATCTGATGTTCAGCTGGAGAAACCTCAGAATGTGCCAATTCCAGAAGGAAAAAAATGGCTGTGCTGGACTTAGTGAGAGACAGTATGTCTCTAAACTAGGCTCCATGGGCGATTTGTGGGATTTTCAAAGGTTATTAAGGCTGTTTGTGATTTTTGCCTTCAGATGCCAATCTGTCCAACATGTGTGATGAAATGCCGCTGTGTTCATCAGTAATGCTGAGAGTTAGAGAGGCCTGTTTGAAGTAATGTGCTTTTCTTGCATACATGTTATAATATTACTGGAAATAGTTTTACATTCAAACTAAACAACAGCTGTTATTTTAATTGCCCAATCTTATAATGAGCTTTGTTTTTTTGTTTTGCTTTTTTTTGTAAAAAGCTTTACTTTCCTGTTCTTTTATTCTGGAATCCACGTTTATGTACAGAAGTTTTACTTCTCTGAAGCCCCGTTCATACATTTGGTAGTGCTTCCTGATGGCAAACTCTGTCCTCCACAAAATTAGCCTTCGTATTTTTTAAGTCAGAAAACACAATGTTGTGGGTCAAGTTAGCACACAATAAACAATTCTCAGTTATCTGTCTGGGTGGATTCTCCCCGTCAGCTGACCCAGTAAACGCAAGCTCGGGGAGCCATGTATCTTTCTATTTTTTTAAACTGAAAAAAAGTTTTAAGGTTCATACACCAGTGAGTTTAAATGAAAAGTAGGTCTTCCTTCTACCCTATCGTCCAACCGCCATCCCCTTCTCAAAAGCAATAATTTTCCAGTCTTACGTATCCTTTCAGATATGTTCTTTGCAGACACAGGTACAGATATTTCTACATCTCAGCTTACGAGGCAGTGTGCTGTGACAGCCTTACCTTGAGCTGGGAGGACTTCTGCACACAGCTTCCACATTGTTCCCCAAACACACAGATTTGGGATGACGGGCTTGTATGTAGTTGTATGGAAATAAACACACTAAAACGATGTCATTCACTCAAGATGAGAGGCCTGCCTATTTGCTTTCAACTGCTCACACCCACATTGAGAAAGGACATTGATCAGTACCAGGTCTGTTGGCTCTCTCAGGTTTAAAGCCAAATTGAGTTGCTTGCCTTGGTAATAGGAATGACCATTAATCATTGGTCATTAATCATTAATTGCTGCTGCGTTGCATACTGGGCAACTTGGGTGGCTATCCCCATGTGTGGGTTTTAACACACGTGGAGCAGTGGGCTTCTGTGTCGGTGGTCAGCTTGCATGGTGTGTTGACTGTTTCTTCTCTCTGTGTAGCTTTGGTGTGAAGCTTATGGACTTCCAGGCCCACCGGCGGGGTGGCACTCTAAATAGAAAGCACATATCTCCCGCTTTCCAGCCACCACTTCCGCCTACAGATGGCAGCACTTTGGCTCCAGCAGGCCCAGAGCCCCTTCCCCAGAGCTCTAGGGCTGAAAGCAGCTCAGGGGGTGGGACTGTCCCCTCCTCTGCGGGCATACTGGAGCAGGGGCCGAGCCCGGGCGACAGCAGGTAAGGAGGCCAGCTTGTGCTGGCAGGAGTGCTGGGCACCCCAGCCTTCTTCAGGTGCTGGCCTGTGGGCATCCATGCCCACAGAATCACTTGGCATATTTTGAACCAGATTTGCCTTCACTCCTCTCGTTGGCAAAGGATGGGAAAAAAGACTGCATATTGCTCGCTTCTTTTCCTGTTTTCAAGAGAAAGCAACATTTGCTTGCATTCTGTACTGTACTGCTTTGGTGCTGGAAACTGGAAGCCAGTAGGTGTCTAGCAGTATTACAAACCTCTTTACCTGTGTGATGTGTACTCAGTGTTCATGTACCATTTGCTCGTTGTCATCTAGTATGCTAACTTGTAAACATTTGAATGTAGCAAGTTAGTTAGATTATAGTATTCCTGGCATTCACTCATTCACTCACTTACTCACTCACTCACTCACTCACCCACCCATCCACCCAGCCAGCCAGTCAGCCCATCCGTCTATCCATCCATCCATCAAATAAGATTTTCTGAGTAACTGTTAAGTGCCAGACGCTGCACTAAGCACACTAGGTGACTGAGGTCCCCTCACCCCCAGCTTTCAGTCTTGTAGGGTAGTTGATACACGAGTACAAGGTAGAAAATATGATGATAGCTTTTCTTAAAAGCCTCTTTTGTTGCTTAACATTTTGATTAGCCACCTGGAATGGGCTGCAAATATGTAGAAACTTTAAGAAAAATCACCTTTAAACTTGAGATTTTCATTTAATTGGCATGAATTTTTATTTAATTTGCACTGACCCAGGCAGCTGATTCAGAACTGACAGCTGATGTAAAAGGTGAGCCCCTCTACAGAGTATATGCTAAAATTTTTATTATCATTTATTCTACTTTGACCACATATGAAGCACTAAATGGTCATATATAGAGTAAAATAAATGCGTAAAACAAGGACAGCCGGTGTATCCATGCATCTTTTCCCGTGCAGAGAGATGAATTTGCCTTGGGAGAACTCCCTCACTTCATCTCCTTTGGGATGGGGAGGGAATACCTTGTGGTGTATGAAGCCAGCTGCTTATGTGATAAGAATCTTGTTAAATCCTCATAGCTGAATTCTGAATGTTTTGTCATTCCTGAATTCCTTTTTACTCACATAATTTGGGGAAGTTCAATTTTTAGTTAAAAAGAACTGAGGCTTCAAACTTCCTAGAGCTTCGTATGCTGATCATAAGCTCCAATGTTGGCTTTTGTCAGTAACTACTGCTCCATGCATGTATTTGTTTGGGTTTAAATTTTTTTGATTGAGGAAAAAAAGTATTAGCAAACTCACATTTTCATTTACCTGTAGCATTCAACTTGTTTAATTAAGGCTAAATATATTATTTAAGACAATAATTAGTCGTCACTGCAGAAGGACAGATGGAATGTCAGTCATCGATTTGGTCTTTGTTTCATTCTGTAGATATTTTTGTGAACATTTCACTAATGATGTTCACTCTTTAATTACCTTGACAAAATGTCACTGTAAAGTTTGGTAGAAAAAGTTCAGAGCTAGGAAGTAGAAAACCTGAGTTCAATCTCTACCCTCCTGCTAACCACTCGGGACTTAGAGCAATCACTTAGCTTCTCAGAGTTTCTCTTTCCTCAGGTCCACATTATTGATAATAGTCGACTACTTTATAATTTACAGTATTAATATTTGGCCCTAGCTTTTGCTTAGTTTTTTACAATGTCTGTGTCCAAATCACATTATTTTGAAGCCCAAAAACCCTTTCGCGTTTTTTAATATTTCCCAATTTAAGTACAAGCAAATTAGAACTTGAAATTTCTTGTTGGTTGCTGCAAAATGGTCTCGCTCATGATATTTGAGTGGCAGAGTAGTTGGAAGACAGTCTGATGCAACGAACCTCAAAATATGTAGTCTCGTGTGGCACCCAATAAATGTGTGAACTATTTGAAATTTCAGATCAACTTCCTGCCTGCTGAGGTGAAAATTCTGGTTGGCATCTTATATTTTACAGCATGCTCAGCTTTTCTAGCTGGGAATGCCTGACATCTAACTTGGCTTCTTCTCCCCTTAGTCCTCCAAAACCCAAGGACTCTGCAGTTGCAGCTGCACCTGCACCGGGAAAAAACAGCAGTCAAACGGCCACTGGCCAGAATCAGGCCCAGACAGCGACTGGCTCCCATCAGCTCTCTGTCGGCCCAGCACACAATTCTGCTGGCCCCAGTCCCCACACTGTGCGCCGAGGTGAGTAGCTTCCTTCACTGTGTCCCCTTGGGAAGGATGTGCACACCTCCTCGGGTTAGTGCAGGGGTTCAGGTGGCGAGCCTTTCCAGCAGATTGTTTCCATGGCTGTTATAAAATGTCAAGTAGAAAGATCAGTCATTGAAGAGAAAAATCATCGACGAGAAATGAAAAAATGGAGAGCAGGAAAGCAGATATTTAAGAAAACGTGTAAGCTATAAAGCTTAACAAACAAAAAGTCATTTCTCCAGAAACACTCCAAGTTTTCCAGGAATCTGGTGTTCCAAGCCCCCACTCTCTTTTGGAACTGTCACAGCCTCTGTACTAGCTAGGCTTTGCAGGTCTGCGAGCCATTGTACCCTCTGGCTTGGGGTCAGGGTCTTCTGGATCCTAATTAACGTATAATCTGAACTGTTACCATCCATGCCCCCTGTGGTCCACCACACAGCAGCCAGAGGAATTGCTTTAAAACACAAAGCAGATCATGCCATTTCTTGGTTGAAACTCTCCAGTGGCTTCCGTGCAAACCTCCCACCGTGGGCCCTACCTGGGCCTACCTCTGAGCCCACCCCTTACACTCTCCCTCTCTCACCGCGCATCAGCCATGCTGCTATGCTCTCTGTTCCCTGATGCACTAAACTCATTACCTCTTTAGAGCTTCCACACTTGTTTTCTCTTCTAGAACATTCTGACCCATATCTTCATGTTGTTCTTTCTTCTTTTTTTAAATTTTATTTTATTGTGGTCAGTGTGCTTAACATGAGGTCTACACTCTCAAATTTTTAAGTGTGCTATTAAGTATACAATACAATATTGTACTCTAGGCACAATGTTCTACAGCAGATCTGTAGAACTTATTTTTCGTGCGTAATTGAGACTTTATGCCTATTGATTAGCAGCTCTCCATTACCCTTCTTCCTATTACTCTGTTCCCCTCATTACTCCTTCCAGGGAGTGCAACTACCATTCCACTCTGATTCTGCGACTTTGACTAGTTTAGATACCTCATGTAAGTGGAATCGTGCAGTATTTGTCCTTCTGTGGCTGACTTATTTCCCTTAGCATAATGTCCTTATGTTTTATCCATGTTGTCATATATGGCAGAATTTCCTTCTTTTTTGAAGCTGAATAGTATTCCATTGTATGAATATACCATTTTTTTCTTTATCCAATCATCATCAGTGGACATTTAGGTTGTTTGTACATTTTGCTTATTGTAAATAATGCCTCAATGAACATGGAAGTGCAAATATCTCTTCAAGATCCTAATTTCAATTCTTTTGAGTAAATACCCAGAAGTGGGATCACTGGATTATATGGTAGTTCTATTTTTAATTTTCTGATGAACCTCCATATTATTTTCCACAGTGACTGTACCAATTACATTCCCACCAAAAGCGCACAAGGGTTCCAATTTCTCCACATCCTTGCCAACACTTGTTATCTTTTGTTTTTTGTTTTTGTTTTGAAGAAGATTAGCCCTGTGCTAACATCTGCCTTCAATCCTCATTTTGCTGAGGAAGATTGGCCCAGAGCTAACATCCATGCCCATCTTCCTCTACTTTATATTTGGGATGCCTGCCACAGTGTGGCTTGATAAGCGGTGCATAGGTCCACACTCGGGATCTGGGCCGGCCAGCCCCATCTTTTATTTTTTTTGATGATAACCGTTCTAACAGGTGTGAGATGCTATCTCATTACGATTTTGATTTGCATTTTCCTGATGGTTAGTGATGTTGAGCATCTTTTCATGTGCCTGTTGGTCACTTGTACATCTTCCTTGGAGAAATGTCTGTTCAAGACTTTAGCCTATTTTAAAATTGCGTTAATTTTTTTGCTATTGAGTTGTAGGTGTTCCTTGTATATTTTGAAAATTAACCCCTTACGGTGAACATACTGATTGAAATCTTATATTTTATAGCATGCTCAGCTTTTCTAGCTGGGAATGCCTGACATCTAACTTGACTTGAGCAGACTCCCCTTAGTCCTCCAAAACCCAAGGACTCTGTAGCTGCAGCTGCACTGGAGAGAAATAGCAGTCAGATGGCCACTATTACAAATATTTTCTCCCATTCTGTAGGGTGCCTTTTCCTTTTGTTGACTGTTTGCTTTGCTGTGCAGATGCTTTATAGTTTGGTGTAATCTCACTATTTTTCCTTTGGTTGCCTGTGCTTTTGGTGTCACAGCCATGAAATCATTGCCAACGCCAACATCATGAAGCTTTCTCCTTGTGTTTTCTTCAGAGTTTTACAGCTTCAGGTCTTACATTTAAGTCTTTAATCCATTTTGAATTGACTTTCGTGTGTGGTGTCAGATAAGACCCCGCTTTATCCTCCCAAAGGCTGTCCTCTCCTTTGAGCCACCATCACCTACATCGGGATCCCAACTGATCCTTGGGGGAAATAAGGTCTTCTCTACCTGGATTCCAGGTATAACGCTGCTTTTTTTTTTTTTTTAAGATTTTATTTTTCCTTTTTCTTCCCAAAGCACCCCAGTACATAGTTGTATATTTTTAGTTGTGGGTCCTTCTAGTTGTGGCATGTGGGACGCCACCTCAGCATGGCCTGATGAGCAGTGCCATGTCCACGCACGGGATCTGAACCAGCAAAACCCTGGCCCACCGAAGCAGAGGGTGCAAACTTACCCACTCGGCCACTGGGCCGGCCCCTGTAATGCTGCTTTCAGATTGAGACTCCTTCCTAGCCACATAGGAGTCTTTCCTGCTTCCTGCAGTCACAGATCTCCGGCTTCCTCACAGGAGGAGTTTGATCCTTTCTGCCCCTGCCTCAGCCTCCCAGCACCTTCATAGGTGGTCTTAGACAAGGGCTGCCTTTCACCCAGCCTGGCCTCCATGTGGGACTCCCATCATCTGTCACACTGCTCATGCTTCCTCTCCTGATTCCCTCCACACCCGTAAATGTCAGGAATGATCTTTTATTCAATATGAATTTACAATTAATATTGCTAGAACGGAAAGCTAGAAAATTTTCTTTTTTAAGTTGCTTATGGTAACCAGAGTATGGCTAATATTCCAGATTCCTTCCTTTGTCAGCTAGTTGGTTGTTTCTGTTGAAAAAGTTCTTCTGAGTTCCAGGGCCAAAAGTTCTAGGCCAGCAGAGCAGAGCAGACTTTATACCCTTTTCATTCCTGAATTCTGAGCACTATGAGCAGGGAGCCAGGCAGTGTAGGAAGGAGGAAGAGGGAAAAAAGAGTCCAGGGAATCCACAGGACATGGTGTGAACCTCTGTTTTGCCACTTACCAGTTTTGTGACCTTTTGCAGACGCTTGACCTTTCTGAGCCTCAGTTCTCCCCACCTTGAAATGGATATAACAATGCCTGTCTTGCAGTGAGCTCATGAGACTTACATGAGACAGTTTATCTAAAAGGCCTAACTTGGTGCTGGTGGTGTGTTAGGCAAACGATACCTGTTTGTTTCTGTCCTGCATTTCCCTCTCCCTTGCTCTGGGGATTAGTAGGATCTCAGCAGAATTTGAAAAATGCCAAAGTCTCTTCTTTCCACCCCTCCTCCCAGCCCCAAACCAGTCTCCAGACCTGTCATTTTTCCCTCCTACCTTACCCTCCTCAGTTACCAAATTCCCACCCCCTAGTGATCTAATTTCAGCTGGTGGAGGGAGGAGAGAGCTGTGGCTCACCTCTCCTTAGGGAGATCATTCTAAGGTGCTCTTCCAGATTTATGTGTACTTTTACCTAGGATGTATCTATTAGCTCAAATGATTCTGAAACTGGTAGAACTTCTGTTAAAAAAAAAAAGTCAAGCCTTCTAGGAGAAGCTGGCTTAGGGCCAGGGAGCCATGTTACGTACAGGCAGGCGGGTTGTGCTTAGGGGTCGCCTCTTAGCTGCCCTTGCTTCTCTCTGTTTCTTCCCACACTCTCTGAGGGATGAGCGCTGCTGTGTGGACTTAGACGAGCAACTCCGTGTTGGTGGGGTGGCCTCCATGAGCTCAGCTTTCTTCTTATTGAGCTTTTAAAATGACAGGTCTTTAAAGACCTATATGTGTATGATGTAGTTTTTTAAAATAAACTTTTTATTGTGAACAATTTTAGATTTACAGAAAAGTTGCGAAGATCGGGCCAAGAGTTCCCCTAGGCCCTTCACTCACTTTCCTCTATCGTGAACATCCTACATCACCCTGGGACATTTATCACAGCTAAGAAACCAACACTCGTACATTACTATTAACTAAACCCCATCTTTTGTTCAAATTTCACCAGTTTTTCCACCAGTGGCCATTTCCTGTTCCAGGCTCACTCCCATCCAGGGGACCACACTGCATTTAGTCCGTGCGTCCCCTTAGTCTCCGCTGGGCTGACAGTTTCTCAGTCTTCCCGTGTTTTATTATGGCTTTGACAGTTTTGGGGAGTACTAGTCAGGCATTGTAAAGAAAGTCCCTCAATTTACACTTGTTGGATGTTTTTCTCATGGTTAGACTGGGTCTGTGGGTTTTGGGGAGGAAGACCACAGAGGTGAAGTGCCCTCTTGGTTGCCTCCTGTCAGGGGGTACATACTATCAGCACAGCTTATTACTGGCAAGATTAGCCTTGGTCCCTGGTTCAGGTGGTAGCTATCACTGTGCTGCTCTTGCTGAAACGTGTTTTTTCCCTTTTGTGCAGCTGTTAAAAAACCTGCTCCAGCACCCCCGAAGCCAGGAAACCCACCTCCTGGCCATCCTGGGGGCCAGAGTTCTCCAGGAACATCTCAGCATCCCCCTAGTCCGTCAGCAAAGCAATCCACCCGAAGTCCTTCTCCGCCCCCTCAGCACCCAGGCCAGGCTCCAGGCCAGCCCTGCGCCACCTCGCAGCTCTCTGCACCCCGGAGGTACTCCAGCAGCCTGTCTCCAATACAAGCTCCCAGTCACCCGCCACCACAGCCCCCGACGCAGGCCGCACTGCTGGTGCACTCCAAACCAAGTGGCCAGGGCCCGGCCACCCCCATGGCACTGCCCAGCGAACATGGACTTGAGCAGCCATCTCACACCCCTCCCCAGACTCCAACACCCCCCAGTACTCCACCCTTAGGAAAACAGAACCCCGGCCTGCCAGCTTCTCAGACGCAGGCAGTGAGTAACCCTGAGACTGTGCAGCTACACGCTGGAACCTTACCAAGACCGAGACCAGTACCAAAGCCGAGGAACCGACCCAGCGTGCCCCCACCCCCTCATCCTCCTGGCGCTCCTCATCCTCCTGGCACCCAGTCAGCTGGGGATGGCAGCCTCACCAATGCAGCTCCCACTGCTTCCAAAATAGTGACGGGTAAGTAGGGAACCAGTTCAGATATTTCCCCTTTCCATTCTGCATTACTTTTGTACTACTCCCCTTCATTTAGGCTTTGATTTATAACAGGGGTCAGCAAACTACAACCGCAAGCCAAATCTGGCCCCCAGCTTGTTTTTATAAATAAAGCTTTATTGGAACACAGCCATGCCCATTTGTTTACATATGGTCTTTGGCTGCTTTTGTGCTAAAACAGCAGAATTGTGTAGTTGATTCAGAGGTCATATGACTCACAGAGCCTAAGATATTTACTACCTGGCCCTTGAAGTTTGCCGACCCCTGATTTATAGTTTCGTTATGTGTTGAAGACCTGCACATCTACATTTACATTTTTCTGAGTATAATGAGCTAATCAGGTGGGAGGTACAACATGAATATGAAATTTCTTAGTGAATTTTCTTAGTGAGATTTCTTAGTAAATTCCTCATTAAAATACTTAAGAGTAAAAATGTTCATAGTAAATGAAGCATTAGATATAACTTTAAAAAATATGATTTGTGCCAAATTGGATGCTCCCGGGAGATCTGGGGGCATGATCACATCAGAGTGCCAGCCTCCAGTAGTGAAAGAGGGAAGACTGAAGATTTCCCCATAATTCCCATGGAGACCTGTTTTGGGTGGCAGTGATTGTACAGATTTTAGTGGGCTATACCAAATGGGATAGTCTAATATAGGCAGTCTAGAACATGATCTTTTTATTTAACTATGACTTTTAAAAAAATTTCCATCCCAAGTGCTCTAATTTACTATTTGATTTAAGAAAGGGATGGATGGATTTTTTTTTTTTTAGTGTGTTTTTAAACATGGTAATTAGGAGCCTTGCATCATTTCTCACAACAGCCCAATTTTGAATTTTTCTAAGTGGAGCTATTTTTAGAGAGGAAGCCGAAATATACCTCTGGGCTCTCCAACCGTGCTGAATGACTTCACAGCTGAAAATGAGCCAAGGTATACCCCAAACTGGGATCCCAAAGGAGGAGGGTTAACCAACTAGTCTAACTTCCAATAACTTTTTTTTCAGGAATAAAATGTGTAATTTGCACATGTTATAAATGGTTAATAACTTTTTCTGATGACACCTCAGCTTTTATTTTTAAAAAACAAAACGACATTGGTGTGTTTGTTTGTTTCCCAATAGATGCCCTCCCTAGTGCCCTCACAGGTGGGGAAGGTTTCCAGGACTAAGGTCTGTAACCCCCAAGCAGCTTGCCCCACAGCTCCAAATGCTCCTGCTTAGCCGTGTTGTGCATATGTGCTTTTGACTTTGTGCTCCGGAGCAGCCATTTGACCCCATGCCAGCCGTTCCGTAGCATGTAGACTCTACTTTTGTGTTTATCAGAAGCATTTTGAGCTGCAATGCTCCAAATTCAAGAGGTAGGTGTCAGGGAGATTAAGAGCCCGATTTCAAGCCACTAAGAATGTTTTCTCTCTTATTGGTAAGTCTTTCACAAGTGTTCTGCTCTTCTCAGTGTGATTTACCTGTCATTGATTGGCTCATCAGCATCCAACCAAGGAGGACTCGGGTGCAGTTAGCACGGAAAATTGTTTCCCTTGTGTCTTGAGCTTTAATTTTTAATTTTATATCTTAAGTGCAAGTTAACTGCATGGAGCTTCTTAATTCAATGTTTGAAATTCTCAGGACCAAAAGAAAAATCTTCCTCCAAAGATTCCCACACTAAATTCCTTTGCATTCTAGCATGCTTACATTTTGCTTTCTTAAACCACAGGAGTTTTTTAAAAGGCACTGTGAGGCTCATCTGGACCATGCCTTCAGGTCCACATTTGGATGGCATAAAGCTCTCATTATGTGTACAATTGCTTTCATCGGCAGATTTGAGCCTTAAGCCTTTAGTGGGCCACACAGCTCTGGTGTGAGTAAGACTTTCTGTAGGAACCAGAAAGGGGAACAAGAGTGCAACCTTTAAAATGTAGAGGAGGACGCAGGAGTCATTCCACCTTCCCATCTCCTTGGTGATTGACCCAGAAGTCTGGGGCTCCCCAGTTGAGTGGGGAAGTCATTTACAGAGTGAAGTGGCTAAACCCTAAGTAAGGGTGAGCCTTTTAACACTTCAATTCTTGTGACACACCACAATTTTTTCCCCAGATCTTTTCTTCCATTTAGATCTTTTCTTCTACAAACCAGAATTTGGTGTGTTCTTTAATACCATTGTTACCTGGGGTGTTTTTATTCCAGAAGGTTATTTTACGACCTCCTACAACACTGTAATTCACACTGTAATGCTCTGTACTTTATAATTATCAGATAAGTGAAATTTTATATTAAAGATACTTTTCCTGAAGATATTAGCTAAATGTTTAAAAACCTATCTATGCTATAAATTCTCCTAACTCAAGAAATTCCAGGTCACCACAATTATCTTTGTATTATAATTTCTTAAAATCCCCTGGACTGCCATTAAAAGCACACAAAAGGCCAACATTTAGAATTTATGAATCCGCTAGGGTTGATCATGCTGCTATTAGCCATTCTTGGATATAGCCATTGGGTATTTCCAGAAGAAAAAGTGAAACTGCCTTGGACAGGCAATTCTTTATTATGGCATCATGTTTTCACTTGGAAAACTTTAGACAGACAACTTCCTGATAACAGGTTATTCATTTAGAGCATTTAATCTTAAAAAGTTGAATTAAAGCCTGGGGTTTAAATAAGCTCTTGGGGGAGATTATTGCTGCCAAGCAGGTTTGGCAGGAACCTTTGGCAGCTCAGCACCAGCCCTGGAGAGTGGAGGGATGCTGGAGTCGTTATGGAGTCTCTTCTTGTTGTTACTATAGTAAGCAGTAGGATTTTAGCTTTGCAAGTAAAAGAGTTTTTACATCTTGCTGTTTTTAAAGTAATAGATTTTAGCAAAGAGTGTTCTAATTTAAACATTTTATTAAATAATTTAGATGTATGACCTGCCATATTCAGTAAGAACTGAAATTGGAATATTTAATGGTAAGGAAAAAGGCACCTGATTGGCCAAAGCATTTTTGCTACTTTATGATCATATTTGTGCACTAATGCCTGTTACTAACCAGTCACTCTAACCACGCCTGCTTGCATCCCTACTAATAGTGCATGCACTAAAGGAGGCTGGCTTCCTTCATGCTTGCTGTCAATTACTCTGAGTACTAAGTGTGTTCACAGATGTGCGACAGGTGGTCATGGGGCTGGTCTTGTTACTTCTTTAATTTCCATTTTTTTCTATACCAGGCAGGCTTGAGGTATAGTAGAAAGAATATACGTTATAGAGTTGGACATGCCTGAATTCAAATTTCAGCTCTCTGTGTAACATCAGGCAAGGTACAACCTGGTTGATCTGTAAATCTGATGTCTGTGAGAATTATTGTCGAAGAGATTACATCAGATAAATAACAGCATCTAACAGTTCTTAATATACAGTGGACCTAAATAAATAGTAGCTATTTATTATCATTTTTATCTAGAAAAAAATAGGTAATCAGAGTTATGGATTAGATTCATAGGTCAACATTTTTAAAACTCATATATGCCCAGACCCAGCCTTCTAGGACCCAGATGCAGGAGGTCTGGGGCCCAGGCAACCATATTTTGATTCTGATGCACCACTTGGTTTTCCTAATATGGGTTCTTTCACAGTTTAAAAAGACAGTGCTCAGGAGTGGAAGATAATTTCTTAATTTAGTGAGCCTGAGAATACCCATGAGTCATTCGTGCACTGTGTGCTGGTGTACCAAGTCAGTCTCTTAGCAGTCAACAAAAACTCAACACTTTGCTGGTTCTCATGGTGTTCTTTTTAAAAATTAGGCTGTTTTTATATCATGAAAGGAATGCATTTAAAAAAATAATCATGGATATTAATGAAAATTTTGGAACTAAAAGTAAGAAGTCCCCTTCTACAGTTGAAGAAGTCTACCATTCATATTCTATTTTTTTCCTCTTTTTATTCTGAAATACAAAGGGGTACATGATCATAATTATTTTGCATATGCAGATTCTGACCTTGCATTTTTATTTTACTTTACATCATATGCTCTTTCCCATGTTATAATGTAGTTTTTATAACCATCTTTTTCAATGACTGCATAATATTTCATTATTGCTCATAGTTAGACATTTAAGTGCCTTTTGCTTCTACTTGCAGTTTATTTTTAGTAGATATCAGAATCATGTCATTATACACATCCACTGAGACTTGAACAGAATCTCTCCTTTGACTAAAATAATAAAAAGTTGGCTCAAAGTCTTTTATAGACTAGAAAGACTCTCACAGCCCTAGAAAACTGATGAGGCGTAACAGGAAGTCATTCTAGTTTAAAGAGGGATGAATGGTGAGCAGATGGTTGTTGGTTCACCCTGCAGTTGTGCCTGAAGTGTTTAATTTCAAGGATGTATTTGGATCCGTTACTCACCAAAGTGACTGTCAGAACAACTTGGGACTTTTTGAGGGGTAGGTTTATAACCCAAAGCGCATATTCAAAATTGTTGACGTGACAAATAAACCTTCTAGCACCATACCCTAAATTATAGAATGCAGTTCTGGGCCTTGGAGGGCCCACTTCCTGGATCACAAAACTCAAAAAAGGAAGGAACCTGGTTACGTTTGTCTGAGCCCCAGATCAGTGGTGAACTGCGTCACATTCTGCCTGTGAGCTGAGGCTGCGTGCAGCGCCTCTCTCTCTGGTTTTTTGTTTTTGTTGTTTTTGTTTGTTTGTTTTGGGTAAGGAAGACTGGCCCTAAGCTGACATCTGTTGCCAGTCTTCCTCTTTTTTCTTGAGGAAGATGGTCCCTGAGCTAACATCTGTAGCAGTCTTCCTCCACTTTGTATATAGGATGCTACCACAGCATGGCTGAGCAGTGCATAGGTCCGCACCCAGGATCTGAACCTGCGAACCCTGGGCCACTGAAGTGGAGCAAACCCAACCACTACACCACTGGGCCAGCCCTCGGGGTTTTTGTTTTTTTGGTTTTTTTTGAATAAAATATCTGTCCTACAAACTTTACTCCAAGCAGTATGCTCAAAGACCAACCCTTCTTGGAATGCATATAATGAAAAGGAATGCCTCATGTAAATTCATAGCCAGAAAGTTTTAGAAGTGTTTAAAAAAAATAAAGAAGGTTCCTACAGGTTTCTTTTGAAAATAACCCTTTTCTCCTTTTTACTAAAATGAACCTGAGTGTCTAAGACTCACCCCATCAGCTCCTCAGATACTGTCTTCTCTCTCAGGGCCCTCACCCAAGGGCATACAGACTCCTTTGGGAAGGAGGAAAAGCATTCTGCTGAGTAAGAACCAGATGCCAGAGTCTCGCCCGCCTGGCTTTGATCCTCTCTGAGGAGTTGTGCCTCTCAGTCTCCCTTTCTTCTCTCAACAGCAGCACTCATGCTGCCTTAAGGTTGTTTCACGGGGTTCAGCAATCTGATGCAATGACCTGTGTGGTGCACTTAGCACCATATCTGGTAGATAGTAGCTGCTCAATAATGTCAGCTGTTCTGATGAAGATTAGTCTATTTCTGGAAGCTGGTTCTCCACCCATGCTGTGATCCAGTAAGGTTTTTTGTGTGGAAACAGATTTGCTGTTTTCTTTCAAGAAATGGTTCATGTGAGAATGAGAGAGAAGCTGGGGAAAGAAATGTACCTGCCAACCTCAGGCAAACCAGACAGTGGAGGCAGAGTAAAGGAACTTCCCTTGTGCTCCCACCACACATTTTTCCCCTGAGTATATAAGTATGTTCATCATAAATAGTTACAGAAATTCAGAAAAATACAAATCCAGAAATTATTTGTATGCGATATAAAAAGAAGATTGCAAATTTGTCCTCTGAAAAGAGTCTGTGCTGATAGGTGTTAGCTTGCATGTAAATCCAGGTATTAACAGGTAGAATCTAATTAGTATGTACAACACCTTTGCATCGTGCATCCCCCAGCAGGCATGTCTGTTCCGTACTTCCTTGTAAACTCTTTGGGCCAAGAAGAGACACTGGCTGGTCACACCATCTGTCTTATTGGGTTAGAATAATGGTAAAGGGATTGAATTTGCAATGGATTTCTTGTACCAGTGTTGCCTTTGAGATGCGGCTACTTCTTTACCTGAGGCTGTAGGAGGGGAGGATTGAAAAGATGATTGACTCTTCTGTCAGTCTATCTGTCCATCCAGCCAGCCAGCCAGCCAGCCAACCAACCAGCTATAAAATTTATTGAGCAACTGCTATTAGCCAATCACTGTTGTAGGCATTGAGGACACACTGTGAACAAGACAGATATGGCCCCTGTCCTCATTGACTTCCATTCTGATGAGGACAAATCTGAGATGTCTTCTATTCTGTGCACACAGATCACCCTCAACTGCGCCATTGGATGGTGCAATTCAGCATAATTCAGTCATAAGACTTGAATTGCCTGAAATGGAATTCAGCATCTGAACTCTTGGACACCTTGGCACCTCCATAAATCTAGAAATTTCTCTGACTTGTGGTGCATAGGAAACCTTGAGGGACCGGTCTGCCAACCCAGCAGTCATTGAGAGAAAAGTGATGCCCCAGGAAGTACAGCTCAGAACTGTAGGGACGTGTGGGGCCAGGAAGTGGTCTCAAAGCAGTGAGCCTCCCAGAAGTGCACCTGCATTTGCCACCTCTGCCTGTGTGGATGAGGAGCAGGCAAAACAGAAGTACTATCAAAAGCAGCTCCCAGCAAAGGCAGACGTGGTGTAACTCTGTACCACAACAAGTACACCTCCACCTCCCGCTCTGGCTCCTCCCTGCTCCCTACCAGGCCCAGCTCTAACCTGGCAAAGTGAAACTGCTACAGATCTGAACGTCTCCCTTCTCTCTTGCACCAGCCCTAGAATATCTAACAAGGCTCTCATCATTTGTTAGAACCCACATCTACTTAGAGGAACAAATTCTTCCATCTTAATTAGGGGCTGTCTCCTCCTCTTGACTGTAGGTTTCATTAAAGCTGGGTCTGTCTTGTTCACTATCGTGTCCTCACAGGTGGAACAGTGCCTGGCATGGGGCAGGTGCTCAGCAAGTATTTGTTCATGAATGAGTGAATCTGAAACTCACCGTCCTAGGAAGAGGGCTGAGATTGGTGAAGGTGTCTTTTTGTGAACTTAGGAATGAGGGACAATGACTTGAGGAACATGTATATTTGCCATCTTGCTAAAGGAATTCCAGCCAACAGAGTAAGACATGAAAAAGGAAATTGGAGGCATGAATATTAGAAAGAGAAGAGAAAATTAATATTTGCAGGAGATTTGGTGGTCTACCTCAGTGATTGTCAACCAGGAGTGACAGCGCCCCCCCAGGGGACATTTGGCAATGTCTGGAGGCATCTTTGGTTGTCACACTTGGGGAGAGAGGGCATGTGCCAGGACACCTAGTAGATAGAGGGCAGGGATGCTGCTAAACATCCTACAGTGCACAGGACAGCCCCCACAACCCAGAGTGACCTGGCCTCCAGTGTCCTTAGCCGAGGTTGAGGGCATAGCATTAATAATGGCAGGAAAACTCATCAGCCTCAGAGGAGGGAGCTCTTTCCAGTGAAGCTCATCTAGTCCTGCAGCCCAGATGTTGTCAGGAGGTTTCAATTAGTGCATGAGAGGCATTGGTAAGAAAGAGATCTCCTTTCCTCAATCAGAGCAAGCAAATCCTTTGAAGCTTGTATCTCCGAGGACTGCCATGGGTTCGCAGAAAGGAGCACCAGAGCCAGGAGGTAGGGCTGTGCCACGTGGCTGCCCTCGGGTCTCAAAGGCTTGACTCAACTTCTAAGGGCTGACGGTGCCTCTAGTAAGGGAATGTGTGTGCGCATGGGCTGACCCTTAAACCTTCTAGCTTCTCTTCTTCTCAGAGTGCCCTCAGGTGGCCTCTTGGGTATTACCAGGCATTGACACCATGTCTCCTCATGTTTTTGTCCAGACACCAACTCTAGGGTTTCAGAACCGCTTCGCAGCATCTTTCCTGAAATGCATTCAGACTCCGCAAGCAAAGACCTACCCGGCCGCATTCTGTTGGATATGGACAATGAAACAGAAAGTACCGCCCTGTGAAGAAAGCCACCTCCCAGCCCTTGACCCCTTCCACCCAGGGAGTGGAACAGGGGCAGGCAGACTTTTATCTTTGCAGACCAAACAGTGAAAAGCTTTCAGTGGAGGGAAAAAGAAGGCCTTACCATAGAGAACTGCCTTCTCAGAGCCTGAGGAGCAAGCAAGGCTGACACTTAAAGCTGAATGACCTGTGTCTTGAAGAAGTTGGCTTTCTTTACATGGAAAAGAAATCATGCCAAAAAATCAAAAAGAAAAAAAAAAAGAAATACCTGGAGTGGAAAGAGTATCCTTGCTGAGACGAGTCTGGGAAGCTTTCGTCAATGCAGTAATGCAGGCGGCACCAGTGGCAATTTGGAATGAATGAGAAGCAATGCGTTAACTCTTTATTTAATAAAACACGTTCATTATGCAAGTTGCCTGCTTCCTGCTACTTGGACTGTCATTCTCACGTACCTGGAGGGAGGTGCCTCTCCTTCAGACATGCTGCAGAACCATTTTGTATGAAGTATAGTCTGTGTCTCCCTGACCCCCTCTAAGCCACGAGCATTGATGGTGACTGCTGGATCTGTCACCTCAGCAAACTGGATGTGACTTGTGCCTTGTTGGATTGCCAGAATGTAGAAAGGAATGTACTGTTCTTTTCTTTTTTTTTTTTTAAACAATGTAATTGCTACTTGATAAGGACCGAACATTATTCTAGTTTCATGTTTAATTTGAATTAAATGTATTCTGTGGTTTATATGAAAACTTTATAATTCTTGGAGGCAAAACTGTGGATTTTGTGTGTATGTGTGTGTGTGTGCATGTTCATGTAACCAAACAGAATTGTGATGGGACATCTAGGGCTCTAATTGTGACTGTAGCAGTTTGAAAGAGTGGAGAGCAAGGTAACAGCAGTGAAAGCAGCCACCAGGTGCCCCAGAGACCTCCGAGACTGGCTGTCCTTCCTGAATGTTCCGTGGAGAAGGCTCTTCCTTTGCTCTTACCAGTCTTGACACCCTTTCTTGTCCCTCCAGGGACACTTGGACTCTTGGAGGCTGACTCCCAGTCATTCAGGCCCATGGGCCTAGGGCAGAAGTCAGAAGCCATTACTATCCGTGGGAATTCCCTTTTCCAGTGACTGGAAGCCACTTCTTTCCCAGGATTGAGATTGAAGCCAAGTGAGACCAACAGTCTGGATGGCTGTTCTGACACCAGCCCCTCTGTGTGGCTCAGATTTGGTGGTCTTCTCTTGCGAGTACAGAGAGACATGCTGCCAACATTGGCTGCCCAGAGCCATTCCATTGATAGAGTTGTTTGCTAGTTGCATCAATGACCTGTCCCCTGCTTAGAAGACATTGGACCTCCTTCCACTATGAATTAACAAGTTTAACTTGAAAAGGGCAATCACTTTCTCCTCTTAACTCAAAGCTCCTTGTGCCCCCAAAGTGCTCCCTACACTTACTAATTACATTGAAAATATGTGCCTATAGACCCTGTTTCCCCCATATCTTAAATTTATATATGTTAAGGCTCACTCTTTCCCCCTATACACCATCTATGTTCTTTTTCTCTACCCCCTTTCGCTATAGAACAAACCTGCTAGCCAAAGCTAAGGTCTCGGTGTCAGGTGCTCATCAGTGTTGGCCCCTTCAAGGAGCCTGGCTGTCCACAGTCAGCATCTCTGCAGCACCTTGGAGGTACTTTCTCCGTAATGCCTGAGCACGCACTCAGGAGGAAGCTGGGACACGGGGCTTGGTGCCTGGGGACCTGGAAGGTCCATGGTGAATGTTCTCGCCAGAATGTCGCATGTGTTTTGTTGTTGCTGATTCTGAAATACAACAAACCGTACCCTCATTATTTTAAGAACAGCATTCAATTTCACTCTCCCATTGTTTTTATAATCTTCCTACCCTAAGAGCTCCAGCTAAGGAAAAATGAAACTTTTTTTTTTTTTAAAGATTGGCACCTGAGCTAACAACTGTTGCCAGTCTTCTGGTTTTTTTTCTGCTTTATCTCCCCAAACCGCCCCATACATAGTTGTATATCTTAGTTGCAGGTCCTTCTAGTTGTGGGATGTGGGATGCCGCCTCAACGTGGCCTGACGAGCGGTGCCATGTCCGCACCCAGGATCCGAACCCTGGGCCGCCGCAGCGGAGTGCGCCAACTTAACCACTCGGCCACGGAGCCAGCCCCGGAAAAATGAAACTTAATTTGACTCTGTGTGTGTGTCAAAAGTAGATACCCAACTGGGGCTACTGGCCGTCCTCTTGGATGGTCAGTTGTGATGTGGACTTGGTGTCTCAGCTTCGGACATCCGGAGCTGTAACTGCATCATGGTGGAAGCATCTCCAAGGTTACCCCTGCTGGGGGAGTCGCTACATTGCCATCACTTTCCCTTGACACCACACATATTAGAGCCTCTTGTCATCCTACCACCATCAGAAAGATAGGAAAGTCTGTAGTCTAAACTCGTAATGGCTTTCCCCGACCATCTAGGAGGTACTGGTCTCTAGACATCTGCCCCTTCAGACTATTTCTTTCTCTTCTCTATAGAACAATTTCTCATAGAAAGTTCTAGCCCTGTGTGCTCAGGCTTTCTGTTCCTGCTCCTCTGCCCACAGCTAAACCAGGGTGAAGGACCTGTTCCTCACACCACACCTTGCATTCAACACTCATCTAGCCTGTTCTCCATCCAGCATTTTGGAGATCGCAGGGGATCAGGGCAGGTCCCTGGCTGCCCTGATTGTGCTGGGTTCTCCCCTGTGAATTCCTAAGTTCAGATGCAGTTGGACAGACTAAATTCCTGGGGCTTCTTGATGGCCCTGGTGCCTGGGGGCTCCACAGATGGACCCTTGTCCACCTCTTGGGGCTCTAGCACCCAATGCTCCCCCAAGCCCAGTGAGCCCCACAAGTGCTCATATTTGGAGGTCTTAAGACAAACCCTCCTCTGACTCCTCTATCTGTGGTCTCTTCCCACCATTTCCCCACCTGCACCATATCGCAGGGCCTTTGCCTCTTCTCACAGGTCGTACTCTACCATCTCTTTGCTGTGTGGTCTCAAGTGTGACTCCCAGTCTAGGAGTCTTGCATCAGACTGGGCAACACCTCATTGACAAATGTTTCTACACCAGTGGCTTCCACTTCTCTAATATTGTAGTGGTGGAGCTAGGAAGGAGGAAAGATCCACGGGCATGGGGAATCCACTGGTTCTGAGGAAACCAAAAGGCAGAAAGTGGTCCAAACTGCCTAAGCTGCCACCTAAGGGGAGCAAGGCAAAAGGTGGTGCAGAGTGGGGGCACCTCTCTCTGGAAGCCACTTTTAGAGATGTCTCTGTAGTCCACCCTCCCACCCACAGCCCATCTGTGTCCTTGTGGCCATTCTCTGTTTCCTGCCCTGGTACCCTCACAATAAATTCCTTTTTTTGTTTTTTGCATAAATTTTCTTAGGTTTGTCTCTGTTGCCTGCAACCAACTGACTCTTACTTGATACACTCCGTAAAAGAGGCTCTCCTCTTCTGCTCACTCCCAGACACATGGCTATGGCTATACAGACCCCTTACAGCTCCACAGGCAAACTTTCCCCTTCCCACACTCTCCCCACCCAACCCCACTCTTATCTATTGCTGTGTGACAAATAATCACAAATTTAGCAGCTTAAAATGACACACATTTATTATTTTACAGCTTCTGTGGGTTAGGAGTCCATGCACAGCTTAGCTGGGTCCTCTGCGTGGGTCTCACAAGACTGCAGTCAAGGTGTCAGCCAGGGCTGGGGTCTCATCTGAAGGTATGACTAGGGGTGGATACGCTCCTAAGTTCTTTCAGGTTGTTGTCAGAATTCATGTCCTTGTGGTTGTAGGACCACAAGGTCTGAGGGCCCAGGCTTCTTGCTGACCATCATCTGGAGGCTGCACTCAACCCCCAGAGGCAGCCTGCAGTTCCTGGACGTGTGGGCTTCCCCAGTATGGCTGCTACTTCATCAAGCCAGCAAGGACAGCCTCTAGAAGGAGTCTGTTAGCAAGTCAGAGTCTTAGATGATATAACGTAATCATGGACTGACATCTTATCACCATCACCATATTCTATTGCTTCGATCCAGTCGCAGGTTCCATATGCACACAAGGAGAAGGGATTACAAAAGGGCGTGAGGACCAGGAGATGGGGATCATTGAGGGTCATCTTAGGGTCTATCCGCCACACACATCAAAACGTCATCACAAATGACACATATGGAGGTATATTTGAACCAAATACTTTTCTGGAAGAACAAAAAAAAACTGGAGTTCTGTTTTCACCCTCTATACTTGTATTTGAATTCAGTTTTTATGCGCATCAATAAATTATATTTGAATGACCAAAAAAATATTTGCTTGTCATTTCATAGTAGAAACTCAGCATTTTTGTTTTCATTCAAAGACGCTTAGAATTGAAGCCATGTCTTTTAAATAATTTCTGTGTGACCTCCAGGTAAATATTGACAGCTTACTCTTCCATACACTGGCCTAGACCCTGGGGAACCAACCTGAACCGTACAAACATGGCCTCGGCCCTCAGGACGCTTGCAAACAAACCCGGGAAACAGAGAGAGAGAGTGTGGAAGGGGAGGAGCTGTGGAGCACGTGGGAGGAAGGAACAGCTTGTGCAGTGGCCGGGGGGTGAGAGAGAGTGTACTAGTAAAGTGGGAGGTGGGCAGCGGGCAAGGAATAAGGCTAGTGAGGTAATAGGGTGCTGGAGCATGAAGGGCCTTCTACCCCAGGTTTGGAAGTTGCCCAAGGCCAGTAGGGAGCTACTGAGAGAAGAGAAGAGTGATAGTCCCATTAGTATTTTAGATCCTCGTGGCTGCGGTGCAGGAAATGGATTACAGCGAGGGCCAGACTAGAATCGCTGATGCCAGCAGCCTAAACTAAGGTAGAGGCAGTGGACGGATTAACATATTGTTAGGGAGGCAGACTCAGCATGATTTGGTGGCCAGTTAGGAGGCTGGTGCCAGCCATCCAGGGGAGAGATGGCAGTGGCCTGAGTGTCTATAGCAAAAGCTCTCAGTAAAACACACTTTTGACCCCAACCAACGGCAGCAGAAGTCATGGTGTGATGGTCCAGAGCAGCCACCGAGGCTTGGTGGAGGGGCAATTTGGGGAAGCCTCCTGGGCCTCCCACTCCCCTCCTTTGGCCCTTGGAGGGGACGCTCAACCTCCCCTGGAGCCCACTTGCCCAGACACCGGATCAGGCTTGTCAGGAGTCAGTTACAGCTATGTGAATAGCAGCCACATTCGTGAACAGCTCCCTACATAGACTCTTTCCTAAGGAAGGCTGACATGTGCCTTTGTCCACCCCCAGCTCTCACTTGGATTGGTGTGGAAGAGCCAGGCCTCCGACAAGGGTAGGGGCCGAGCTAACACACTGACCTTTAGACCAAGTGGTCCAGGTGCTGAAGGCATCAGGTAGGAACTCAAATGATACCACTGAGTTAGTAGGGAACCAATGGCTCCTCGGCCCCAGGGTGTTCTGTCCATGTTCTTTTGAAGTCCAGAAATTGGGGTCCCTTGAGAGACTATTCCATTCTCCAGTTGTCAGGCTGGTAAGTGGTTCTAATCTACCCTACCCTCCTCCTTTATCCCAGGACTAGAATAATAGCTCCTGGCCCTGGGCTTCCCCAGAGATGGTCTCAAGGCTCCTTCTGTTGTCCAGCCCTTGCTCTTAGCTGTGCAAACAGCCCCTACAGTTCATCCCATCAGACCCCATCAGGGCCCGAATAGGGAAATTAGAGTGGCTGGCTCCACACAGGAGTGGCTGCTCTTCAGGTCAAAAGCCCCGTTGCCCCTTGGCCAGTAGAGATTCATTGTGGAGTTGCTCATCCAGGCTGCTTGTTTTCAGGAAGTATCATAGTGGGGAGTTAAGCAGAGAAACACAGGCTAAGCCAGAACTTGGGAAGTGCCCACAATTCCCTGGTTTTCTTATAGCACAAGATTCCAGGGCCCCCACTCGGGTCTACTTCCCAGAGATCATATCGAGGAGCAAGGATGGCAATGAGAAAACATTTGGGGACCAGCTATTCCTTCACCCGAAGCCAGCCACAGTGGAAGGTGAGATAGAAGGCAGGTCCCATTCCTTGCCCTTCAAAGATGAGCTGGGGAAAGTTCAAGTGCTAACGTTTCAGCCCAGGAGATGTGGGTACTGCTGGGCTGGGAGGTCTTGGGGAATCTTTTTGTTTATCTGTTTGAATTTAGCTGTGATGTTGCCTGATGGACAGAAAGAGTGAATAACGAGCCTTTTGAGACAAGGAAGCTTTTACACGTCTCTCCATTTTCCAGCTCCTAACCTTCATTCCCTCTTAAGAAGAAAAGAGCTAAAGGTCACGTTGAAAATATCCCATAAACACCTTGGAAGCCTCATGGTAAACAAACACAGCTTTATTCTTTTTCTTTCATTAAAAAATTGGGACATTGATAACCAACTGAGAGCTTCGGCCCCTGGGTTCACCACACATTAAGCAAAGTAGCCCCAGAGAAAGAGGGCACAGCTAACGCAGACAATGAGGTTGATGTCCAGAAGGGTTTTCACAAGGGGGTTTTCTTCCAAGGAAACTATGACAGGCTCTGCTTTGCCTGGAGGCTCCTTCTTGCCCTTGCTCTCCATTCCACAGAGCCACAAGATGGCTTTCACCACCATGGATGGCTTTTGGGCCACATCACCTAAAAAGAACCCAAATAAAGATCCTAAGGATGGGCTGTGTCTCACAGAGAAGGGAGAAGAAGGGACCAACTTGGTGTGCCCCACGCACCATGATAAATACTTTACCTACCTTTTCTGGAAGGTATTAATGAAAACCTTAATTCTGGGAGATTGGTATTTTCAGACTTTTCACCATTTTCAGGTGAAGAATTTCAGATGAAGAGAGAGGCTCAGACTACCTTGAGCAAAGCCATGTAGCTGGTAAGCAGTGGCAGGGGTGGGTTTAGGACCCAGCTCTGACTCCCTCCTCTTTCACACTGCCTGCCAGGAGGCTGAAGAGAATGGGCACTCCTGTGGGAAATGACTTCTCCATTCTGAGCTGGGGGTGTGGACTCAGCTGCCTATAGAGCCAGGCAGGTGGTGTATCCAAGTCAGGGGCAGCCAATTTGCTTATTAAACATGTCAAGGTATTCTTCACCTCTACCAAGAAATATTCTCTCTCTCTCATTTTTCTTGAAACACGTGGCCTTCGGGACCTATGCTTGAGTTTCCCACTCTCAGTTGACACAGGTTCACGTGCACAATTATTTATTTAAAAAAAAAAAAAGGCCATGTGTCATAATAAATGACAACCACAGGCTCAGGGTCCTGGAGACAACAGGGGCTGGTGGGGACCTTGACTAAATGAAGGGCACATCTCAGGTCTAAGGGGCAGCTGCTTTATAGCTCCAGACAACTTTTGCCATGTAGACATGTGGGCCCAGTTTTGCCAGATCTTCCCATGTTTCAAGAGAAGATGGAAATCTGGAATTTTATGTGAAATCTCCCAATTTTTATTGTTTTTTTTCCTCTTAAGATTTTTTTTTTCCTTTTTCTCCCCATAGCCCCCTGGTACATAGTTGTATATATTTTTAATTGTGGGTCCTTCTAGTTGTGGCATGTGGGATGCCGCCTCAGCATGGCCTGATGAATGGTGCCGTGTCTGCACCCAGGATCTGAACCAGCAAAGCCCTGGGCTGCCGAAGCGGAGAGCGTGAACTTACCCACTCGACCATGGGGCCGGCCCCAAAATCTCCCAGTTTGTAAATGTTAACTCACATTTTATTAAAACAGTAGGTGGGCTAAACCATAATATGTCTGCAAGCTGCCAGTTTGAAACCGGTAATTTAGAGAATGCCAGTACTCCAGCCTACTGTGTGGGGTTTTGTGAAGATTAAATGAAACGTATTTTAGTAAGCATTCAACAGGTGTTTGCTATTATTGCTCATTTGAGACACTTGTTGAAAGTTACTGAAGAATCCACTTTTGGTGGCCAGAGAGTGGGGAAGGACCAGACTCCGGGAGTCAGGGGATGCTAAATTCCAAGTCTGCCCCCTTTCCCTTTTCTGGCTTGTGATTTGATAGAAAAATCTCCCCGTATACACATAATGGTTCTTGAGGCTCCTACTGTCACTGAGGAGAAAGGCAACTCACAACTGTGGGTTTTGGATGTGTTTTCTTGAACAATCTCCAAAGGGATGCTGGTGCTGCTGGCTTCTGGTGTCCCATTCTGAGGGAGTGGCAGGGGAGTTGCTGGTGGCACCTGTTCCTTCTGGACCATGGGGTCATGACGAGTAAACCAGGTCAGGTGACTGACCTAAGGAGCAAGGAGGAATTGTGAGATTGGGGTAGGGCGCTGTCATGCCTTTCTCCCATCCCCTGCCCAACCCCGAGTTCAGCCTTCCCATCCGAGTCCGCTCCCAGTCTCGCCCTCTCCCTCCACCCTCCAACAAGCTTCAGCTCCCTGCACTTCTCAGATCAGTGGACGTTTCCCCCACTCATTCTCCCATCTTTCTTTGACAATCCTAATTCTCCTGTTGGGAACTCACCCTCCCTCATTCTAGTCCCCAGAGCTTAACCCTAGCCCTGGGGTATTGTGGGACCAGCAATCAGCCATTCAGCTCATCCACTTATCTGGCTATAGGGATTGAATTTGTTCATGGGTAATCATGGAAACGCTGAGACAGAAATACTTATGCTTCTGCTTAATGAGACTAAGAAGGATATACCCCTAGAAGCTGCTGGCCCCACCTGGGGCCTGAGAACAGAAGCAGAAGTGAGAGATGGATTCTGATGGTCTTTTCCGAGTCCCAAACCAATCTGTCCCTAAAGCCCAAATCTAGACTGTTCCGCTTTTTGAACAATCAATCCTCTTTGCTTAAGCCAGTGTGGGTCCATTTTCTGTCACTTGCAGCAAAGGGTCTCAATGGATAGAGCACGAAACTCAAATGTACCATTTCCTTGGAGGGTGGCTCTGTGAACCAGCTCACAGTGGCCACAGTGGTCAGAGTGATCACTGACAGGACCATGGAGAAGTAGAGGTAGTGGACATCCTTCACCACGGCGGGGCGCTCATCCAGCTGGTCACACCGAGGCTGCGCGTAAATAAAGTCTAGCACCAGCCGAATCAAGCCGACGAGAAGGCCCAGGATCAGACCTGAGAAGGCACCCTGCAAATCAGAGGAAGGCCATCTTAGAGACATCCAGGGCTGTGGGGTGGCCGGCTCAGGCCTCCAGAAACCTTAACAAGCTGTCTCAAGAGCTTGTCTTTCACTGCAGGGAGCAGTAATTTGAGAAGAGTTGAAGCAACTTATCTGTTTATCTTTTACAGATAATCAATTATGTATAATTCACTCATTTGTTGTTAATTCAACTTCCCTGTTTAATGACAAAATGCATCAAAATAGAACCCCCATTGCTTTTTATTCAAAGTCCAGGTAACACCCTCCCTGTATCTTCCTCCACAGACCTCACCCTCCCTAATGACACCCAAGTCAAGACATCCTCATGTTCCGCCTTCGATCCCCTCCACGCCCATCCTCTCCCATCCTCAGGGGCAGCACCTGGTTGTCACATGGTGGGGGCTGATCCAGATCTACCTTTTCATTGGTCCGCTTCCAGAAACATCCCATGATGAAGACCACAGCCACAGGCGGCTGCAGATAGGAGCTGATGGACTGGATGTAAATGAAGAGTTGGCCACCCTGGCTGGCCTGGACCACAGGGATCCAGAGGATGGAGACCAACACGAGAAGCAGCACAAACACCCTGGGGCCGGGCAGGAGAGACCTCCGTTAGTGCTGGCTTCCCTGAACACTTACTTCCCTTCTTTCATATAGCTGTATTGAGGTAGAATTTATATGCCATTCACCCATTGTAAACATACGGGTCAGTAACTTTTTGGTAAATTTATAGAGTTGTGTAACGATCACCACAATCAAGTTTTTTAGAACATTCATCACTCCGAAAAGTCCCCTCATGCCTATTTACAGTTTATTCCTGTTCCCACCCTAAGAAACCACTCATCTGCTCCTGTCTCTGTAGGTTCACCTTTTCCGGACATTTCATATAAATGGTATCATACAATATGGTCTTTTATGGCTGGCTTTTTTCATTCAGCATGTTTCTGAGACTCATCCATGTATCAGTATTTCGTTATTTTTTTTTTTTCTGAGGAAGATTAGCCCTGAG
Source organism: Equus asinus (assembly GCF_041296235.1). Lineage (NCBI taxonomy): Eukaryota > Metazoa > Chordata > Mammalia > Perissodactyla > Equidae > Equus > Equus asinus. The sequence continues at coordinate 28,736,479 of NC_091803.1, forward strand.
CTAACATCTGCCACCAATCCTCTTCTTTTTGCTGAGGAAGATTGGCCCTGAGATAACATCCGTGTGCATCTTCCTCTAATTTATACATGGGACGCCTGCCACAGCACGGCTTGATAAACGGTGCATAGGTCCACACCCAGGATCCGAACCAGCCAATCCCCATCCGCAGAAGTGGAACGTGCGGATTTAACTGCTATGCCACCAGGCCAGCACCTATATCAGTATTTCATTCTTTTTTAAATGTTGAAAAATATCCCATTGGATCCAAATGCCATTACATATTCTTGTGTACCCTTCACCAGTCAATGGACATTTAGATTGTTTCTACTTTTTGGCTATTATAAAAAATGCTGCAAAGAACATTTGTGTACAAGTCTTTGTGCAGACATACGTTTTCATTTCTAGGAATGCAACTGCTGGATTGTATGGCAAGTTTATGTTTAACTTTTTAAGAAACTGCCAAACTGTTTTGAACAGTTGAATCATTTTATGTTCCCACCTGTAATGCCTGAGAGTTGCAGTTTTTCCATTTCCTTATCTGTCTTTTCGATTATAGCCATTCTGGTGGGTGTATAGTGGTATCCCACTGTAGTTTTCTAAATTACAGTCTGATTTGTAGATTATTCTAGATTACAAATTCTTTATCAGATATATGGCCTGCAAATATTTTCTGCCAATCTGTGGTTTTTCTTCTCATTTTCTTAATGGTGTCTTTTGGAGTGAATTTTGATGAAGTCCAACTTATCATTTTTCTCTTTTATGAATTATGTTTTTGGTGTCATACCTAAGAACTCTTTCCCTAACCCAAGGCTGAGAAAGCCCTCAGGATGCACCTTCTTGAGGAGCAGAGCCCCCAGACGCTTATTAAAATTTATGTGACTTTCCTCTTGGTCATTTTCATTCCCTCCCGTTAGACTTCAGCCCTGGTGGTCTAGTGGTTAAGATTGTTGCTCTCACTGGCATGGCCTGGGTTCATTTCCCACTTGGAACCACACCACCAGTCTGTCGGTTATCACACTGTGGCAGCTGCGTGTTGCTGTGATGCTGAAAGCTAGCCCACTTGTATTTCAAACACCAGCAGGGGCACCCATGGCGGACAGGTTTCAGCAGAGCTTCCAGACTAAACATACTAGGAGGAAGGACCTGGCCACACCCTTCTGAAAAAATTGGCCATGAAAACCTTATGAATGGCAGCAGAGCATTGTCTGATCTAGAGCTGGAAGGTGAGAGGATGGTGCAGAAACACCGGGCAGAGTTCTGCTCTGCTGTCCTCAGGGGCACTGGGAGTCAGAATCCACTTGATGGCACTGACAACAGTAGACTTCAGGACTTGACCTTGATAGAGAAACCTTCCCCCCAGTCTCCTCTTCCCTTTCACCTGGCTAACTCGTATTCACCCCTCAGGTCCTGGTCCAGGTTGGGGACTCCTCCTCTGGATGCCTAGGTCTCCTGGCTCCCCAGTTAGAGCACTCAGTGGGCTTATGTTTTCCTGCTTACTCATCCTTCTCTTCCTCTAGCCCCACAAAGGCAAAAACTGGGGAGTCTTTTCTTTTCACTGCTATGTGCCCGGCACCTGGCAGAGGGTAGGTGCTCACTGAACATCCCTTAAATGAATGAACGACTTACTCATACACGAAGTCCTAAGGTACCTCACTTTCGCTGTCGGAGGAGGACGAGCCACCTGGATGGGTGGGCTTTGCCTCTGGGGGGGCTCAGCTTACCCCTCCCTGGGCATCTGGACTTTGCACTCCCCTGCCCGGCCCCACCCAGGAAGACCTTACCTGCCCACAATCATGAGCTCCTTCTCAGATGCCCGAGGCCGGATATGATTCCAGAGGTCCATAGTGAAGATGGTGCTGGCACTGTTAAAGATGGAGGTGAGGGAGGACATGAGCGCCGCCACCATCACAGCCATCATGAGCCCACGGAGCCCTGGGGGCAGAAGGGAGGTCTATGGGCCTCAGGCTTTTTCTGCCAACAGCTGCTGCCTTCACTCATGACCCCATTTCCCCAGGCCCGTAGCCAGCTGATCCCTATAATTTCAACTCTGAGGAGGCAGAACCTCAGGGGTGGGGCCGTGAGGAGAGACTCAGAGGAGCAGGTCAGGCAGAGCTGCCTGAGCTTCATGTGGGGCCCCTGGCTCTGGGGCTCAGTCCTTCGGCCCAGAGCCCATTCCCTCCCACAGCCCTCCCATCTTGTCCCTCCCTCAGATCGGAACCCAACTAATGTCCTCCTTTCAGGGTCTCCAGGGGACTCAATTCAGGGGTGAGGAGACACTACCTGTAGGCAGGAGTTCCAGCACAAGTTTGGGATATGCGATGTCAGAGCAGCCGGAGGGGTTGCCACACACCTTCTGGCAGATTTCTGGATCTGCACAAGCCACTTGATCTATGGAGAAAACAAGGCCCAACGCTGAGCACACAGACCCTCAGAGCCTCAGGCCTATCCAAAAAATGGCCTGACCCAGACCACCGCCAGTAGACAGGATTATTGCATGTAGGTTTATAGCTCAATGAAATAAAAAAGAGCCTAGACTTCCCAGAAATAAAACCACACATATACGGACAGCTAATCTTTGACAAAGGTGCCAAGAAGTTACAAGGGAGAAATGATGGTCTCTTCAATAAATGGTGTTGGGAAATCTGGACAGCCACGTGCAAAAGAATGTAAGTAGACCATTATCTCACGCCATACACAAAAATTAACTCAAAGTGGATCAAAGTCTTGAAGATAAGTCCTGAAACCATAAAACTTCTGGAAGATAATATAGGTAGTACACTCTTTGACATAGAACTTAAAAAGGATCTTTTCGAGGGGCTGGCCCCGTGGCCGAGCGGTTAAGATCGTGCGCTCCGCTGCAGGCGGCCCAGTGTGTCGTTGGTTCGAATCCTGGGCGCGGACATGGCACTGCTCATCAGACCACGCTGAGGCAGCGTCCCACATGCCACAACTAGAAGAACCCACAACGAAGAATACACAACTATGTACTGGGGGGCTTTGGGGAGAAAAAGGAAAAAATAAAATCTTTAAAAAAAAAAAAAAAAAGGATCTTTTCGAATCCTTGTATTCTCAGACAAGGGAAACAAAAGAAAAAATAAACAAGTGGGACTTCATCAGACTAAAGAGCTTCTGCAAGGCAAAAGAAACTAGGAGCAAAATTAAAAGACAACCCACCAATTGGGAGAAAATATTTTCGAATCATATATCCAAGAAGGGGTCAATTTCCATAATATATAAAGAACTCACACAACTGAACAACAAAAAAACAAACATCCCAATCAAAAAATAGGCAGATGATATGAACAGACATTTTTCCAAAGAAGGTATACAGATGGCCAATAAACACATGAAAAGATGTTCAATATCACTAATCATCAGGGAAACGCAAATCAAAACTACACTAAGATACCACCTTACACCTGTTAAAATGGCTATAATCACTAAGATTAAAAATGACAAATGTTGGAGAGGGTGTGGAGAAAAGGGAACCCTCATACACTGCTGGTGGGAATGCAAACTGGTACATCCACTATGCAAAACAGTATGGAGATTTCTCAAAAAACTAAAAATAGAAATACCATATGAACAACCTGTCCCGCTACTGGGTATCTACCCGAACAACTTGAAATCAACAATCCAAAGTAACATATGCACCCCTATGTTCATTGCAGCACTATCCACAATAGCCAAGACATGGAAACAACCCAAGTGCCCATCGACCTATGATTGGATAAAGAAGCTGTGGTATATATACAATGGAATACTACTCAGCCATAAAAGACAAAGTCGTCCCATTTGCAACAACATGGATGGACGTGGAGGGAATTATGCTAAGCGAAATAAGCCAGACTGAGAAAGACAAACACCAGATGCTTTCACTCATATGTGGGATGTAAACACAGGGACAAAGAAAACAGTTCAGTGGATACCAGGGGAAGGGGGTGGGGGGTCGACACAGTTGGTGAGAAGGAGCACTTACGTGGTGACAGACAAGAAATAATGCACAACTGAAACTTCACAATGGTGTAAACTATTATGAACTCAATGAAAAAAAACCAGCTTAGACTATAAACGATGACCTTCTGACTTAACCTTTCTGAACTTGAGTTGCCAAATCTGTAAAACTGGGACAACAATGTAGTTTTGCTTCATATGATCTTAGAGAGGATTGACTGAGATGATACAGACTCTGAGACATAGGAAGGGCTGAACACACTTCAGCTATTATCATTGTAACTCAAATAAAGCTGAGACCACTCAGCACAGTTTCCTGCCTCAGGATCCATACCCCACCTGCCCCTGCAAAAAAAAGGAGACACAGCAATTCACATCTTTACTGCAGTTTCTCAGACGTACAAAGCAGAATGGATTGCTTGACACATGGCAAATATTTTTAAAATTCTTCTTTTCCCCATCTCCTTCTCAATAGCTCATGTAGTTCAATGGCACTTCCTCATTTTTAGACTTAGGAAAACTCAACCATCCTGCCTCTGAATTTCTCTCTCCTCTTTTTCTGCATTTCTGTATCAATTCTTTTCTCTCCTGAGCAGCATTCTGATTTTCTAACGTAAACCCATCTAGTCTTCCTGGCATCTCGAGTTCGTCATCCCTGCCTATCATCATAATGAACACATCCCAAGCAGGCAAGCATAGGCCTCCAGCTTGGCAGACAGAGATAAAAAATTACACTAGTGTGTGGCACAGAGGAGGTGCTCGATAAATTTTTGTGGAGGAGAGGCCAGCTATTACATTATTATTGGTCACTCTTCATAACCATATGAAGGAAGTAGAGATTGCTTTTACCATTTCACAAATGAAGAGAAAGTCTCAAAGAGGAGAAGGGACCTGATTATAATCACCCAGCAAGGTCATGTCAGAGGCAGAACTTAAACCTGGGTCTCCTGACGCCCAATCTAATTTTTCAGAGAAGGAAGACCAAAATAGCATATGCTTTATCCATTTTCAGTCAGCATCATCTCAATGCCTACCCGACACCACTCACCCAGCTGGACCCATATTACTTCTCAAGTCTCTTTTGCCAGGTGCATCTAGGAATAACTCCCATAAATAACTCCCAGACCCTCGCTCTGCTCAGTCCAAAGGCTTGGGTCCTTCTTCCTCGTTCTGGTCAGTGACACTGCCTTTCTGCCCCATCTTTCACGGCACGTGGGAACCACCCTGAACTCTGTTTAGGGGTGGGCATGGAGCCTTCACTGCATGCCACTTTCTCCCCTGGCTCTGATGCAGTCTCAACGCCTTGATGACCGTCTAGTTGAGGCCTCAAATTCACAAGTGGCCTTGAATGCAGATGTTCCATGGTATCTCCAGATGAGGTTGTATATTTAGTCATTAAATTTTTATCTGCATTAAAACTGTAATTTAATAAATGTAAACATTTAAAGTACACTGCAATTTTTATAATCCAATATTGTTTTATCTTCATTTTCTTCTTTAATGTAGCAGAGCACCTAAGAAATGGAAGTAGCCCCAGGCCCTTTCGTCCACTGGGAAACCCAAGGGCTAACTGGTCATGGTAAGATTTCTCCCCTCACTGTCATATTTTCTCAAAGCTGAGAGCCTTCACTCCACTCGCATCCACCAATGGGAAAGGAAATGGGTGCTGTGGCCACAATGGATAATATTAATAGCAATTGCTGTAGAATGAAAGTAGATGCCCCCAAAACTCCGGTTCAGACTTAGACAAAATTAAGCCTATAGACCAAAAGCGGTATCTGACAAGAAGCATCGAGAAGAAACAATCTTTTTGAGAAAAAATGTTTTTGAGAAGTCAGAGTTCTTATCTTTTTATGACACTACTGAGGAAGCTTAGGAGAAGATTAGAAAATAGTTACATTCCCAGAATAGTAAGGAGCCTCCCAGGAGGGGCAAAGGTCTTGTTTAAGCTCAAAATCTTATGGGCTCTGCCCTTTTTATTTCAAAGCTCTTCTCTTCAAGGTACACTGAGAAGGAGCAAGACCCTCCCTGGGATGTTTAATTAACTACAGAGTTTTTGTTTAACCTTATAGGAATGCAACCTTCAACCACGGAACACATGACACACACAGTTTATAAAGCATGTTTGTGGAAGAAAATTGTGTTCGTTTGTGCAGTCTAAAGAATATGTCCGCCATAGGGAAATTAGTTGGTGCAGCTAAGTTAAAAATGAAACCAACAGCCTGTGATCATTAACCCACCATTCGGTAACATCTGCTCACCTGTCTCGGGTTAATTAATCAACCATTTCATATATGGAGTCAGTTCTCGTGTCAGACCCTCTGATGCTTGAAATAAAGGATGCCTTTAGCAGAGTCAAGTTCAAACATAGCACAAAACCTCCTTCTTCCAAATGCCAACGTTCACGGACGGGGCACTATGACTCAGACGCTGCAAGTAAACTGTACATACAGCTTCTCATGTAATCTTCATAATTCCATGGGGGAGATATTGTTATTATAACTATTTTAAAGACAAGTAAACTGAGGGCCCAAAGAGATTCCCAAATCATACACCAGTAAGTGTCACAGACAGGTCTCAAATCCGTAGTTTATGCCAAAGCTCAGGGGGAGATGATTGGCTTTGTAAATAGGTAAATTTCTAGACTCTGTGTGTTGTTGCTTTAAGGGTTGTTTTGCTACTCTCTTAATTTCCGTTAGGGTTCCTTCAAAATGTGTGCCATTTCTCAGATGGGCTAGGTGGAAGAGGCTGTTGTCCAGGCTCATGAGAGCTCAGGATCAGATCATCCTTTTAGGCGGTTTCCAGACCCAGTTGAGATTCAGGTGGGAGCTGGTGGAGCCAAAATGGAGACAGAGGTGGAAATGGGAAGGTAGAGCGGCTTGACCCCGAGCCTGACGCTCTAGGCCAAGGCTTCTCAATCTTCACGTGGATGTGTTCAAACGGGTCGCTGGCCACCCCCAGAGATTCGCGTTCAGTAGGTCTTGGACAGGGCCTGAAAGTTTGCGTTTCTAACAAGTTCCAAGATGACACTGATGCTGCTGGATTGGGGACCACAGAAGTGCTGGTCTGGACCTTCAAATACACGATGCTCACCTCCCTCTCTTAAATTCTTTTTGCAGTTATTGCTGGTACCACATGCTAGGGTGTTTTCATATAAATTTTATCATCCCTTTTCAGGAGTACCAGATTCATTCATTCATTACTTTACAAAGACTGTAGGGGCGAGGAATACGGCCTTATGTCTCATTTAATAATGATCGTTGATTGGCTTACTGACCGCTGAGAGTGATGGTCAGGGTCTTGTTATTGATATTCCAGATATTGATCCAAAGCTTAACATGTGATTTTCTGAGAAAGACAGTAGCATGATTAAGACTCAGGTTTTGAAGGCAGATGTACCTGGGTTGGAATCTTGGCTCACCCACCACTAGCCAACTAACTTCCAGCAAGTCACTTAACCTGGGAGTGATCTCGATTCCTCTTTTTTCCTTGACCCCCACATCATTAATCTGGTTGGCTCCACTCAAATATATTTTCAAACCATCCACATGGATCAACTGTTGCCCCTTCACAGAGGTCTTCCCTAGAAACCCTGTCAGGCCCCCCAGCATTCCCTCTGGTGTCCCCCTGCACATTTTCTTCACAGCACTTAGCACCATCAGTGGATATATCACTTATTTATTTACTTATTTTTGTCTGTCTCCTCCACCACTAGAATGTAAGCCCCACAACAGCAGAGATACTGTAAGTCTCATTCACTTAAGGATTTCCAGGGTCTTCTAGAATAAGGCCTGGCAGATAATTGGTTCTCAAAATATTGTTGACCACATGGAAGAATAAATAAATGAATTAATTAATTTCTCTGAGCTCCAATTTCTTCATCTGTAAATAAAAATACCAATAATAGTACCTACCACGAGGCCGTTTTGAGGAATAGATGAGATAATACATGTATAAAATAATAAGAATGAACACTTACATAGTGCTTACCACCTGCCAGGCACTGCTTTAAGCTTTACAAGGTATTATCCCATTTTATGAGTAACGGAATAGAGGCACAAAGAGATTAAGTGACTTATCCAAGGTCACACAGCTATTAAGTGGCAAAGCCAAGATTGAGGCCCAGGCAGTTCAGATCAGAGGCCATATTCACAACCACCACACCCTACTGTAAAACACTTCACGCAGGGCCTGACGCTTTGTACAATAAATATTGATTGTTTTAAGCCACATTCTTTGTTCATATGTCAAGCCTTGCCCAATAGCTGTATATTTTCCATCAAGTCACCACAAACTCAAGATCCCAGTTCTTATTCCCATCTGGGCTTTTCCAAACCTTGTGCCCCTTCTCCAGAAACAGGACTGGTTCTGGGTTCTTCATCCCATCTGGGCTGGAGGAGCACAACCCCAGAGTTTAGCGCAACGGACAACCCCCACCACTGTCCTTCCCCAACACTTTCCTCCTAATTCTGGTTTTGTTTTGTTTTTGCAGGGAACATTTCACCCTGAGCTAACATCTGTTGCCAATCTTGCTCTTTTTCTTTCCTCCCAGAGCCCCAGTACATGGTTGTATATCCTAGTTGTAGGTCTTTCTATTTCTTCGATGTGAGCCGCCACCACAGCATGGTAACTGACAGATGGGTGGTGTGGTTCTGCGACTGGGAAGCGAACCCAGGCCACCAAAGCAGTGAGCACCAAACTTTAACCACTAGGCCATCAGGGTTGGCTCTCCTCCTCATTCTTAGTGTCCTAAATTATTTTGACAAAACTTCTGGACCAACTAACCATTTCATCCTACCGTTACCTCTGTGTAACATCATGTAGGATAAGACATAGGGGAGCAAGCTTTCTGCTTTACCCTCCCCTTTGAGTTAATAACAGCCTTGGTGGGTACTGGGTTAAGCTCACTGAGGTAGAAAGAAAGGAACTTTCTTCTGTACAGGTCACCAGTTCCTGACCTAAGAGTGACCCCAATAACATCACTCCCCTCCCGCCCTCCCAGTTCTTTTTATCCCCACAGTGCAAACCACATCCCTTTACCACATTAAAAAAAAAAAAAAAAAAAGCTAAGACAAATACTCTAGAAACTTTGATAGCCCTGATTTTGTTAAGAAAATTACCCCCCTCCAAGGGTTCCATTGGGCCAAAGTTACCAAACCACCAAGCTCAAACTCTAAAGCATGAAAAGAACTCTCACATGAGACTTCAGAGACCTGACATCTGGAACCACAAGATTTTTAGCCTAGTTTGTGATTTCAGAAAAATATAGTTGATTTACAGTGCAATATACTTCCAAGTGGAAAACCGTGGAGTCATCAATAAGAATGAAGAAGGTTTCCTATGTACTGATCCAGAAGGATCTCCAAGATAGACTAAGTTTGAGAAAAAGTTGAATTTAATTCACAGAAATGTACCAATGTCTCTTCCTTAGTTGTGACAAATGTGCAAACATGAGGTAAGAATGAACAATGAGGGAAGCTGGGTGAGGGATTATGAAAATTCTCTGTACTGTGTAAATCTAAAAGTGCTTCACATGAAAAGTTTATTAAAAACAATAATAAAGATGCAGAGCAGTGTATATAGTAAAAAAATATATATAGTTGAGGTGAAGCCCCAGATAGGTCTCCACTTGGTTTGGCCTGGGACACCTGTGGGATGTTCCCACTGAACCAGTGTCAGAAAACAGTCCAGAGTCAGTAGATGCCTAGATGGAGACGCCTCAGTGGAATCCCTAGGAAGGCACTCCAGTTGCATTCTCTCGGGACAGTCAGTAATATGTTTGGAACACTTTGCAGGACCTGAGACTCACAGACAGATAACGTCTCTTCTCAACTGTCATCTTACCTGGAAAGAGGACACGGCTGACCATTCCGGGGAACACCATTATGAAAAGGGGCAGCACTTTCAGGTATGCAGCCATCAGAGAGCCTCCTTTGGCATGGGACATGTTCTTGGCAGCCAGAGACCTCTGAACGATCACCTGGAAAACAGTGGGGTGGTTGGAAGCTGAGATGGTTTTCTCTTAAGACAAATGAACTGTGCGTAGCTTCTTGGTGGGTGTGATGGACTTAGGATATTGGCTTGCCTGGCTTTTCTTTGAGGAAGCCTCTCTCTCCTATTCTCAGTCCCTGTGGTCCAGTTGGAGTAGCTATGACCCCAACACTGTACTCTCTCCACTCCTCTATCCTGGGGTTGACGCTGGCCAATTAGAGCTCTCCATAGAATTGCTTCACTTCTCTGGTTACCATGATCAGTTAAGGAAAAATATGAACCCAAGACAGTCCAAGTACATCTCTCCATGGAACTCCTTTTTTTTTTGAGGAAGATTAGCCCTGAGCCAGCTGCTGCCAATCCTCCTCTTTTTGCTGAGGAAGACTGGCCCTGAGCTAACATCCATGCCCATCTTCCTCTAATTTATATGCGGGATGCCTACCACAGCATGGGTTGTCAAGTGGTGCCATGTCTACACCCTGGATCCGAACCGGTGCCACGCCGCTGAAGCGGTACATGCGACCTTAACCGCTGCGCCACTGGGCCCGCCCCTCCACGGAACTCCTTCTTAAAGGAGGCACTCTACCACCCACAGCCTCCATTGGAACTGCTAACCGTGGAGGCAGCTGGGACTGCTGGCTGCATCTCTGCTGTCATATTGGGGAAGCTTCCTTGAGACTGAAGTCATCTCAGAGGAAAGAAAAATAAAAATTGTAAAGAGATAGAAACAATTTCTGATGACATAGGATGAGCCCTCAATCCAGCTGTGCCAGGTCTGGTTTATAGTGCCAACACAGGATACAGAAAGCCTGGGTTCAAATCCTACCTCCGTATTTCTTTGCTGTGTGACCTTGAGCAAACAATCTTACCTCTCTTTGCCTCAGTTTCCCAATCAATAAAATGGGGATAAGATCAGGGCAGTTTTGACAATTAAATGAAGTAACTCATTTAGAATAATAGAATAGTGTCAGACACAAAGTAATTGCCCAATAAATATTAGTTGTTACGATTGTCCTTATCCACCTCTGGCCTCCCAGTCATGTAAGTTTTTAAAAAATGACCTTTTATGCTTAAACTCCTTTTTTCCCAACAAACAACTAAGAGTCGTCACTAGGTCAGCAAAGAAAGATTAATGGGAAGTGTTGAGAGAGAGAATTTGTTCCAAACCCCCTCTACACCCCTGACAATTTTGGGGGCCTCACAGTATAAATGTACAAACGTTTTTTGGAGGTGACCTTTGAGGGGTGTCCCATCTGCAGAACCCATGGGCCTGGACTTGTCAGACAATTGTCAGAAGGCATCCAAATGACCAAAGTAAAATATGCAACTTTTGCTAATGGTCCACTACAGTAACAGTGACACAAACTGAGCCTTGGGGACACGGTTCAAGGACAGGCACCTGTGCCCACTGGACACGACCGACCCATTCAGCCAGTCAGAACTCAAAAGAGCCCTGGTCACAAGCTGGTCACCCAGACTGAGAGGTCTGTTTTCTGTAACTGTCAGACCCTAAAAGGGATAGTAGTCAAACGCCACTTTATAAGTTACATCTCAGTTGGAAAAAAAAAAAAAGGTGAACTAGGGAGAATGAAAATGTAGTATAAATATGTGGGGAGGAGGGAGCCAGCCCTCAGGGCCTAGTGTCTAAAGTTTGGTGTTCCCACTGCTTCAGTGGCCCGGGTTCATCTCCTGGGTGCAGAACCACACCACCTGTCTGTCAGTGGCCGTGCTGTGGCAGTGGCTCACACAGAACTAGAAGGACTTACAGCTAGAACATACAACCATGCACTGGGGCTTTGGGGAGGAAAAAAGAAAGAAAGAAAGAAAAAGAAGATAGGCAACAATGTTAGCTCAGGGCGAATCTTTCCCTGCAAAAAAGAAAAGAAGAAAAAATATATGTGGGGAGGGGGGAAGTTAACAAGCTGTATCTTCACCCATCATGGCATCTACCATCACCCACTTTATCTTCATTTGCTCCTCCTATGACAATCATGTACAAATTTTCCTTTGACTGGGGTCGGGGAGGAAGTGGGATAGCTGGCAGGGAGAGCTCATGGTGGTGGGGCCTGATGGCTAGGCAGTGGGCTTCTGCACAAACATGCAGCTAGGGGGTGGGTTCTCTGTTACGCACAGCTCTGGATAAACTCCAGAGTCCAGAGAGCATCCAGTTGGTGAGTTGGAGCAAATAAATAGAGTGGTTAAAAGTGCAGAGAGACTAAGGTGTGAGTCCCTGCTCCACCAGCTCTTTGTGGGCTTGGACAAGGTCCTTAGCCTCTCCAGGCCTCAGTCTTCTCATCTGCCAAATGGGGATAATGACAGTGCTTGTCTTGAGGTGCCCAGCAGTTCTTATGCCGAGAGGAGTGATGATTATTGTCATTGTTATTGTCACTGCTGTTGTTGGATGAAACCAGAGGAAGAAGTTCAAATAGGTCACCAAAAGAGAAGACAGTTAGAATTAGCTCTTGGAAACCAGATCATAGAGGCATAGGTCCACAGTTCAGAAATGTGAAAACAGCTAATATTGAGACAATAATGGAAGCGGGAAGGTGGTCTTCAGGGAAACACCTGATTAGGTGTAATTGTCCATGGCTGGCTTTTACGAATGTTTTTGTCTTGGTGGCGGAGGGGGTCAGTTGTCTTAAAAGGACCAAGGAGAGAAAGCGAGAGCAGGAAGGAGAATAGGAGAGAAATGCAAATATTCAAGTCTTGGCTAGGAGTGATGAGTGAAGAGAGAGAGACAGAGCGAGGGCTGAGTTGTGACTACCAGCAGAGTTGGAGCGCCTGGGCTTGTTGTTGTCACACATGGTATGCCGAGGTCCTATCCTGACCTGCCCCTCAAAAACTCTCTGTTAAGAGGGGTGAGTCTAGCTCTTGTCAAGATTTATCTGTTCAAAGGGAATGACTTGTTCCAGAGTGTTTTCTGATTGCGAGACTGGTTCCCACAAATCCTCTTCCAGCCTTCAGACCGCACTATCTGAGCTCAGAACTCTCTCTACTGTTTTCTTAGGCTTTGGGTCTTGAAGCATCTGGAAAAACTACAGAGGCCTTGGTGAGTTACCAGAGCCTTTTTGGGCTGGTTCAGGGACCTATGAACAAGAACTCAAGTGTTACATCCTTACCATTGTGATGCTGTGGTGAGCAGGACCAAGTTGGAATTCTTCCCACTGTTTTTAGAGAGGACATCCATGGGGTGGTCTTCCTACAGCGGCCTGCCCCTTCTTTTGAAACCCATCCCCTCTCCACATAGCTACCCTGTCATCTTGGGCACAGTAACCTGACCCAAGCTAAGCCTATCAGAGCCCTCCCAGAGGATTTTTGCATGTGAGACTTAGGGGGTTGTCAGCCTTTCTCCTGTTGGTCTGCAGTAGGAGACAATGAAGTCAATAGGTGAGAAAGATGATGGAGAGGGAAACCAGGATAAGTTCCAGCAGTTTCTGGAAGCTAGTTCCACTTGCTGCAGTGTGTATTCCATGAACTAATAAATCCCCCACCCTTTTCCTATCCTAGTTTAAGTTTGATTTTTTTTCTGTCACTGCAACCAAGTGTGCCCTTACGTGCACAAATTATATTTGCTAGGATGTTGCAAGTGAAAGTTTCTAAAATGTGGAATTGGCTCATTTGAGGAAAGGTGAGGAGGATCCTCAATCCGGAGCTGGGAAGTGAGCTCTTCTTGTTTAGAAGTTGGTTTAACTTATCTGTCACTTCTCAGAACTCCAAACATATAACTATAGAGGCTTCTGAGAATGCTCAAGAATATGGTAGCAAAATGTAAGGATAACAGACCCCATAGAATACTTCTTATTACTTCATTAAGGTGCCAAAAAAGGCATGCAAGCTTCTGTCCTAGCTGACGCATCTGGAAGCAGAGAGGAAAGAGTTTATAGCTTTGGAAAACAAAGCCCTTTCTCCTGGAGATCCAAAGCTGTGACTGAAAAGAATCCCGGTTTTTATTCCCAGGATATAAATTTGAGAGGCAGCTGAGTAAGTTTTAGGAGAGTTGTGCTGCTCAAAAACTCACGAGTCTTGGGAGGAGGGCGTCACCCTGTGTGAAAGGCCCCAGGCCCAAGGAGTGGGACATGGTTCACAGGAGTCTTCTGAAAATGAATTGAGTTAATGCTCACAAACCGGTTAGATCAGTGACTAGCAGGTGGTACAGCATGACTAATGTTTAACTGTCATTACTATTATCAATTGTTATTTACCTCTTCCGTCTCTGCCTGGGAAGATCCGGAACATGCTCTCAATCAGGGAACAATGAATGTTGCTCTGTCTTTCGTCCGTTCAACAACGAACCTAGATATAGTGCCAGCAAAGATGTGCGTTTCCGGGGGCAGCACTGGCACAGTGAGCCAACACAGACTTTGGACTCCACAGAATCGAGCTCAGAGGCAACATGGTATGGTGAGGACCAAAGTCATGGGGTCACAGGAGAGCTTGGGTTTCTCCCCCGTTTTAACACAAAAGGATTTATTACAGACACTGCTATGTCTTTTGCTTTTCTCGTTTCTTTTTTCACACCAGTTACGAATGTGCCTTAAGGCCTGTGCTCAAAGGTGACTGCCTAACCACACCTTCCTCACCACCCTGTTTTCAATTGCACTCCCACACTCTCAATCCCCCTTCCCCAACTCTTTCTTTTAAATGACATTTATCACCTTTTAACATTCTACATTATTTACGTATTTATCGTGTCCATCTACCCCCATTAGAAAATGAGCTCCATGAGGCTCTAAGAGCTTTGTCCAATTAGTTTACTCATGATTTCCACGTGGCTGGTACAGAAAGGACACCCTGCGAATACTTGTTGAGCAAACGATATCTGATATCAGTTTTAACCTCCATTTAAAGCGTATCATCTCTTTTGCTTACTGGATCTTTCCATATATTCAGCAGGCTATATTAAGCTTTTCCCTTTGTAAGTATCAGCAGCTTTGGATTTGCCATTACATGAGCGAGAGCAAGAGATAAGATAACACGTAGAGCAGTAGAAAAGGCAGGAGGAGTCAAATAGGATGGGAAATGCAAATGAGAGGACAAGACGGAGGGGAAAAACCCCAGGCTCCAGCCACCCCAAGAAAAGAAGTGTCCTGGAGGGCGCTCACTCAGTCAGCTGCCCTGTACCTGATCCGTGCACCAGTACCAGAGGGACGGGATGGACATTCCAAATAGGATCCCAGGCCACGGGAGATCAGATGTCACCGGGTCTCGGAAAATGTGGAAGGCATCTTCTCGGGGCAGCCCGCAGCTGCCGTTCCCACTCCGGTTGCTAGCCAGGGCCAAGAAGTACTTCTCCTTCAGGCCTTCCATCCCACCGACTGCAGCAAAACCTAGAATTCAGAGGAAACCCAAATTCGCCAGGAACCCAGACCAGTCCACAGCAAGTGATGAGGGGATGGTTGGAGCTTGGCAAACTCCTACTTAGAGCACAGCTACCAAGGAAGGTTAGCTGCCTTAAAAGATCTTAACCTCTTTTTTTTTTTTTTATGCCTTTGGTAGTAACTATAGATTGCTTCTCAGAATAATATTTCTAACGCACAAGTACAGAGAACTGTAGAGGAAACCAAATATATTGAAGGCAATCATCAAAACATAAAAACTGTGACATAGTTATTTCTTTATTTGCTCCATT
Source organism: Equus asinus (assembly GCF_041296235.1). Classification (NCBI taxonomy): domain Eukaryota; kingdom Metazoa; phylum Chordata; class Mammalia; order Perissodactyla; family Equidae; genus Equus; species Equus asinus. The sequence goes on from NC_091803.1 coordinate 28,752,053, forward strand.
AAACAGTAAGACCTAGCAGTGGGTCTAATAACAATTTAGTTTTAAAGTAGTCATGAGCACAAACAGCAGTTCACCACATCAGCAACAACTCTAAAAACACCTGGATAAAAACATCTGAGATATCTTTTGGTATCAAAGTCACAGTTATTGCTAATATTCCTGTGGTTTCTTGCCTACATTTATAATTGAAAAATGCTAAATTTCAGTTATAGATTTGTGAAAATAGAGACGGATTTTTTTTTTTCCCATCCAGGTTCACAAAGCCCCTGAATTTTGTCCACGGACCCCAGGTTGAGAAACCCTGCCTTAAGGAGCATTCTTTCGCCTCTGAACTTCTCAGCTGCTCTCGAGTAGTCCAAGTACTTTACAGCCTTGAGCAAGTCACTTCTCCTCTCTGAGATTCGGTTTCCTGGTCTGCAAGGGGGGATGATGTAGCACCAGCCTCGTAGGACTGGCGCAAGGACTGGATGAGACAACACACATAAAATGCTCAGCATCTGGCACAAAGCATGAACTATTCTAAACACTAATAAAGTGCTGTACTTTGCAGATAATTTGCTTCTTTTCAGTAATTGGAAGGACGCAAGGTTATCCCTAAAATAACATTGCTCTCACTGGATTGCATTCTGGAAGGCTTCTTTAGTACGGAAGTTGGTGTTACCACTTGGGGAGGAATGCCATGTGACCCGCAGCCTGGCTCATCTGTGCTGACGATTGTGGTGAACAATGGCTACTGAGAGGAAAAAAATTATCGTGATGATCAATTTTTGTCATGCTTTATTTCCCTGACAAATTATTTTGTGGTAATGGTGGTGGAGGGGGTAATGTTTTTATCAATAATCGGACTGGCCGATTTGAGTGTATAAAGCAGGTGCTCTTCACTCGGCATATAGATCATAGCAGGGAGAAAAGCTGAGAATAGAACTGCCCCAGCGTGGGTGAAAAGGAATTAAGCAGAGCACGCAAACTCGAATGTGCACACGAAGCACCTGGGAATCGTTAAAAAGCAGATTCCGATTCAGCAGGTCTGCAGGGGGCCTGAGAGTCTGCTCTTCCCGTGAGCTCCCAGGTGGTGCCCATGATGCTGGTCCAGGGACCACACTCTGAGCAGCACCGATGGAGGAGACGTCAGGGTACCAAATGAAGTTTGGAGTCCTCTTGGTATAAAGGAAAGCTAGTGATTTTGAATATTAATCTTGATTTCACCCACTTTACTAAACTCCTCTTTAGGTCAGTTTTTCAGTTTCCCTTGTTTTTTCTAGGAAGCCAGTCATGTCATCTGCAAATAATAATACTATTGTCTCTTTCTTTTCAATATATATATGTTGTGGGTTTTATCTTTTACTGCCTAAATAATTAGATTGCACCCTTTCTCTGATTCTAATGGGATTGCTTCTAATGTTTCCTGGTGGCCCTTTTTGAGGGGGTTTTTTAACAAATGTTCTAACCTCTTCTTTAATATTGGACTATTAAGGTGTCCTACTTCCTCTTGAGTCAAATTTAGTAATGGATTTTCCTAGAAAAATATGGATTTCAGGTGAGTTTTCATATCTATTAGCCTAAAGTTTTGTATATTATATTCTTATAATCTAAAATTGTTACTCTGTGCTTTTAGTTTCTTTTCTCATTCCTAATTATATGGCCTTGTTTTTCTCCTTCTCGATTTGATTTGCCACTGTATTATATGATTCTTTACAAAGAAATACAAAAAATACAAAATACAAAAAAATACTTTGAAATTCTTTTCAAAGAGAAACTCTTTAGTTTTCTCTTTTCTAATTCACTAAACTGGGCTTCCATATTCATGAATAGCAATGCTTTTCTAGGAGTACAGCTTTTGACTTCATCATTAACTGTCAAACGTAATGTTCTCATCATTATTTCTAAGTAGTCCATAATTGCAGTTTTTATGTCCTCTTTGACTTAAACACTATTTAGGAGACTGCTTTTAAATTGCTAAGTAATTAGATTTTTTAATATTTACACGATTCCTAGCGAGTTTAATTTTTTTGTTTTATGTCGGTAAGATAATGTAATCTGAACAATGTTTGCATGGGTATTGTGGAAAATTTGTTTATTTTTTCAATGATTAATTTTTGTAGATGGTTCTATGATGCTGGAAAAAAGGTATGTTCACAATTACCAGAATGCTTATTCATTTATGTAATTTATAACTTCTAAATCCTTATTTATGTTTTGGCTTCTTGTTCTGTCAAAAAGTCTTTTGGTCCTATTTTAGCTTCTGTCAATTTCTCCTTTGTGTATCTTGCCGCAATGTTATTTAATACACAAAGGTTATATCTTCATTTTTAATTTGCTATTTGTCAATATAAAATGACTTTTCCCTCTGTTTATTGGTTTTTGCCTTATTTTATACTTTGCTTTATGTGCACCAATTGCAACTCTTACATTGCATTCTATTTTATTCTGTCTTTTTGGTTATAATTGTTATTCCCTTTTAAGAAAGAAACATACACACACATATATCCACATTTTGTAGGCAGTAAGACATACGAATATCTGTTTCAATTTTTATATTTCTTCTTCATGATGTTTGTCTTACTTGTTTGATGGCCCCAAACTATCCAAAATTAACGGAATTAAACTATAATTCCAAAAAATCTCAGAGAATCCCAAGCAAAATAAATACATTCTTGTCTAGCTATATCATATTAAAACTGCTGAAAATCAAAAATAAAGAAAATATCTTGGGGCTGGCCCCGTGGCCAAGTAGTTAAGTTTGCACGCTCCACTGCGGGCGGCCCAGTGTTTCATCAGTTTGAATCCTGGGTGCAGACATGGCACTGCTCATCGAGCCACGCTGGGGCGACGTCCCACATGCCACAACTAGAAGGACCCACAACAAAGAATATACAACTATGTACTGGGGGGCTTTGGGGAGAAAAAGGAAAAAAATAAAATCTTTAAAAAAAAAAAAAGAAAATATCTTGAGAGCAGACAAAGAAAGCAGAGAGGAACCCGTATTACACAGAAAGGAACAAACATAAGAAGTGCAGCAGACTTCTCACAAAAACGATGCAAGCCAGCAGACAGTAGAGTGACATCTTTAAAGTGCTGGAAAATAAACATAACAACCTAGAATATTATACCCAGTGAAAATATTTTTCAAAAATGAACAAGAAATAGAGATGTTTTCAGAAAAACAAAAATTGAGAGTTCATTACCAGAAGACCTAAATGACAAGAAATAAAAAAATGAAGATATGTGCAGATGATTAAATGAAAGTTAATATAAAAGACCTTTTCTTCATTTTAATCACTCTAAAAGATAATAGAATGTCTAAAGCAAAACTTGTAGCAGTGTATTGAGCTTTATAGCATACGTAAATGTATGGCAGCCAGAGTACAAAAGAGAGGAGGGAGTATTTGGGAGTGTCATATTGTAAGGTGCTTAGACTGTCAATGAAGCGGTATATATGATTTGAAGGTAGACTGAGATGAATGTTACAAACCCTAGGGCCAGCACTAAAATAATTTTTAAGAGAAAAATGGAACCAGAGGATAAATGGAACAAATAGACAACAACTGACAAGACAACAGATTTTAATCCAACCCTATCAATAATTACATAAATGTAACTGATCTAAGGACACAAATTAAAAGATAGAGATTGTCAGATTAGATTCAAAAAGCAAGACCCAACTACATGACGTCTTCAAGAGACCTACTTCAAATATAAAGACATAGATAGGTTAAAAGTAAAAGGACAGAAAAATATATACCATTCAAACACTAATCAAGAGAATGCTTAATATCAGACCAAGTGTACTATAGAACAAAGAATACTACCAGGGATAAAGAGGGACATCACATAGTGATAAAGGAGTCAATTTACCAAGAACATATAACAATCCTAAATGTGTATTCACTTAACAACAGAGCTTACAAACACGTGATGCAAAAACTAATAGAACTAAAAAGAGAAATAGACAAATCAATAATTATAATTAGAGACTTCAACACCCCTTTTTTAGTAATTGATTGAAAAAATAGATGAAGAAATTTTATTATTAAAGATAAAGAAGAATTGGACAATACTATCAACCAATTTGACCTAATTGACATTTATAAAACTCTACAGCCAACAGTGGCAGAATACATATTCTTCTCAAGTATACATGGAATGTTCATCAAGATAGGCACTATTTGGGACCATAAAACAAACCTCAATGAGTTCCTAAGAAACAAAATCATACAAAATATATTCTATGACTGTAATGGAATTAAACTAAAAATCAATAACAGAAATACATCTGAAAAATCTCCAAATATTTGAAAATTAATTGTTTCTGTTTGCTGATGACATGAGATTCCATATAGAAAACCCTGAAGACTCCGCCAAAAACTTTTAGGACTAATAAACAAATTTAGTAAGGTTGCAGGATACAAAATCAATATACAAAAATCAATTGCATTTCTATATACTAACAACAAACAACTGGAAAGAGAAATTAAGAAAACAATCCCATTTACAGTTGCATCAAAAAGAATAAAATATTTAAGAATAAATTTAACCAAGGAAGTGAAAGATCTGTACACTGTAAGCTATAAAACATTGATGAAATAAATTGAAGAAGACACAAATAAATGTACAGATATTCTGCACTCATGCACTGGAAGAATGATTACTGTTAAAACGTCCGTACTGCCCAATGCAACCTACAGATTGAATGCAATCCTTATCAAATTTCCAATGACATTTTTTACAGAAAAAGAAAAAACAATCCTAAAATTCATATGGAACCATGAAAGATCCCAAAGAGCCAAAGCAGTATTGAGAAAGAAGAATAAAGCTAGAGGCATCACACTTCCTGATTTCACACAATATTACAAAGCTAGAGTAATCAAAACGGTATGATATTGGCATAAAAACAGACACCGAGATCAGTGGAACAGAATTGAGAGCACAGGAAGAAACCCACACATATATGGTGAATTAATTTTCCACATGTGAAAACCTACAGATACCTTGGGAGAAAGTCTACTAGATATAGCAGATTGATGAAGATTATTGAGGGTCGACCTGTAATCTCTCTCCTGACTGATGGCAACGAGTTAAATAATGGAACTTCCACATTGAGACCCCATACTTTTTTTTTTTTTTTTAAGATTTTTTATTTTTTTCCTTTTTCTCCCCAAAGCCCCCCGGTACATAGCTGTACACTCTTAGCTGTGGGTCCTTCTAGCTGTGGCATGTGGGACGCTGCCCCAGCGTGGCTCGATGAGCAGTGCCATGTCCGCGCCCAGGATCCAAACCAACGAAACACTGGGCCACCTGCAGCAGAGCGTGCAAACCCAACAACTCGGCCACGGGGCCAGGCCCTAGACCCCATACTTTTATGGAGAAAGATCTAGACTTTCGGCTAAGTATAACAGACCATGTGAAGATCTACCTTTTGATATCTCTTGCCTCTGAAATCTTACCTCTGAAAGTGTTATGAGTCATTCGTGCTCACTGGGAGGTTCAAAGTTTTGCTATTTATGATAGCCAGCACACCAAACATTTATCTAGTCAGACTGGATATCTGTCCTCCATATATTTATTACTCATTTGTACTTCCTCTTTATATATACCAGTGAAGTTTTTCTTCTTCATAAGCATCCAAAACATGTCTTGTTAATTATAAGCAATTTTGGTTGCTGTTTGTATTGTGAAACTAATTCATTATTCCATGATTATTTCTTTGAATTTTTGTTTCGAAGATAAAAGTAACACATAAAAAAAATTCAGACTGTGCAGAAAGACACAATATTAAGGTAAAATTCTTGCCTATACTCACTTTGACACCTGCTCGTAGACTCTTCCTACAAAGGTTATTACCGGGTGGTTTCCCCACTATTATTACCAGGCAGTATGGTTAAAGGTATGAGGTCTGAAGTCAGTCTGCCTGGGCTTGAGCCCTAGCTTTGTGACCTTGGGCAAATTGTTTAACAGTTGGTGCCCAAGTTTTCTTATCCAAAAAAGAAAGTGACAATAATACCAATATCGTTGGCTTGTTATGAGCATTAAATGAGAAAGTACATCTGGATCACACATGTTTTAATAGTTATTAATTTTTTTAACTTTTTCCTTTGAGGTCATTTTAGACATACAGAAGAGTTGTAAAAATAGGACAGGGACTTCCCACACACCCTTCACCTAACGTTGTTATCTTACGTGACCACAGCACAGTCATCAAAACTAAGAAATGCACCTTGGTGTGTTACTATTAACCATATTATGGACTGTTCAGATTTCACCAATAATGCTCTTTTTCTCTTCTGGGATCCAACCCAAGATCCCACTTTGCATTTATCTGTGTCTCCTTTAGTTCCTTCCACTCTGCAATAGTTCCATGGTCTTCTTTATTTTTCACGCCCTGACACCTTTGAAAGAATACTGGTTAGATGTTTTGCAAAATGTCCCTCAATTTGGGTTTGTCTGATATTTACTCACAATTAAATTGAGGTTATTTATTTTTGCCAAGGATGGCACAGAGGTGATGTTGTGTCCCTCTCAGTGCATCGTATCGGGAGCTACATGATATCAAGATGTCTTATAACTGGTGATATTAACTTTGATGCTTAATTCCAGTGGTGTGGGCCAGGTTTCTCCACTGTAAAGTGACCATATTTCCCTTTGTAATTAATAAATATTTTGGACGTGATACTTTGTGACCATAAAATATCCTATTTCTTCATAAACTTTTCACCTGCTAACTTTGGCATTTATCATCGGATCTTGCCTGCAGCAATTATTACTGTGACATTATAATGGTGGTACTCTATTTCTCTGACTCCATCTGAATTTATTAATTGGAATTCTTCTGTAAGGACGAATTTTCCCTTTGCCTCCTTCTATTTATTTACTCAATCATTTATCCAGATCAATATAGAAAGAGCTATTAATTTTTACTTAAAAGACAGTAAGTTTCCATGCTATGCACAGTTCTCTTCCAGCTAAAATAACCATGCCTCAAGCAGAAATGCCCAAGTAATACGCTTTTGACAGCTGGGTTTGCTGATCCCAGTGAGGAGAGCGGATGTCTGTGCTGTCATCCACCCAAGTGACCAGGGACCCCACTTACTGTAGCCCATCAGAGTGAGCGCTCCTGTAAGCATGATCAAGGTCTGCAGAGCATCCGTGTAGATTACAGCAGCCAGGCCACCTGGTGGGGGAGATGAGCATTGAGGTGAGGGTCAGGCACTCTGATGGATAAGAGCTCCTTGTAGTTGCAGAGGGAACCTGGAAGTTCAAGACCTGACTGTGGAGATTTCTTAGTATGGATTGTTTGCAAACATGGCCACAATATCTCCTGCCTGTGTGCGTGCCCATTGCGCACCGTGGCTTTGCTCTGCCTTTCAGGTTGTGAAGTCGATTTCTCTACCTCTTAAATATGGGCTTGCCCCTATGACTTGCTTTGACCCACAGAACATGGTGGAAATGATATCACGAAACTCCAAGCCTAAGCCTCGAGATCACCATTCCTGATAGAGGACAATGGCCCACATGGAGGGAAAGCCCAGCTGACCCAAGCTAACGTCCAGCCACCTGACTGAGGCCATCTTGTTCCAGGCAGCTGTTCCACGTGCCATCTGACTACTTCAACAGCCCGGTGAGGCCAACAGAACAACCATCCAGGAAACACATGGCATGAATTGTGGGGAGCAATAAACCATCGTTGTTTTAATTCCCTAAATTTGTGAGTGGTCTGTTACACAGTAATTTCTAACTGATATAGGAAGTGATGCTTGGGCCATAGTCCCTAAGCTCTGAACAACTTTATTTTTAACATTGGAAAAAGGATGTGAGTACCAGGTATTCAGGGCCCTAATAGGCTTCCCAAACAGGAGCATGGTGGTTGCTCTCAGTGGAGTCTTGTTGGTTTTGCTGCCTGGAAAAATCTTTGTAATGACAATAATGGTAGCAAATCTATTGGCATCTAGATAGAGCAATCTTTCCAGTCTCTTCCCTATACCTCCCTCTTGGGCTGGCCCGGTGGCACAGTGGTTAAGTTTGCACGTTCTGCCTCAGTGGCCCAGGGTTCGCTGGTTCAGATCCCAGGTAAGGACATATGCACCGCTTGGCAAGCCATGCTGTGGCAGGTATCCCACATATAAAGTAGAGGAAGATGGGCATGAATGTCAGCTCAAGGCCAGTCTTCCTCAGCAAAAAAGAGGAGGGTTGGCAGCAGATATTAGCTCAGGGCTAATGTTAGCTCAGGGCAAATCTTCCTCAAAAAAAAAAAAAAAAACCTATTCCTTCCTCCTTCCCAAGAGGGGAAGGGGGCAATTATCTGATATAAACATACTTACTAGTGGGCAAAGTCACTGTTTGATAAAAAACCATGCCCATGGGTGTGGTGTTCTATGATTCCTCCTTCCTTGCCAGGAGGAATAGGGCCCTGTCACAAATCAGGAGAAACCCAGCCTAGAATCTGGTCCCAGTTCTTTGCTGTCCTCCCCTGCAATCAGCCTGAGTGTGGTGAGATCCTGGAGTTTGGTACCCCTGAAACCCACCATCATTTCTACACTAACGTTTATTATTTACCATGTGCCAGGCACTGTGCTTAGTGTTTTCTTCAATCATTCACCAAATATCTGGTGAGCACCCTGCCCAGTTCCACATGGCCTGGATGCAGAGGCAAACAAAACGGCACGCTTCCTGTCCTCACAGAGCCCACAGTCATGGTGGAGACAGACCCCCATACAAGGAAACACAAAGATAAACTGGCAACGCGACCAGCCCTTCCCTTTCTCTCGAGCTCCAGGCACGTGGCGTCTATTAGTACTGAAAACTCAGCCAAGATATTTATGCCAAAGATCTTGGGCCTTTGCATTTGTCAGATTTGGTCCCTTTTCTGTTTAGATTCCCCAGTGGTGTTTCACAGCACTTAGGACTAAATCCAGGCTCATTTTATCTCCTTCGAGGCTCTGGGCCCCGCTCCTTTCTCCACTCCTTTCTCCTACCCGAGGGCTGCTGCACAGCACGATGCTGGGGGCTCCACTCTTACTCTGGTTTGTGTGAATGGCTCCCCTGGAGTTGGGCAGGACTCAACCTGAACAACCACTTGCTCGCTCAGCTTCAGCCACACTGATCGCCTTGCTGTTCCTCAAACAAGCCAACCAGCTTCTCATCTTGGAGTCTTTACACTTGTCCGTCCCTGTGCCTGGAATTCTCTTCCGTGGAACTTCTCACTAGTATTTTCTTCATATCATTTAAATCTGGTTCAAATATCACCTTAGAGAGGCCTTACCTGAACACTCTATGGAAAAGAAATCCTTCCTCCCTTACTGCCCGTCTTGCCTTGCTTGATTTTCCTTCACAGCACTTATCAGGTTATAATAAAATACCTTGACATTATTTATTTGTTTCCTTGTTCATCGTCTGTCTCCCCATCGCCAGTAGAATGTAAGTTCCTCTGGGGTAAAGATTTTCTGTCTTGTGTACTGCTGTACCCCAATGCCTAGCATGATGCCTGGCTTACCGTAGGTGATATATATCTATACATATTTGTGGAGTGCATTATATTAGACCAAGAGGAGGCAGAGAAGGGTGGAAGTGGAGCAGGAGAGAAGAAGTTGAATATTCAAAACCAGATACTTGTCAAGGCCCTTCTATGTGCCAGTCACTCTTCTAGGATGCAAGTCTGAGGGGGAAAGATGAGGCCGCCTGACCTCAGACTCCAGGATTACGGTGATTTACGATCTAGCTTTACAGAGTGCATGTGAATACACACGCTCAGCACTTAGGAGGGTCTCAATGAATAGGTCTTGAGTAGATAAATGGAAAATAGTTGGTGCAGGTACTTTTTAAAATTCTCCTTCTTATCAACCAACCATCTTTCTTTGGACAATGGCCAAGAGAAATCATATTATCTGGGGTCACAGATTGAGGTTTAATGAATAAGTGGTCTTAACACTCTGGAACATCAGAAGCTGGGCCAGGAAAAGATGGGGTGGTCCACAGCCCCTGCCCACCACCTCTCCCAGTATCACCCCTTGTTCAGCCATACCTGCAATAGTGTATAGAGCTGTGACAGCCAACAGCCCAACTATGGCCAGATACAGATCCAGGTGCAAAGACTGCTGAATAAAGATAGCGCCTGCATACATGTCCACCTATAGAGACACAAGGTTGATGGGTAAACGATGAACGAATGAACGGACATTGGTAGCACAGGTTCCCTGAGATCAGGCCCTGGCCTAGAGCTGGCAGACACAGAAGAGTCATATACTGTCCTTTATTCATCTAATCTATCTCTTCCCATATCAGGGGTCTCAGACTGGAGCCTTGTGGGCAATTGTGTCTGAGACGCCTCCCCTGGCTGATACATAGACTTCATCAATGGTCTTCCTTCTGCTACTCTTCGTCTTCTTACACTCCATCCTCTACACTACAACCTCTGCTACATACATCATGATTATATCATCCTTCTCCTCCCCATTAAAACTCTTCAATGGCTCCCTATTGCCCCCAAGATAATGTCTAAATAAATAAGTTAGAGTTGCATGCCAGGCCCTCCATGATCTGCCTGCCACTTGGCCTCATTCCCTTTACACACTTCACATTCCCAGGCCTCCGGGCACCCTGAAATACTTCCTGTTTCCCCAACCAGTCATGATCATCCGTGCCGCCAAGGGTTACTTGTTCTAGTCCATCTGTCTGGAATGCCATCCCCCTTTGTCTAACTGGAAAACTCCTCCTCAGATGCAACTGCCTTTGTGAAGCTTCCCCACATCTATAGCTAGAGAGTTCTGAAAGGACGTTTTCCTTCCACGTCTGTCTCTCGCGTCTGCAGCTGGCATAGAGTCAGTTATTGTTGTTCACATTGAATGGAGTTCCTCTGCCCGCCTCTCCTCCCTCTTACACAGGACAAGCTCTCCCCCAGCTCCAGCCAGAAGAGAAGACAACATCTGCACGAGGCAGGCCGGCTGAGCAACAACGTGCCTGGAGGTTGCAATGCGTCTGCTCTTGGCCACTTTCCAGGAGATCTGCCCATCTAAAGGTCAGGGTAGGGCAGCCCAATGGGCCATCAGCACATCTGATTAACAGCTGATTACTGCCTGACCCCAGGATGAAGGCAACAGCCCCACCCAAAGGTTGGCAGGGCTCTCGGAGTCCATTCAGTAACCTGCATCACCCTGAGTTGTTGTCAGAGAAGCTTCAGCAGGAGTTGGGGCAGGGAGTCCTGCCTTCCTCCTTTCCTCCCGACTTTCTCTGTCCATGCTTACCCTCTCCCCCCGCCCTTTCCAGCTTCCTCTAATCTCCCTGAAGCCCCAAGAGGAGGAGAAAGTGGTTGGGGAAGAGACACCCCCAGCAATGGGCTGTAACTGATCTGCTCCCCATGCTGCGGGAATGCGGCCGGGCCCTGTCCCTGCCTTACCGAGATCTTCGTGAAGATGTAGATAAACAGGTAAAGCACAGCCAGGATGATGGGGATCCTGTTGCCGCCAAAGCGTTTCCTTAGGTATTCTGGCATCGTGGTGACCTGGGGGCCAGAGCTGAGCTTTCACCACCCAGCTGATGTCAGGCACATGGCCTCAGGGCACCAGCCCATCCACCTCCTCCCCTCTCCTCCCCAAACTCAGAAGCACAGATAGTCTTCTTGGGATTCTCAACGGGAGACTTAAGAAGGGAGGAGAAAATGGAGACAAAGGGGTGTGGAGGAATTGGGGTTCTATGCAAGGGTATGTACCCAACTAGCACATATCCCAAACACAAGGCATTTGTGCACCCCCATCTCAATCTTTGCTTTCTCCTATATGATTAATTACTTAATGTTTTTCTTTAAACCAACTCATGTTTATATTTAAATAAATTTATCTAAAAAGAAAACTTCAAATCACCACTGTAAATGGAAAATCAATCCTAAATTTAAGGGAGGCAGCAAAAATAAACACACAGATAATAAAACAATTCATTTGTTCCCTAATCTTTTCTGGCAACTTACTGTTGCATACCAAAGACTCTGGGCCCAGAGCCTGCTCATTCTTTTTTTTTTTTTTCTTACAAAAAAGAGTTATTGGAGAAGTGTCGGACAGGTGTTAAAGGCACACTAGCACCAACACGAGACTTTCCCCCTGAGTTCATGGAACCACTGAAAGATAATGGAAAAGGAAATAACTTTACAACGTGATTCGGTGTCATTGGCCTCATGTCTACCACCTAAAATCATCTCAAGGATCTCCATGTTTGTCCATATCCCAAACCTGGGGGAAATTGTTCTACTGTAAACCTTTAGCCAGGTTACCTGGAAAAGCGGGGAATTCTAGTAGCAAAATGTGCAGGCTCCAGAGACGCAGAGAGACCAGAGACCTCCTTCACCAGGGAGACCCTGAATTATGGCAGTTCCCTCATGCTCTGCGGTGAACGGTCCAAAGCTGGCTGTCATTACGATACGGGACATCATCCCAGGGACTGGGCCATGCTGCTGAAAACCATTACTTGGGTGGCACTCTTCTCATGGTTTGGTGTGTTCTTTCCCAATCTCCTCACCCTCACCATACCCCCAGACTTGCGGTTGAGATAATGCCATGTCTAGACTCTGGGAACCTCCAACCAACAACTGTTCTCCCATGAAGTACTAGGTCTTGGGTGGGGAAGGAAAGAGTAAGGGTGATATTTGAGAAATGTTTGCAGCCTCTCCTCCAAGCTGTGGCTGCTTGGGTGTCCCCAAGTCTAACCCAACCATGAGCTGATGAATGGCAAACCATCCATTCCAAGGTCAGATTGTGAAGGCAGAAGAAGCTGGAAGGGGAGACTGAGAGAGACTAGATGGCCAGACTTAATTCAGGAATAGTAAATTGTTAATGGTAGAATCTGGATATTTAAGAACATAAGGGTGTCCAGTGTAAAATTATTTCAGCTTTGACATATGCTTGAAATTTTTTTCATAATAAAAAAATTGGCCAAAATAGTGAGCTCCAGGAATAAATGGACATTTTAAAACACGCATATAGGGCTGGCCCCGTGGCCAAGTGGTTAAGTTCGCGCGCTCCGCTGCAGGCGGCCCAGTGTTTCATTGGTTCGAATCCTGGGCGCGGACGTGGCACTGCTCATCAAACCACGCTGAGGCAGCGTCCCACGTGCCACAACTAGAAGGACCCACAACAAAGAATATACAACTATGTACCGGGGGGCTTTGGGGAGAAAAAGGAAAATAATAAAATCTTTAAAAATAAATAAATAAAACACACATATAGAATAAAGCTTCTCTTTCCTCCCCCACTCTCCAAAAGTGCAGTTTGGGATTCTGACCCTCATGAAAGTCTTGCCTCAACCTTCTGATTTGCTGCAAGGCAAACACAGCAGGATTGTTCAGAAGTACATTGTCCTGAACTCTGACATTCTATCAGGGAACAACGCATGGAGAAATTCAACCAAACCATATTGAATGGACACACTCTTGGTGATTATGAGAGCTAATGAGAGAGAGCGCATGAGAGCTTCAGCCCATTCAGATAAGTGGACTGAGGAAGCTGCTCCACTATCTTATCTGTGAATGACAACCACCAGCTGGTCTCGTTTGGGAGCTAGACTCCCATCATTGGCTGACAGCCTTTATTATCAATCAACTTTTGTTTCAATCTAGAGAGAGCAATACAGTCTCCACACTCAGGAAGTTTCTAATCAGCTAAGAAAGAAAGGAAGGATGAAAGTCATTGGAAGGCAAGCAGCATCGGTATCTAGAAATCAAACTCTGCGGAGAAATGTGAAGCTAGCTGACAGATGGGAGGCAGAGGCTAGGCTGCTCATTGTAAAGTAGCTAAGAAGGCAATTTGCCAGAAAGCAAGGGTGAGAAACACAGAGGCTGAGACGTGAGGAATGACTGGCTGTTAACACAGGAACCAGTCTCTGGTGAGGCTGGATGAATGTTAACAGGAAATAAATGCAGCAAATTACAGCTGCCCTGGGAGAGAACCACCCTGGTTCCTTGCTATTTGGGGCTCCTCATTCCCTCACATATTCATCTCCTGGGCGTGGAGGGTGGCAACGGGACTTTAGCGTCTGTGTACTCTCCCCCGAATCACATCCAGACTGTCTCACTCCATTGTCATGTAAAATCTCCCTCTTCCTCAGAAACCCATGCCATCCAGCTATACCTACTCCTGCACCCCCACAACCCTCCACAGATCCTTGCCAATGAGGGTTTCAGCTCCTTTGCTGTCTTCCTCTCTTTCTATACTTTCCCCCAATCTGGAAGCAGCTGCAAGGACAGTGCAGACACACATGTGACACCTCGCACACTATCTTAGTTTGCTCAGCCCCAACAACAGTTGGGCATTTCCACTTCAGCAACCCATTTCTCTGACCAACACCTGAACCTTGTCATGTCCAGGACCCCATTTACCTCTGATACTCGAAATTTTCATCAGTGCAACTCTCTCATTTGCTAACTCTGATGACTCCTGCTTTGGAACTTGACCAAAACTTTCCAGTCCCTAACTGGTACCTCTTCTTTCAGGTGTCAACTCATTCCTCATGTCATTTCCTTCTGAATTCATGTAAGACTCTGCTATTGAGTCATTTCAACAAATATTTAGAGGCCGGTCCCATGGCCGAGTGGTTAAGTTTGTGTGCTCAGCTCCGGCGACCCAGGGTTCAGATCCTGGGCGGGGACATGGCACTGCTCTTTAGGCCGTGTTGAAGAGGTGTCCCACGTGCCACAACTAGAAGGACCCACAACTAAAATATACAACTATGTACTGGGGGGATTTGGGGAGAAAAAAGCAGGAAAAAAAAAAGGGAAGAAGAAGATTAGCAACAGCTGTTAGCTCAGGTGCCAATCTTTAAGAACCCCCCCCCACAAATATTCATTGAGCACCTACTATGTGCCAGGCACTATTGTAGACACTGGGAGAAAACAGATATGGTTCCCGCCCTCCTGGAGCCCACAGTCTAGTGGGAGAGACACACAGTCTAGTGCAGTGGCTCTCAACTGAGGAAGAGTTTGCAGCTCCCAAGGGAACATTTGACAAAGTCTGGAGACATTTTGGTGGCCACAATTTGGGAGGTGCTACTGGCGTCTAGTGGGTAGAGACCAGAGATACTGCAAACATCCTACAATGCACAGAACACCCCCCACACACAGACACATACAACAAAGAATTATCCCACCCAAAAGGCCACTACCCCTGAGGCTGAGAAAGCTGGTATGGTGGGAGAGGCACACAGTCTAACAGGAGAGACACATTAATTTAATAATTACACGAGCAAATGCAAAACAGCAACTATGGCAAACACAATGAAGGAGGAAATTTAGCCTAATCAGAGAGGTCAGAAAGGGCCAGAAGGAATTGTTGCTTGAAGTAGGATTTGGAAGACGAACAGGAGTTGATGGAACCGTGAAGGAAAAGGAAAACCTTCCAGCAAGAGGGGAAAGCATTGTAATGGTCCAGGGAGGTGGAGAGCCTGGTGAGCAGGAGGAACTGCTAGAACAGTGCATCGCATACGGTTGGCAATCAGCTAAAAAATGTTTCTTCTATGAATGCATAAGTGAATGAACTGAGGGAAGAACACTGTGGATGGAGAGTAGGGTGGGTCCCTAAGAAGTATCATTTATTTTCCATATTCATAAGAGAAATTGGTCTGTAATTTTCTTGTTAGGTAATATTAATATTATCCTGTTCTCAAAATATGATGGACAAAAATCAATTCTAGGTAGACAATTGACTTAAATGTGAAACATTCTTGAAGATATGGAGAATATCTTTATGACCTTGGAATAGGAAAAAAAATTTATAATCAAGATATAAAAAGCAGTAACCATTAAGGAAAAGCGATAAAGGTGACTATTAATTGAATTAAACTAAATTTAATTGAATTAAATTAAACTAAATTAAAATTGAGATCTGTTTATCAAAAAACAACATTAAGAAAGTGAAAAGAAAAGACACAGAATAGAAAAAAAAGATATTTGCAATACATAGAACAACCCTAAGCACCTGTTTCCAGAATATATAGAGAATTTCTACAAATCAGCCAGCCCCGGTGGCCTAGTGGTTAGATTTGGCACACTCTGCTTCAGCTGCCCAGGTTTGGTTCCTGGGCACAGACCTACACTGCTCATCTGTCAGCTGCTATGCTGTGGCAGTGGCTCATATACAAAAAGAGGAAGGTTGGCAGCAGATGTTAGCTCAGGGCGAATCTTCCTCAGCAACAAAGGAAAAGGAAAAAAAAAAGAACTTCTACAAATCAACAAGAAGAAGCTATATAACCTAATAGAAAAGTTGGCAAGAGTCCTAGGCAAGTTACTTCTCAAAAGAGGAAATCCAAGTGGCCAAAAAACATATAAACAGAATCGCCAATTGAAAGCACAGTGAGATACCACTACACACCCACTAGATTAGCAAGAACTTTAAAGTTGGAAAATACCAAGTGTTGACAAGGATGTGGAGCAATAGAGCAAAGAGAATTTGCATACACATCTGGTGGGAGTATAAATTGATAGAACTACTCTGGGAAAAAGCTTGGCAGTATCTAGTAAAGCCAGCTAAACACAGCCAAAAACCCAGCAATTCCACTTATAGGTAGATTTTCTCCATAAATGCATGTTTGTGTGCATCAGGACACTTGTATAAAAATGTCCATAGCAGCATTGTCCATCATAGCCTAACATTGGGAACAACCTAAGTGCCCAGGAAAAAAATAATGGACAGATACATTGGGGGATAGTCATTCTACACATAACTACATACCTGTGAAAAGTAACACATCAGCTCCATGCAAAAAAAGAATATGTTACCCCTGATTCCATGTGCATATAGTTCCAAAACAGTGAAGTTATTATTATTATTATTTTGCTGAGGAAGATTAGCCCTGAGCTAACATCTGTTGCCAATCTTCCTCCACTTTATATGTGGGTCACTGCCACAGCATGGCTGACAAGTGGTGTAGGTGTGTGCCCAGGATCCAAACCTGTGGAGTGCACTGAACTTAACCACTACACCATGGGGCCGGCCCCCCAAAACTATAAAATTAAATCATACTGTTTAGGTATGCTTAATTAAAACTATAAAGACAAGCAGGGAAGTGAGTTCGGTGAAAGTCAAGGAGAGAGGAAGGTGCTGGATCTGCTGAAGGCACATGGTGGGGGTTGTTATTTTTCTGTCTTGATCTGGGTGTTCATTTTACAGTAGTTTCTTAAGCTGCACATTTGTGCTTTATCACTTTTCTGTGTGTTTATTATTTCCCAATAAAAATGGATTGGGTAGTTTTTCTTTCTCAACACTCTGGGATTTATTATCTAGTATGGGCTTAATCTCTCTTTTGACTTCTTGCAAGATGTTGTCCCAAGAATGTCTAGATCCAGGGAATTTTTACCGAACAATATAGCTTGGAAATCCTTTCACAACAGCATAACTCTATCAACATCATCCCTTTTCACAGCCTGATGTTCCATAGGATGGATGCCCAGCCCCCTATGGATACACACTGTGGTTGCCCTCAGGTATTTCCATGACAAATAACTCCCGCAGTCATTTCAAGTCTTCGTGCCTCTTCTCAACCTTCAGCCACAGGAGCTCTGTCCTCTCCCCCAGCAGATGACATTGTCTTCTACTTGCCCGAGAAAATGGAAACCATGAGCTGAGAACATCTGGCCCCCTACCTACGAACTAGGCTGCATCTCCACCCATAATAAAGTCTCAATTTACTTACTGACACTTTGGCCCCGAGAGCCTCACCCCCAGTGCAGTATTGTTCTCACCCAGATATTTTGTCTATGTGGGAACTGGTCACAGGGGGACAGACCCAGGCGCCTCACTCACCAAAAGCCTTGCTTTTAAGACTCAGTATTATCTCCAAGCGAGGTTATTCACCCCGACAGCACTGCTCCTTTATACCGATTGCACTACTTCTGGTACAAAGTGACTTTTTAAATGATTCCTCTGATCATGAAGCAGTTCTTTCCACGTTGCGTATTTTTAAAAAAGTCCAATGTTGCTTTATGAATAACCCTGTGATATTGCATGATGTTGCCCTGGGTAGCAGAACTTTTAAAACAGAATTAAGTCTAGACAATATGGGGGCAGAAAGCTGTCAGTAAGATCAGAAATAATTTTCAAAACTCCTTTTTCAAAAAGTCCAGAGCAGTATTACTCGGTAACAAAAATTTCAACATTTCGCATCAACCAGAAATAACTCAATCATTACGGTTTTGTGTACAAATGAAGAAAAAAATAAATGAATCATATTTTTTTAGTTAAAAGCAGTAACATGTTAAGGCTTAAACATTTAAAAGAGACTGTGAGCTTTATATTTGTGCTTTGGCATTTAAAAACATTTTCTCGAGCCCGCGTTTCTCCCAGCCTCTGAGAGCCCTGTGTGTATCTTGAACGTTGGTTACCAGGTGGGAATTGCTAAGGGCAGGGTCCTCATTGCCTCCTCCGAGCGTCATCCATCACCAGTGCTGGGACCTCTTAGGGACTGTCCAATGCATGTCCACAGGAGGGAGGGAGGGAATGCAGGTTTGACTTTCCCAAAGGGTCTCCCCATTCCATAGCACCCCAACCGCCTTCAGACTCACCTGACCAGCAACGTAGATAGGAAGGAAGATCCAGGCCAGCATCAACACGGAAAATATGCCCTGCCCGAGAAAACAGAATCAGGACCAGCTCCCACCACGTCAAGGTGCCGATTTGGATTCCCCTCTGGACCCTAAGGTAACCTGACCTGGCTCGGCCTCTGGGTCAGTCTCTTCCTTGCTGAGTAGCTCACCCTCCCAGGCAGCCATATTTCCACGTGCAAATGGGAGAAGGGGATGAAGTAGGGGAGAGCAGAAATAGGTTTTTGTGACTCCTAGCTGAGTGTCTCCTAACCCTCACATCATCTCCCTTCATCCCATTGTGTTCCCTCCCCTCCTTGGGCAGTGCTTAAAACAAGGCTGTGAGGTCAGACAGGCCACGCTGATGACCAGCTGGTGATGCTGGAAGAGTTTACACAGGTCTCTGAGACTCATTTTTCTCACCTGCGAAATGGCCCCATGGGGTTGTTGCAAGGAAATCGATGAGATGATGCTTACTGAGTACTTACAATATGCCAGGCACTCCTCTGCACACTTTACAAACATCAATTCATTTACTCCTCACAATGACTCAGTGTGGCAAGCACCACTAGTATCTCTATTTTATACATGAGGCTCAGAAAGGTTAAGTAACTTGCCAAAGGTCACACAGCTTGTAAGTGGTAGAGCCAGGAAGTGAACCCAGGAAGTCTGGCTCTGAACTAATCAAATCCCATAATGTGATAAGGTATGTAGTGTACTGAAGTCTGTGGCATAGAGTAAGCACTTAAAAAATGTCTGTTATTTTATGACTAACAAAAATGTTAGTCATTAATAAGTATATCCCCTCCCCCACAGTGAAAATCATATCCCGAATGAGCCCTGCTACACAGGAAAGTGTGTCCAATCTCTTGGGTATCTGTGAGGGTGGCAAAATGTCAAGAACCACTGAACCACATAATTTTTGTGATGGTCGATTGACATCTAATACACAGAAATACCCTCCTGTCCCTTGATACCGTCCATCTTCTGCATCCACGAGGGAGAGATTCGGAGCCTTCTTCATGCATTTATTTGTGGGCTCACGGCCATATGGGCGGGCCCCCATCAAGAAACACAGAGAGGCCTGAGACTTGTGGATCAGACTGATTTTTGCTAACCAGGGGTGCCCTTGACGCTTCCTGTTTGTTTTTTCATAAAGCACCATTCATTGTTAAAAGTGCAGGGCATTCCCACAACTGTCCCCAGGATCTACCTATTAAGTAGAGTGAGCTGTCCGTGCCTCATGAAGTACCTACGTTAAACTCATAAGCAGTTACAGAAACACCCGTAGCAGCACCTGACCCTGCCAGGCCGACGAAGTGTCCGCTTCCAACGTTGCTGGCAAATAAGGATGCACCCACCTGTGGGGAGATGGACAAGTCAGATCTTGGAGCTAAGGTCTGGGGTACCTTCTCCCCCACCCCCAGTTCTTCCCACTCTCCAAAGGGAGCAAGATAAAGGGAGAAGTGGAGACGGCAAGGCCCTCCCCAGCCTATCTAGCACCTTTTTTCAAATTAGACAAAGACTCGCCTTCCCTGAGAATCTTTTGCTTCCGCCTATCAGAAATTGACATAATATATGCCCATCTATGATGCCTAAATGTGAATTGTGCCCCCTAGGGTGGTGCAGTGCGCAACTTGAAGTGTCTGCAGCATCCCTGGGGGAAAGGATGACAGGTATTGTAGAAAGTGCTCATGATGAGAATCAGGAAGCCTTTGTTAATCCCCAGCTCTGCTTCTAACTTAGCAAAGTAGAGAGCCCTCCTTCTGGTAGAGCTCTAAGTGGCCAAGACTGTGCTTGGTGACCCCAATCTCTGGTCTCAGTTGATTGGACCAGACAGGCCTGGGCATCTGGCCCAAACTGGGTCAATTACATTCCCTCTCCTGGCAGTCTAGAACTGGGAGACCATCTCTGCTGGTCCCTTAGACTAGGGTGTGTAACCCAGGAAGGTGTGTGTGAGGGGATGCGGGGGTTGAGTAGCATGTTCAGCTATGTGCTCGTCACTGGCACTGTGCTGAGAGGAAGGGGACATGCAGAAAGATGCGGATCAAGTGAGCACAGAGCAAGGGAGACAGAGAGCTAAAGACAGACAGACAGAGAAAGAACTGTCGTGAGAGGGCTGCCGTGCCTCCTATGACTTTCTAGTCTCTGGTTTTCATCCAGTTCTATTCCATTGATCTATCCTAATGCCAGCATCACACTCTCTTGATTACTATAGTTTCATAGTAAGTTTTGAAATCAAGAAGTGTGAGTCCTCCAACTTTGTTCTACTTTTTCAAGATTCTTTTGGCTATTCTGGGTCCTTTGCATTTCTACATGAATTTTAGGATCAGCGTGTCAATTTGTGCAAAAAAAAAAAGGCAGCAGAAATTTGGATAGGAATTGTGTTGAATCTATAGATCAATTTGGGGAGTATTGCCATCTTAACAATATTAAGTCTTTGAATCCATGAACACAGGATGTCGTCCCAATTTTTAGTCCTTTTTCTTCAAATGGTGTTTTCAGTGTATATGTTGCAATTCTTTCGTTAAATTTACTAAGTATTTTATTATTTTGATGCTATTGTAAATGGAATTGTTTCTTAATTTTATTTTCAAATTTTTCTTTGCTAATATATTAAGATGTTAATCTTTTATATTGCTTTTTTTTTTAAAGATTTTATTTTTTTCCTTTTTCTCCCCAAAGCCCCCCAGTACATAGTTGTGTATTCTTCGTTGTGGGTCCTTCTAGTTGTGGCATGTGGGACGCCGCCCCAGCGTGGTCCGATGAGCAGTGCCATGTCCGCGCCCAGGATTCGAACCAACGAAACACTGGGCTGCCTGCAGCGGAGCGCGCGAACTCAACCACTCGGCCACGGGGCCAGCCCCTTTTATATTGCTTTTTTATGTTTCTCTTATATTCTGCAAACTTACTGAACTCATTTATTAGCTCTGGTATTTTTTTCCAGGTTACTTAGAATTCTCTAGATAAAAGATCATGTTGTCTGCAAATAGAGATAGCGTTATTTTTTCCTCTTCACTTTGGATGACTTTTACTTCATTTTCTTCAGTTTCCCTGTCTAGAACCTCGAGTAAAATGGTGAATAGAAATGCTGAGAGGGGACATCCTTGTCTTGTTTCTGATATTGGGGGAAAGCTTTCAGGTTTTCACCGCTAAGTATGATGTCACCTCTGGGGTTTTTGTAGATGCCATTTGTCAGGTTAAGAAGTTTTTCTTCTATTCCTAGTTGGTTGAGTGTTTTTATCATGAAGTGGTGTTAGATTTTATCAAACACTTTTTCTGAATGTATGCAGAATTGTATTTACGTACAGTTCCTCATTTTGCTTGAGGAAGATTGTTGCTGAGCTAACATCTGTGGCAATCTTCCTCTATTTTGTATGTGAGACACCGCCACAGCATGGCTTGATGAGCCATACATACATCTGCACCTAGGATCTGAACCCATGAACCTTGGGCCACCGAAGCAGAGCATGTGAACTTAACCACTAAACCACTGGGCTGGCCTCTTTGTCTTTTCTTTGTAGGAAGTTTTGTGGTTACTAATTTAAGGTCTTACTTTTTATAGGTACAATTCAGGTTTTCTATTTCTATTTGAGTCTGTTTCAGTAATTTGTGTCTTTCTAAGAATTTGTCCATTTCATCTAGGTTATCTAATTTTTTGGCATACAATTATCCATAGTATTCCCTAGTAATTATTTTTATTTCTGCAAGATTGGTAATAATGTACTTTCTTTCATCCCTGATTTTTAAAATTTGAGCCCTTCTCTTTTTTCTTGGTCAACTTTGATTGTTTCAAAGAACTAACTTTTGATTTTGTTGATTTTATCTAATGTTTTTCTATTCTGTATTTCTATTTCCCTTGTGATTTCTCCTTTGACTCATTAGTTATTTAGGAGTGTGTTGTTTGATTTCTACATATTTCTGAATTTCCCAAACTTCCTTCTGTTATTGATTTCTAATTTTATTCTATTGGCAAAACACTTTGTATGATTTTAATCATTTTGAATTTTACTTCTCCAGGGTCAGCCCGGTGGCACAGCAGTTAAGTGTGCACATGCCACTTTGGTGGCCCAAGGTTGGCTGGTTCGGATCCTGGGTGCGGACATGGCACCACTTGGCAAGCCATGCTGTGGTAGGCGTCCCACATAGAAAGTAGAGGAAGATGGGCATGGATATTAGCTCAGGGCCAGTCTTCCTCAGCAAAAAGAGGATTGGCAGCAGATGTTAGCTCAGGGATAATCTTCCTCAAAAAAGTAAAAATTAATTAAATTTTACTTCTCCTAGTAATGTCACTGGAACTCCTGCACTCATCTGTACTTGAAATCAGCCCAATCCTTGATTTTTCCTTTAGGTGAGCTAATAAATTCTCTTTTTGTTTTAAAAAAATTTGAATCAGAGCTAAGCCTTCTCTAGATTAGATTGTGACTTCCAGACAACATGGAACCAGAGTCCTGAGATAGCAAAGGCTAGACAGAACATCAGCACTTGAAGATTCTTTGGGAAGTGACTTTAATTGAAACAACGACCACTTACTGGCCACCACACCACGTCCCCTCCAGCTAGGAAGTAGCCTTTTACTGTGTCTCTTTTGGTCTTCACTGTGGACTGAAACAAAGAAGAGGGGTGGGTGAGCAAAAATGCTAGCAATCAGATGCTTCCCAAAATGGCCCAGGCCGGGGATTATAAACTGGGAGTCTAGCAGGCCAGATTTAGATGTCAAATATTTTGTTTGACCCATGGTTTTTAAGATTTTAATTTGAATGCCTTTAGAGGAGACAACTTCAGGTCAACACAGCCCCCACCACTCCTTGCTTCACACATTTATGGTAACCCACTTGGCCTCCCTAGGCATTTGAGTTTTAGACCTATGGCTTGTCTATGATAGCTCATAATGGATCCCATCTATTGAGTGTTAGTGCTATGTGCCAGACACTATGCTAAGCTTTTTAAAGCATTATCTCATTTTAATCCTTACCAACTCCTGTGAGGTTGTTGTCATTAGGCCAATCTGACAGATGGAGAAACTGAGACTCAGAAGTAATGTCACTTATCTAGTGCCATATTTCTAGTTAGTGAAAGGGCTAGGAATTCAAACCCAGGTCAGCCTGATTTCGGAGACCATGTTGTTAGCTGGTCTACAAAAATATCTTTAGAAGGAGTGAGCTTCCTGGCATTGAAGGTGTTTTAATAGAGACATTTTGGCCACTAAGTAGCTTGTGGGTTCTTGGGTAAGTTGTTTAACTTCTCTGAGCCTCTGAGTGCAGATGTTGGTGAGGGAATTCTTAGTGGACAAGAAATAGCATGAAATGATACCTTTGCATTCTTGCAATTGCTATAGAAAATGCACTGTGGCTCATTCCTGCTCAACTCTGACACAGGAAGTATTTTCTAAGATAAAGAACTCGTGCCAAAAGGTTCATCTAAATCCAGGGCTTCCCCTGCCGATAATACATCACAGCCTTCTGGATTTCCTGTGAAAATACAGATCCTCAGGAACTCTAACCCTCGCACTAACTCTATGCCTACCTCTAACCCTGATCCCAAGGCTGTCTGACTCCAAAGCCCCCATCCATCTCAGTGTGTCCTGTGAAAGTGGGGGAAACAGAGAGAGGTCAGATCCATGGTCTTTGGGATGTCTAGCACTTTTTCGCCTTCTTGACCGGGAGGAGGTAAAGCTAAGGGGTAAGAGTAGAGAAATGATCCACAAATAGTTGGACCAAAGTGGGAAGACCTCAGAGGGCTACAGTTTTCAAGTCCTTTGTACCAAGTGACCTGAAGTCAGACAGCAGCACCTCCTCTGCGCCATCCTTATCCCAAACTTATTAATCTCCTTAATACGTGAACAGTTCCTAGAAATTGAGAAGAAAAAGAGCAAGACCCCAATGAAAATGGGCAAAAAATATGAAACTATACTTCACAGAAAGAAAATAAGTGGTCCTTAAACATATGTAAGGGTGGCCAGCCTCATTTATTATAAGATAAGTGCACATTAACAATGCATTGAGATCTTATGTTTCCCCATCGGTTTGGCAACAATGAGAAAGTTTGACACTACCATGTGGGTGAGGGTGCGACACAAAAGGACTTTCTCTCATACATTAATGATGTGTGTGCAGATTGGTACTCTACCTACAGAGGGCAATTTGACACAAACAATCATAATTACAGATACATATATCCTTTAACCTGACAGTTCCATAGGTTGTAAGAATTTATCCTGCATTATGATTGCACACATCCAAAATAAATAATCCAGAATAATGTATAGGATGTGCTTATTTCAGCCTAATTTGTAATAGTAAGAGATAGGAAATGATCTAAATAACTCTCAGTAAGAAACAGGTTAAATAAATTACAATACAATCATCTAATGGAATATTGTGCAACTTTTAAGAAGATGAGGAAGCTGCTATGTACTGATATGAAGAGATATCCAAGAGACACTAAGTGAAAAATAGCAAGGTAAGGAACAGTTTGTATAATAAGCTACCTTCTATTTAAGAAAGAGGGAAATACTCACGTTAACATTTGATTGGATTTGCATAAAGAAACTCTGAAAGAGCACACTAATGTACTAAAAAGTTAATAACAGTGGTTACCTATGGAGGGAAGAGCAGTAACGAGACTTTTCGCTGTATGTCAGTTTAAGGTGTTTTTATTTTTGAACCATTTGACTGTATAGCCTTAAAAAAAAAACTTCCTTTAAATAATAATTTTTCAAAAAGAGCATGGGCTTCAAAGTGAAGAAGATAGGGATTCTAACCCCAGCTCTTCTAACTTACTGACAGAAAAAGGAACTTAAATTCTTTGCACCTTAGTTTCCTTATCTATGAAGTGGGTATAGCAACAGTATCTTCCTCGGGGACTTGTGCAAACTACATGAGATAACACAAGTGAAAATGCCTAACACAGTACCGGACACATAGTCAATACTCAACACATTTTTTAAAATTTGAAGTTCTGATTACTGTATGACCTTGAGCTGGTTTCTTCCCCTCTCTCCCTCCCACTGGCCTGGCTTACCCATACTCCAACGGCCAGGACAAAGAGGAAGTACAGAACCAGCACTGCGATGTCACCTGGCTCCAGGCTCCTCTGGGGAAACGCCTCCAGAGGATCCGACGGCGCCGGCTGAGGGCTGCTGGGGCCGCTCTCCATGGTGCTGAACTCTCTCTCTCAATCCTGTGGAAGTGTAAGTGCGTGTCAGATGCCACAACCCCACGAACTCCTCTCACACTCTCCTTGGCTGCCCCCTTGGAGCATCCAAGCAAGATGACACAAGTGGAGGGATGTGTGTTGAAGACAGAGCTCAGGAAGGCAGATCCATCCAACCATCTGCCCATCCATCCATTCACTCATTCATCCAGCAAATATTTACAATGAAGTCAGACCAAATCCACAGTTGATCTTTACCAATTCAACCGTTCACTTAGCAAAACATAAGGGAAAACATACAATTTAAGTAGTGTAGATGGTTTCACCATGCTCTTCCACTTAATAAGCACATGTCTGAGAGTTAGAGAAAAAAGACACACTCGGGTCAGTCTGTTTCCCAGGTACCTCACAGCTTGGTAAAGATCAAGCCAATGATTTTGTCTGAGACTCAACCAGATAATACAATCTTGTTCCAATGCTCAATATGCCTATGAAATTTCATACGTTTAATAAACACCTATATAACAGCTGCTACATGCCAAGCATCATTCTAAGTGTTTACAAACCTGCCAAATGGGCACTATTGCTATCATACCATTTTACAGATGGCAAAATTGAGCCACAAAGAAGTTAAGTAACTTGCCCAAAGTAATACAGCTCAAGTGGTAGAGCTGGAATTTGAAGGCAAATAATCTTGCTCCAGAATCCATGCTTTGAACCACATCCTAAGCTGTTTCTCAGGATACTGCACTTCTGTGGGCAATTTAAGGGACTCCTGTGGTAGGCAGAATCATGCCCACCTCAAATATGTTTACCTCCTTATCTCCAGAACCTGTGAATATGTTCTTATATAGCAAAAGACAATTAAAGTTGCAGATGGAATTAAGATTACTACTCAGCTCTCCTTAAAATAAGGAGATTATCCTGAATTATCTAGTGAGACTAACGTAATCACAAGGGTCCTTGAAAGTGGAAGAGGGAATCAGACAAGAGAACCAGACAGATAACAGTGTGAGAAGGATTTGGCCCAATGTTCCTGGCTTTGAAGATGGAGTAACAGGGCCATGAGCCAAGGAATGCAGGCGGCTTCTAGAAGCTAGAAAAAGCAAATTAATGAATTCTCCCCGAGAGCATGCAGAAGGAATTAAGCCCTGCTGTCACCTTGATTTGAGCCTAGTAAGACTCACTTAGAACTTCTACTTGCAGAATTGTAAGATAATAAATTAGTATTGTTTTAAGCCACTACATTTGCGGCAATTTGTTACAGCAGCAATTGGAAACTAATAAAATTCCCAAGGGTGACTTTACTATAAATGATTTAGGCATTGACTTATTCTTGTGTTAAGATGTGACTCCGGGGCTGGCCCCGTGACCAAGTTTGCGCGCTCCACTGTGGCGGCCCAGGGTCTCACCAGTTCAGATCTTGGGCGTGGACGTGGCACTGCTCGTCAGGCCACGTTGAGGCCGCGTCCCATATGCCACAACTAAAAGGACCCACAACTAAAATATACAACTATGTATTGGGGGGATTTGGAGAGGAAAAGCGGAAAAAAAAAAAAAAAAGGAAGATTGGCAACAGTTGTTGGCCCAGGTGCCAATCTTTAAAAAAAACAAACACGTGACTCCACCCTGAGGATGTCAGCCTCTGGGGGGGGGGGGGTCAGCTTCAAGGGGTTCAGGAATAAAAAAACTCAGTCCCTGCCCTCGGTGATATGCAGCCCCATACTGGGATAAACCCGCTCATGGATGAAAACAACACCGTGTGATATTTCATAGAGTGGAGGTGCAGAGAGTGATGCATTAAGGCTTGAAGCTTAGGAGCCATACAGCTGGCTCCACCACTTGCCAATCCTCAGAACTTGGGCAAATTCCCTAATTCCCCTAACCCTTAGCTTTCCTATCTGCAAGATGGGGCACTAAGTGTTTATACTTCATAGATTACTGTGCGCTAGTACGTGTGAAGTGTTGAGCACAGAGCCTTGCACAGCTGTGCTCGATAAACTGTAGTTGCTATTATTATTGTTACTATTACTATTATTTTCTATAAGGTGTGGTGAGGAAGGATTAACTAATTTCACGTGAGGGAATCCAGACTGTAGCATATAAGCTGGGTTTTGAAGAATAAGTAGGTGGTCCCATGTGGACAAGCAGGGGTTGGGGAGCATTCCAAGCCAAGCCAAGCCAACAGCGTCTGCAGACACTGAGGTGTGAACGATCACATCATGTTCAAGGCAGCACCACATTCTTGCCTGGGGATTAAGTAAGATCAGGAGGACGGAGATGGGCAGTGAGGCTAATCAGATATGAAGGCGTTATACCAACCCTTTGATGTTATTCAAAGAGTTTTACAAGGTCAGCAGTTCTCAACCTATCAGACATTATCCCGTTTTTAGAACAAATATTTTGTAATACCCCTGTCACTGAATACTGAATTTCGTAATTAATATTACCTTACCTACACACATCATTTTTAAAAAAAAAATCAATACAGTGCTCTAACTCTAACATAAAAGAGAAATAAAAGGAAAGCATGGGTGTTTCAACACGTAACTGCTCCATCTGACTCCACTGCAAGACCCAAAGGGGCAGTCAGATGCTTTCATCCATTATAGCAAATAAACTTTGAATTTAAGAGAAATAAGAAAATCAAAAGCCGTTTTCTTCTAGAAGCACGGAATAAAGAGTGAATCTATGGAGAAACACCAGAATAGAAACTAGTATATACATCGAAATGTTTAAATTTATAAAAATGCTTTAGTGATTTTCAATATTACTTAAAAAGCCCAAGCAATTGCTATGGTATACCATACTTTTAATATAGGACAGAGCCTTCTTAAAAATATTTGAGACAATGTGTGAAAATAAAAAGTGGGTACCTTTTTTTACATAACCTCCTCCCCCAACACTTTGTGTTTTCTATAGACTGGAGGTAGGGTCTAGTCTCAGATAGTTATAAGCATGTTTTCCCCCGCCTACGTTTGTGGTGGGACATCTGAAAGTCTGTGTTGCATGGGGCAGTCCTGTGCATTTCAAGGTGTCTAGCATCTCTGGCCTCCACCCCCTGAATGCCAGTAGTGCCCCCATCACTGTGACAACTAAAAATGCTCCCATATATTTTCAAAACATCTCGCTGAGGGCAGCAATGCCTCCATTTACACACCTCTGCTCAGAGTTAAGGAATGCCATTGAAGAATTTTGAAGAAGGAAGTGGCATGGTCAGATGCGGGTGGGAAGGCTGACTAGCAGCAACAAGAGGGTGAACAGAAAGTTGTTCTGTCATGACCCAAACTTGAGACGAAGGATAGGGAGGGCTGAGAAAAAGCGGATCAGAGAAATAATGTGGGGTTAGAGTTGATAGGACTGGGTGATTACCTGACAGGGTAAGTGAGGGAGAGGGACAATTAGGGGACAATTTCCTGCTTCTGGCCAGAGCTGCCCAAAGATAGATTGGCCTGGTCACCTGGGCAGGATGTCCCTCGTTCTTGGAGTAGAATTTCTCATCTTCAACACTATTGACATTTTGGAACGGCAATTCTTCATTGTAGGAGACTGTCCTGTGCAATGTGGGATGTTTAGCAGGGTGCCTGGTAGCTACCCACGATATGTCAGTAGCACCCTCCCCCAAGTTGTGACAGCCACAGAAGTCCCCTGGATTGAGAACCTCTGCCTTTGAGCCCGAAAAGGCTGGACGTGCACTTAGAGAAGATGCCTCATGGGGGCGCTCAATGACCTGTAAGTGCCCTTCCCACACCAAGTATAGCTTTGAGTTTCTCTCCCTGGGGTTGGGCCTTGCTCTTGTTCTGTTGAGAGGATGCTCACAGCTTCCCAGACCTGGGACGTGGTGGCCCTCTCCACGGAAGAGAATACCTAAGCAGCCATTGATCCATAGCATTAATCCAAAGATAGAAGGAAGAAGGTAAAGGAGGGAAGGAGGAAAGACAGACTTGCTAATAGGGGGCAAACCCAGCTCCGACACTCACCCTGCTCTAATGTAGTACGGAGCACAAGCCCAAATTCCAACCCAGGTCACCTCTCAGCCCTCAGAGCCTCAGTCAGCTCTAGGGTTTGTGGTCACTGTCCTCTGTAAAATGGGATGACAATAAGCTGCTCAAGACTGACCCAGCTGAACCAGAGACCTTGCAGGGGGAAAGCAGGAAGGGAGGGCTGGAGCTGGAGCCGCTTTCCAAGGTGGGAGTGGAGGCTCATGAAAGTTAGACCCATGAAAGGGGGTCTAACTAGAAAAGGCAGGTTCTGGAGGCTTGGGGAGGAGGGGACTGGATGGTCCTTGAGGGCAATCTCAAGGGTGAAGCCCCTGTTAGGTAGGTAGTGTTCTTGTCACTTCACAGGCAAGGAAGCTGTGTCACACAGCTGATGAGTGGGAAAGCTGGGACACAAACCCGGCTCTGTCTGATTTCAGGGCCTGGATTTTCAAATGCTTCCACCTGCTGCCTCCTAAACAGGGGACTTTGGGGGAAATGAGGACTAGGAGCATAGGAAGCAGCTTAAGGTGGAGATTGATGCTGAATTGGGGAGTGGGGCAGATTGTTCTAGAACCCAGCAGGACTGAAAGGGAGGAAGGGGAGGAAGGAGGGAGGAGGGGCAGTGGGCTGACTGGGGAGCCAGCCTTCCTCTATGTCCAGCCCCTCCCCCAGCCTCCCCTTTCAGACCTCTGCCTGCCAGGCACGGAGAGCGGTGGGAGAGATAAACAAGTTATTCATCACCGCTCTGGGCAGGCTGGCACCGACTCCAGGCCCTTCCAGAGTCCTAGGGAGGTGGGCGCCCAGCCAGGGGCCTGGAGGGACTGGTGCGTCTTCACGGTGGGAATAGGACCAGAAAAGCTGTGGAGCCCAGAGGCGGCTGCCTCGGCCACATGCTCAGAGGCGGAGCCCTCAACATGCCCCTTCTTCAGCAAATCCATGCTGTCGGTGTAGCAACTAGCATCTTAACTTTAGTGAGCACTATTTACTGAAGCGCCAGGCATGGAGCGCACTTTACACTTGTCACCTTACTTCATCCTCTTCAGCCCTGTGACGTAAACACTATTACCTGTCCATTCTAGAGGTGGGAAACGGCGGCATGAAGAGGTGAAAGTGAGCTAGGTTCAGGTCCGGGCTGTGCCACTTGCTTCTAGGTCACAGTAAGTG
This sequence comes from Equus asinus, assembly GCF_041296235.1. NCBI lineage: Eukaryota > Metazoa > Chordata > Mammalia > Perissodactyla > Equidae > Equus > Equus asinus. The sequence goes on from NC_091803.1 coordinate 28,782,899, forward strand.
CCAGTGGCGGGATTTGAACCTGAGTCCTGAACAGAAGCTCATTGAATTATCCAGTACCGGTTCATCTATCTTCCTTTCCTCCCTTCCTCCTGCCCTTCTCTTTCTCTGCTGCCCTCCTGCACTCCTTTCCTCCCTCTTTCTCTTTTTCTTTCCCACAAACACTTATTAGGCACCAGCTGTGTGCTAGGCTCTTTGCTAGGCACAGAGGACAAAGTAGTGAGCAAGGCGGACCTGACCCCATCCTTGTGGGTTCTCACCACAGCCCCTTGTAGTGCTATGTGTGCCCAGAGCCACTCAGTGATGTGACCCCAAGTGCCCTTTGCCCCTTGCACTGCCCCAGGAGGGCCAAGCTAGGGGTGGGCTCTGGCTTCACCACCTGTGAAGGACCCTCCCTGTGTGGGAGAGCAGGGTTAATGGGAGTCAGTGCAAAGCGGGTGTTGTAACAGAGTGGGCTTTGTTTGCAAGGATACACTGCCCTTACAGTGGCCCGCCGGGCAGCCAAAGAACAGAGGAAGCTCAGCAAGCAGCGATGGCTGCTCACCCTTTTCCTTTTGACTGGTTACATAATCTGCCAGAGCAGATGTGGAAATTTTCCACACCCCAGTGTGAGGAAAAGACGGGGGACTGAGTGCACAGGCCGGGCAGGGCTTTGATCTGGTTTCTTAGGCATCCACTGGTGTGGGGCACATTATCCTTCCTAACTTTTGTGCGTCTGAAACATTTCATAATGAAAGAAAAAGAAACAAATGGAACAAGATTTACAGCATAAAACCATCTGTGGATATTAAATATATTCCAAGACACAAGATAGTGCCAAATATTTTGCCAGGATGCAGGCATATTTGCCAAAGAAGATCAAACACACTAGCAGGGACAGAGAATGAGACAAAGAGAAACTAAGGGAGGGCCGTGTACTGACCAAAGATGACAGTGACCATCTAATTACAAATTTTAATCATTGGCAAAATACTCGCTGGGAAATAGATGTGTCATAATAAAGTGAGAGACGTTAGAAATGCACCGCCCAGTTCAAATTCCAGCTCCACCTCTTATTAGCTCCGTCATCTTGGGCAAATCACCTCTCTGAGACTCAGTTTCCCCATTTATAAAATGGGGATAACAATCAGACATATGTCACAGGTTTGTTAAAAGCATTAAGCGAGTACATTATACAATGTGATTAGGTCCAGAATACTTGGTCTGTCCCCATCCTTCTTATACATTCATTAAAAAAATAAAAGAGGGGCTGGCCCCGTGGCTGAGTGGTTAAGTTCATGCATTCTGCTTCGGCAGCCCAGTGTTTCGCTGGTTCAGATCCTGGGCGCGGACATGGCACCACTCATCAAGCCAAGCGAGGCAGCGTCCCACATAGCAGAGCCAGAAGGACCTACAATTGCAATATACAACTATGTACAGGGGGGCTTTGAGGAAAAGAAGAAGAAAAAAAGAAGATTGGCAACAGATGTTAGCTCAGGACCAATCTTTAAAAAAACAATAGCGTGGACTTTGAGGTCAGGCAGACCCTGGCCCCGTATGTGTGTGAATTTCATTTTAAACACATAATGCTTCTAAGAGGTCAGGTCTCAAAGGCGAGGCTGCGGCCCAAGGACACACCTCTGGTAAATGACTGAACTCGGCTCCAACTCAGGTTTAACACGCGAGCTCCTAAGCGCTGCTTGGCACGGGAACACTGGCAGGGAAAATTCCATGGGTTACCACAAGGGCTGGCACAGGCTGCACCTTTCAGGCCGGCAGCTACTCACACTGTTTCCTACCCCTTCTCTGTGGTCACCTGCAGTGGAGGTAACGGCCCACTCCACAGCCACAAGCCCGGCCTTTGGCTTGGCTTGAGTCCAGGACACCCAGAGAGGCTGGTGGTGGAGGCAGCCCAAGCAGAGGGAGGGGTCAATTCTGTAAGGCAGAGCTGGGCGTCAGAGCCTAGAGTTGTGGAGGGGAGGAGCTGAAGGACCACCCTGGCCGGCTCGACCAGTGCTATGCTACAGGGTTCATTAGGGCCAGGTGTCTAGAAATAGGTTGAGAGGACAGATTCTGAGGGACTCTGGGCTGATTCAGAGGCCAGAACTGTCAGCAGTCTGTTAGGAAGAGCCCCAGCTCTGGTAATTGGGAAAGAAACTGTAGGCACAATAGGGCAGGGCCGCTTTCCTCAGAGTCCTTGGGTGCAGGGGACCTGCTAGCTTTCTCCTCAACCCGCCTCTTCCCTTCAGTGATGACTTCGTCTCATGATTCCTAGAGAGAATAGATGTCGCAAGGGCACCTGTGAACCCCAGACCCACTCGTCCAAATGCCACCCTGGCATTCTCGTGCATGCCCCATCAGCATCCCAAACCAAGTCGGAGACCATGATATGCCACGGCTTCCAGTCCTCCCCATCTCTCAAAATGGCAACTTCATCCACCCTGCTGCTCACGCCAGAACCCCGAGAGACACCCTGGAGTCATTCATTCGTTCACCCATTCACTCACTCATCAAGTGGTCTGTGGGCATGGACTGTGTGCCGGCCACTGTGCCTAAGCACCAACGATGCCACAGCTACAAACACACCATCAAAGAATTCACAGTGTCTCAGTCTCAACTCCCAGAATCTATTGACCCCTAATTCTCTTTCATTCTACTTCCAAAATACGCCTTGAATCCGTCCATTTTCCCTCACCTTTACTTCTACTTGGCTGTCGTCCAAGCCACTGGAGCAGGAACCTCCCATCTTGCCTCCCTGACGCCACTCTTGCTTCCTTCTGGTCCACCCTCACATGGAAACCAGAGAGATCTATGGACATAAATCAGAGCAGACCCTTTTCCTCTCAAAGCGTCTCAGCGCCTGCCGCCGACGTGTTCTGCTACAGCCTCAGGCGCATCTCACGCCAGCTTGCTTTCTATTTCTCCAGCACTATTTCTGGCTTTGCCGTTCTGTTCCTTCTGCCTGGATGCTTTTCCCTATGCTTTTGGCTTGACAAACTCCTACTAGTCCTTCAGACATTGCCCAACTGTCACATCCCCAAAGGATGCTTCTTTCGGCCTCAGTCTAAATTGGGTCTTCATTTGCCGTCACAGCAAACACGACATCTCATCAATGTTGAACCAAGCATGACACTTGATTTAGACGATTCTCTCCTTACTTCCTGTCACCACCACATTGCAGGCTCCATGAAGGCAGGGACTATGTCTGCCTCGCTCACACTGTGTCCCCCAAGCAGGCACTCAACAAACATTTGCACAACAAATAAATAGGGGATTTTCAGAGCTTTTGCTGTATCCTCCTGCACATTGTCACCCCCCCCATGTCATACCCCCAGGTCGCCCTTTGGGGGGTTCCTCTTCCACTCGCTTCCCCAGAATCATTCAGAACACCATCTGAAGACCGCATGCTGTGGATGAGCTCCTGGCCGCGGGAGGCGAGTCTTGGCGCTGCCACTCACTAAGTGGGCGAACTGAGCTAGTTTCCTCGAGGCTCTCAGGCGCTGTCCGTGAATTAGGGTGCTTGTGCCCTTACAGGGCTCTCGTGGCAGTTCGACCAGGCCCTGGATGTGAAGCCCCTGCACATGCCCAGCCTGTACCACTGACTTGTATTTGCCTTGTAGTTCACAGCAGCCGCAGCTACAGTCACACATCCTCTAGCTTTTTGCCGCTTACCTAGATATCTTCACCTGCCTTGTGTCTTTGAGTCCCCAAGAGTACACCACACTGTGGGCTGGGCTGGGCTGGGCCAAGGTTCACACCCCCATTTGACAGATAAGGAAGCTGAGGCTGAGTGAAGCGAAATGATCCCTGAACTTGGTTAGTGGAAGAGCTGGGACCCACGCCTGGCGCCGCTGGCTCTGTCCACCCCCCGAAATACACCCTATTTGCCTGGGGTGTGACAAGCCTTTTCCAAGGAGCTGTGGCTCCCCAACTCCGTGGTTTCCAGCTGGAGGCTGTGAACCTGCCAGCACCGGCTCCTGTCCCCAGATCAGCTTCCCCAGTTTGCAGAATGGGTCTGGGGAGGCGGGAGTCTTACCTTCCTCTGGATAAGGGCTGCCTGCCCTGGTGCCTGTTGGTGGCTCCTGTGGCTTCTGAGGCAGAAGGAGGCAGAGACGGCTGTGAGAGGGAGACACCAGGGCTGCTCTCCCCTCGCAGCCAGAGCTTGACAAGATAGTGGTGCCCCTCCCTCCAGCTCTTCCAGCTGCTGAGAGAAGCTCCTTGTAGGTCAAACTCCAAATTCCATTCTTGCCTGCAACAGGGATTAGAGGAAGCGCAAACGATCGCCCCAGGGACAGAGAGAAGCCAAGCCCATCCCCGAATCCTTGACCTTGAACTCCAACCTGGAGGCCCCTGTGGGGCATGCCTCGAGCTCCGCCCACATGGCCTCCATCAGGCCCTCACCTGGTGGGGGACCCAGGGCCTGGAGGGGAGGGGAGCCGCTGGAGCCCAGGGCGCAGTCCTGCTTCACTCACCCACTCTTCCACTGGCCTGCCTCCACAATGGGGACAGGCGGGCTTGGGACAAGCTGGAGGAAGGGGGGAGGGGAGATGCTGGCGGGGGAGGCAGGGGACAGAGGGAAAGTCCCAGGAGAGCACTCGCAGTGTGGCCCCACCGCTGCAGCCGCAGGAACAGTGACCACCCTTTGTTCAGGCCCTTCTCTGTGAGCTCTCCAGACCAAGACAGGACAAAACGAGGTGTCTGGAGCCCAGAGGAGCTGTGAGGAGTGACCAAGGCACGGCCAGGGCATGGCCCATGACACCAGGACGGGGACAGCAGTGGGGGACAGCAGAAGGCTTTACCTGGATGCTCAGAGCATTAAATTTTTTTTTAAAATAGTTATTAGCATTTGCAAAAGACTTTAAACAGGACTCTGGATTTCCCACTTTCATAGAGCAATCTGAAGATCTGGCCACACCAGGCCCGCATGGCCACAGGACAGCTACTGGCTGGAGCAGAGTTGTGGCCACCCCCTCTCAGTACAGACCTAACCTCCAGCCCACCTCTCTCCTTCAGTTGGCCTGCCTGGGCCCTGGGGGTGCAGCCCCTAGCACAGAGTAATTCAGGAAGAATAGTGATAATGAGTATGCACAGGTTCTGTTCTAAGTACTTTATGCGTCTCTGCTCTCTTGGTCTTTCCCACAAACCTCCAGCACAGGTCCTGTTATTATCTCCACTTTACCGAGGAGGAAACAGAGATAGAGAAACGTGAGCAACTTGCCCAAGGTCACCAAGCTAGTAAGTGGCAGAGCGAGGATTTGGACCGAGTCTGTTTAGTCCCAGACTGCTACGGCAGCAGTGGCAGATGGCTTAGAGATGCATCAGCTGGACGGAGGGTGGCCTGGATGCACAACGACCTGGCAATTGGACCGATACCAGCACAAACGGGGGCCCGCCGGATATGGTCTGCCCAGGGGAACAGATGTACAGAAGGAAGAGCTGGGATTGGAGAAGGGGGCACACAGACAGAGGGCCAGGGAACGCACAGCCTGAGACTCAGGCCACAATACAGGGAAGGCAGTGGGATGCCATAGAAGATGCAGTGCTCCGCCAACCTGGGTTCCAGTCCTGACTTTTTTTTAGGAAGATTAGCCCTGAGCTAACATCCACTGCCAATCCTCCTCTTTTTGCTGAGGAAGACTGGCCCTGAGCTGACATCTTCCTCTACTTTATATGTGGGATGCCTACCACAGCATGGCTTGCCAAGCAGTGCCATGTCCGCACCCGGGATCAGAACTGGCCAACCCCGAGCTGCTGAAGCAGAACGCGTGCACTTAGCCGCTGCGCCACCCGGCCGGCCCCCAAGTCCTGACTTCTTCAGGCAGGTCTGGGGGACCACGGGCACGTTCCAGGTCACAGTGCCTACAGGCAAGGCTTATAGATGAGTGAGGCAGGCCAGGTCGGGCTGTGGCCGACTGGACAGCGTGTGTCCCAGCTGAAGGGGACAGCTGTGACTCAGCTCCAACTGGGGGAACACAGGTCCCATGGAGCCAGACCTTCTGATTGTTCTAGAAAAATGCAAAGTGCAGAATTTTGTATAAAGTCTCATGATTATTAATCTGTGAGGACCAGAATTGGCCCACTGGCCACTGGCGCATTTTCTCCAACAGTTTGCCCGATTCTCAGGCTTTTGTATCCTCTGTTGGTGCCGTAAAGAATAGGAAAGGATGATGGTGCTGACAAAAGCTTTTCACATATTGAGGGATATGGAGTAACTATTCGGGTTCAAAACCGATTCAGTTTGAACTAAAGAAGCTTGACTTACGGTTTATCAAACATACATTGTGCATCTGCTTTAACCATTAAAAAGTTCACTCTCTTAGGATAAGGATGCATACTTCCCCTCCTACGGCGCTACTGACTATTGGTCCCTTTCCTGACATCAGGGTCATATTGACCTGCTAATTTGCAACTGAATCTCTCTTTGAAACTTTGATGAATACGTCTCCTGGGTGTGTTTAATGTATATTCTTTGTTCTAAAAAGGTCTAAGATTGTACTGAAAACGACGCTTCTCCAGAACACTTTCTTCTTTTGCAGAAACTGCCTTCCTGGATTATAATCCTCACCCTGGCTCAGACAAAACTCACTTTATCTGTCTCATCTATAGAATGGTTACTGACTATTTTACATTGACAGTACAACTTTGGAGAACTTTCTGGAAGCTTCTTTTAAAGTTAACATATACCTCCCCTATGGCTCAGCAATTCCACTCTTAGGTATTTATCAAGAGAAACGAAAACATTTGTTCTGGCAAAGACTTGTGCACAAATGTTCATCATAAGCCTTGCTTATAATAGCCCCAAAGTGGAAACAGGCTGATGTCCCTCAATAGGAAAATGGACAGCAAACTGTGCTGCCTTCACACTCTGTGGAGAACCATAGTCATTCTCAGTAGGAATGAACTACTGGTACATGTGACACTGACGGGGAACCTCTTTTTTTTTTTTTTTTTTGTGAAGAAGATTAGCCCTGAGCTAACATCTGCTGCCAATCCTCCTCTTTTTGCTGATGGGCCCTGAGCTGACATCCGTGCCCATCTTTCTCTACTTTATATGTGGAATGCCTACCACAGCATGGTGTGGGGACCTGGAATTGGCCACCCCAAGATATGTCTCTTTGGCATCAGGATTATTTGAGGCTGATTGCTTTTGATAAACTGGGACAGGGAAGGAGGCTCTGAGGAATGGAACTTGCCCTTCCTTAGGACACATTTACATTTGTAAGGTAAATCTCTATCTGGAAAATGTGCCTCCCTCTCTGTACCAGGAACAAGAAAGGCGATGACCTTCTCTCTAGAAACTCTTAATCAATACTAAAGGCAAGGACTTAAATCTGCATTTTATTGTGCTAGTCTGGTAACCTCCTGTAACTGACTTCCCTCCCCCTCCCAACGTTGGCATTTTTTCAAGATTAAGCATCTTTCCTTAGGCTAGGAACTGATTGCTGAGCTCACCTGTGACCGCCCAGCTCCAGACAATCGACTTGCCTCCTGCTACGCCCACCGAGATAGCAGACCACTACCTGCTGTGTCCATCAAGCGCTGTGCTGACGGGGCAATCTTGTGACTGTTGTGGGAAGGACATTTCAATCACATGTGAAACACCCCGTTTGGGGGTATATAACCACTATGTGCACCCCACTTCTTCGGTGCCCTTTTTTCCTTCAGGAAGAAAGGCCCCGGGCCATGGTTCCTCATAAAGCTTTGTTTAATTTTCTCTTGCTATTCTGTCTCATGTGAATTTAATTCGTTCTCCGGCCAGACGAACCCCCCATTTGGGGAGAGAAAATGTCCTCCTCCCCTACAATGGTTTGCCAAGCAGTGCCATGTCCGCACCTGGGATCCAAACCGGTGAACCCTGGGCTGCCGAAACGGAATGTACGAACTTAACTGCTGCACCACTGGGCCGGCCCCGGGAACCTCTTAATCTCAAATTCCTGTGCTCGATGTACAGTAAGCCAATCACTGAGACAGCAGGTGCTTGGAGATGGAGAAAAGTTTACTTGAATTGGCCAAAACAAAAAGGTGGGAGGATAGGTTCTCTCAAATCCACCTTAACAAAAGAAGAAAGCAGAGGGGGTTTATAGAGCAAAGGGGCTTGGGATGTGGCAGAGAAACAAAGGGCAAGTCCTGATCCTTTCACTCCTATAAGCCCTTGGGCAACCAGACTCCTGGGTGTCTGCAGCAGCTGGGGGCTGGTCTTCTGGTGGTCAGTAACTTCCTTAAAGACATTCTTTTTCTTCTGCAAAACAAGCTCATAAATCCTTGTGACCCTTGAGTCACCCCTCAGGTTAAAGAAGAAAACAGCAAATTAACAAGACTAACTTCTTTTCATGTATGTCTGTGTTGGGAACAAGGTCGAAGGGTAATCATGGTCTCATTGAATATTTACAGTAACCCTCAGGCACCTGGCTTCAATGCCATAGATGAATCTCAGAAACATTATACTGAGCAAAAGAAGCTCGACACAAAGGAGTACATTCTTTTTTTTTTTTGAGGAAGATTAGCCCTGAGCTAACTGCTGCCAATCCTCCTCCTTTTGCTGAGGAAGACTGGCCCTGAGCTAACATCTGCCACCAACTCTCCTCTTTTTGCTGAGGAAGACTGGCCCTGAGCTAACATCTGTGCCCATCTTCCTCTACTTTCTATGTGGGACGCCTGCCACAGCATGGCTTGCCAAGTGGTGCCATGTCTGCACCCGGGATCCGAACCAGCGAACCCTGGGCCGCCGAAGCGGAACTTAACCGCTGTGCCAGCCCCAGGAGTACATTCTTTAGGATTCCGTTTAGATGAAGCTCAAGAACAGGAAAGACGAATCTATGTTGATAGAAGTCAGAGAGTGGGAGATAGAAATTGACTAGAAGGGGACCTAAGGGCACTTTCTGGGGCAATGGAAATTCCTAGGTCTTAACTTGGGTGGTAATTATATGAATACATACAGTTGTTCAAGCCCATTGGACTGAACAATTAAGTTTTATGCATTTTATTGTATGCAATTATACCTCAAAAAAAAAACAGGAGAGAATGTACTAACAATGAGTTCTGCAAACGCAGTTCTTGCTTCTCTGGTGGTGGAGGCTGGGGCCCCTGCCCAGCTCTGACTTCCCAGGAGTAAGTTCCAGCCTATTGTCTCCACGGGAGGATGCGGGTCTCAGTGTTGCCAAAGCAGCTGAATTTTCAGGACACATCTCGAAGTCTGGGTTTTTGTGTGAATGCTCCTGATTTCTAAGTCTTGGTGAGTAATTTGAAATTAACAAAAATAGTTAAAACACTGTGCGTGTCAAGTGACAAGTGCAGCTCACAGTTGTGACCCTGTGTGATATTGTGATTTATAATAAGAAATACATGTTTGGTCTCCGTCCTGCTTCTGGCACAGAGCTCCTAAAACCCTTGGAATTTCCTAAGTGAGGAGAGCAAGCAAGCTGTCTTTTGTTACTTTAATGAGGTGACTTTTGGGCCCCACCTAAGCCTGGGGGTGGTTGTCAGAACCAATCATGTGATTGGAGGATGGGGACTTTTAGTCTCACGCCCTGATCTCCAGAGGGCAGAGGGGCTGGAGGTTGAATCAATCACCAATGGTTGATGATTTAATCAATTATGCCAATATAATGAAGCCTCCATAAAAACCCAAAAAGAATGGGGCTCTGAGAGCTACCCGGTTGGTGAACCCCTGGAGATTTGAAACCATGGATGCTCAGTGCCCTTTTCCCATACCCTGCCCTATGCATCTCTTGCATCTGGCTGTTCTGGAGTTATATCCTTTTATAATCGGTAAATCTAGTAAGTAAAATGTTTCTCTGAGTTCTGTGAGTGCTCTAGGAAATTAAATGAACCCGAGGAGGGGGTCGTTGGAACCTGTGATCTATAGCACAGGTGACAACCTGGACCTGCAAGTGGCGTCTCAAGTGGGGGCAGTCTTGTAGGACTGAGCTCTCAAACTGTGGAATTGGGTGCTATCTCTGGGTAGATGGCATCAGAATTGAGTTGAATTGTAGGACACCCAACTGGTGTCAGAGCATTGATTGGTGATGGGGGAAACCCACACACGGGAATTGGTCCCAGAATCTTACCCTCTATTTCCAAGTCACACCCTGTCCTCGTCAGGAATCCCAGCTGAGCTGTACATAAAGTTGTGATTCCCTCCTGAATTTTCAACAGCATTTTAGAGAAACACACCCTCACGCACCCACACACATGCCCCCCAATGTTGCTGTTTATTGTAACAACTGAAAAGAGCAAACCCTAAACCCTGAAATAGGTAAGCTGTCCTAGGCAGCAGGCAAGGGGGGAAGGGAGACCCCAGCTTGGGAGAAAAACAAGATCCGTTTTTGACTTAGTAACTGTGAGACCTGGGAATAGTCAAGCAGCCTCTCTGAACATTGTTTCCCAGGGTGCAAACGGATGTTCACACGCCCACTTTGTAGGGGATTAAAGGAGATGCCAATGGCAAGGGCTCGGGCACCGCGGGCTCCTTCCTTCTCCCCAGACCTAACCCCCGACTGAACCATGAGCTGCCCGCCTTGCATGTAGTTGCTAAGCTGCCTTCTTTCTCTTCATGATGGCTTCAATGAGGGAAAACTGTATATTTGTTCTCTTTCTCTTTTTGTTTTTATTTCTTGCTCCCAGAGTCACGGTTTTCACAAACCTGATGGCCTTTCACCTGCAGTGGCTGCAAGACAGGGTGGGGGTTAAGAACCCGGAGATGGGGCAGGCAGACCTGGGTCCTCATTCTGGCTTCTCTGCTCCTAGCTGTGAGCTCTTGTGTAAATGTCTTAAGCACTCTGAGCACAGATTTTCTCATCTGAAAAAGACAATGTCATGATAACGGTACCGAGCTTTTCCAGAAGCTTCATGACACATCACAACAGACTGCATGCGGAAGCAGATGTGAGAAGCCAGCTGTGTCTTCTATTAAACCAGACGTTAAAGAGATTTGCAAATATGTAAAACAACGCTACTCTTCTCACTAAATCTTTTGGGAAAATATGGTTATTTTTCATAAAAATATTATTTATTTAACATGCAATGGGTTTGTTATTGTTCTTTTAAAAATAATAAATTTTATATTGTTTCTTCATTTCAATGTCTAATTCAGTAAATAGCTACAGATATAACCCACGTGAACCAAAGCTCTTTGGATACTTCATTGTAAAGAGGTTCCCAAACCAAAAAGTTTAAGAACCACTGCTCTGTGACAAACTTGATGTGAGCATGAACATTTGGGGAAACTCTTGTAAATGGTCTGCCTAGACCCAAAGCCATACAATGTGTTAAAAGGTATGTTTCTTTTTTTTTTTTCTTGAGGAAGGTTAGCTCTGAGCTAACATCTATCACCAATCCTCCTCTCTTTGCTCAGGAAGACTGGCCCTAAGCTAACATCTGTGCCCATCTTCCTCTACTTTATATGTGGAACGCCTACCACAGCATGGCTTGCCAAGCCGTGCCATGTCCGCACCCGGGATCCGAACCGGTGAACCCTGGGCCACCGAAGTGGAACGTGCGAACTTGGCCACTGCACCGCCGGGCCAGCCCCAAAAGGCATGTTTCCGATGAAAGTAAACCATCCCTGGAAAGGCCATTGGTGGCCATAGGGCCTGTGTGAGAATGTTGTTTGTAACTCAGCAGACCTTGCTGGTCAGTGCACAGTGGATTGTTAATGAATCAACACTGATTCTGTTTAAACTAATCACTAAACACTTTAACAGCAGGTCCGCCATGGTTGAAGTTTGGAGTGTGACTTCTCCACACTTGGAGATTATCAGAGTGGAACAGGGCCATGTGGAAGCCGGCTTGCCCAGCACTGCCGCAGCACGTGTCTGGGTTACAAGAGGTTACCAGGCGGTCAGCTGTCAATCAGCGTTGGCATCCTGTGAGTTCCAGCGTGGGCCAGCTGCATGGTACTCAGGGGCCCAGGCTCTGCCTTCTGTGTTTGGTTAAATCCTGGCTCTACTAATGTTGTGGTTTACAGCAAGTTACTTCACCTCTCTGTGCCTCAGTCTCCCCATTTGTCAGACAGTTAGGGTTCTTGTAAAGATTAAATAAAAGAATTATCTGAGGTGGGGACTGGCCAGGAAAACCCTCCTTCTCCCCTCCTAGACTACAGTGGCCGGCCTCTGAGGCCATGCCAGTGGTCACCCCCTGACCAGCAGGAAGGCAGAAAAGCGTGGGAGCTCCCTCTTAAGCAGGAGAAGCCGAAGTCACCATAGATAGCATCCCCTCTCGGTCGGTTAGGAGCTGGCTGCACCCAGCCGCACATGGGGCTGCCAACAGCCTGGCTTCCTGGCGGGGCAGGAAGCTACTGACTTGAGCCTCCTGAGGACTGAGAAGTGAGACAGAAAGGGCTTCCTTTCTCCTTGTTTTGAGGTAACATCGGTTTATAACATTGTATAAATTTCATGTGTTCATCATTATAGTTTGAGTTCTGTATGGACTACATCGGGTTCAACACCACTCTAGGTGCCGTCTGTCACCGTACACAGGTGCCCCTTTACTCCTTTCGCCCTCCACCCACTTTCCCCTCTGGCAACCACCAATCTGTTCTCTGTAGCTAGTGTGAGTTTGTTTATCTTCCACATACGAGTGAAATCATATAGTAATTATCTTTCTCCGTCTGACATTTCACTTAGCATAATACCCTCAAGATCTGTCCATGTTGTGGAAAATGGCAAGATTTCATCTTTTTATGGCTGAGTAGTATTCCACTGTATATACACCACATCTTCTTTATCCATTCCTCCCTTGATGGGCACCTAGGTTGTTTCCAAGTTTGGGTATTGTGAATAATGCTGCAGTGAACCTAGGGGTGCATATATCTTTACACGTTCGTGTTTTCAAGTTCTTTGGATAAATACTCAGCAGTGGACTAGCTGGATTGTATGGTAGTTCTATTCTTAAGTTTTTGAGGAATCTCCGTACTGTTTCCCACAGTGGCTGCACCAGTTTACATTGCCACCAGCAGTGTACGAGGGTTCCGTTTTCTCCACAACCTCTCCAACACTTGCTATTTCTTGTCTTTTTAATAACCCCTTGTGACAGGTGCGAGGTGATATCTTATTGTAGTTGTTTTTTGTTTTCTTTGTGTGTGTGAGGAAGATTGGCCCTGAGCTAACATCTGTTGCCAATCTTCCTCTTTTTGCTTGAGGAAGATAGTTGCTGAGCTAATATCTATACCAGTCTTCCCCTATTTTGTATGTCGGATGCCGCCACAGCATGGCTTGATGAGTAGTTTGTAGGTCTGCACCTGGGACCCCAACCCGTGAACCCTGAGCAGCCAAAGCAGAGCTCGCAAACTTAACCACTATGCTACTGGGCCGGCCCCTCATTGTAGTTTTTTTTCTGCTTTATCTCCCCAAACCCCACAGTGTATAGTTGTATATCTTAGTTGCAGGTCCTTCTAGTTGTGGGATGTGGGACGCTGACTCAACATGGCCTGATGAGCGGTGCCATGTCTGCGCCCAGGATCCAAACCCTGGGTCGCCACAGTGGAGCGTGAACTTAACCACTCGGCCACGGAGCCGGCCCCCTCATTGTAGTTTTGATTTGCCTTTCCCCTGATGATTAGTGATGTTGAACATCTTCTCATGTGCCTGTTGGCCATCTGTATATCTTCTTTGGGAAAATGTCTGCTCGGATCCTCTACCCACTTTTTAACTGAGTTGTTTGTTTTTTTGTTGTTGAGTTGCATGAGTTCTTTATATAATTTGAATTAATCTCTTATTGGGTATATGATTTGCAAATATCTTCTCCCATCTGGTAGGTTGTCTTTCATTTTGTTGATAGCTTCCTTTGCCATACAGAAGCTTTTCAGTCTGATGCAGTCCCATTTGTTTATTTTTTCTTTTGTCTCCCTTGCCTGAGTAGACATGGCCTTAAAAAAGATCCTGCTAAGATGGATGTCAAAGAGCGCACTGCCCGTGCTTTCTTCTAGAGCTTTTATGGTTTCAGGTCTTACATTCAAGTCTTTAATCCATTTTGAGTTAATTTTTGTGTACGGTGTAAGATAATGATCTGCTTTCATTCTTTTCCATGTGCTGTCAAGTTTTCCCAACACCATTTACTGAAGAGACTCTCCTTTCTCCATTGTATGTTCTTGACTCCTTTGTCGAAGGTTAGCCATCCATAAATGTGTGGGTTTATTTCTGGCCTCTCAGTTCTGTTCCATTGATCTGTTTATCTGTTTTTTCTGCTGTTACCACGCTGTTTTGTTACTATAGCTTTGTGGTATATTTTGAAATCAGGGCATGTGATACCTCCAGCTTTGTTCTTTTTTTCTTGGGGTTGCCTTGGCTAATTGGGGTCTTTTCTTGTTCCAGGACTTCTTTTCTTAAGCCATGTCATTGCCGAGTCTCTTGGCACAACAGCACATCCTTTTACCTTAAAACATTTGTGCAAAGCGTTAGGAAGAGTGTCTGCCCATGATGAGCACTGGGTAAGCTTTGCAATTACGACCCTGCTGTCTTGCTCTGCAAGGACACGCCTAGTCTTGTCTCTCATCTCAGGAAACATACACATAACACATTCTTAGCCTTAATCGCTGCAGTAAGTGTGTGACCTGAGCAAGTTGCTTCTCCTCTCTGACACTGCCTCATCTTCCGTTAAACAAGGGGGAAATAATAGCACCTCCCCTACAGGGTAGTGGTGAGGCATCGATGAGATAATCCATGTAGACTGTTGAGTATTCTGTAAGTGTTAAATAAATGTGTGCTTTTATTTTAGTGACTATTTTCCTTTTCTCTTTTGAGGAAGATTAGCCCTGAGCTAACATCTGCTGCCAATCCTCCTCTTTTTTTTTTTTTTCTGAGGGAGACTAGCCCTGAGCTAACATCCGTGCCCATCTTCCTCTACTTTTTTCCATATGTGGGATGCCTGCCACAGCATGGCTTGACAAGCAGTGCATAGGTCCGCACCCAGGATCCAAACTGGCGAACCCCAAGCCACCCAAGTGGAATATGCGAACTGAAACACTGCGCCACTGGGCTGGCCCTGGCGACTATTTTCAATTTTCCTCGTAGAGACTGTCTCATAAATTCCCACTTGTTGCAGTTCTTCTGAATCTTGATTCAATCCCTGTGTCTAGCAAGCGTTTTGCCCAGCTAGGTGAACACCCGAAAATCAGGAACATCTGGTTTCCAGTCCCAGGTCCCTCCCTGTCCCCTCATAGCCACGGCCCATGGGGAGCGGGAATAAAATAGAGAAGGCAGATAATGGGACCCATTGGCCGTGCCTTAAGAAATGTCACCGCTCCCCTGGTGCCTGGTGACAGCACAGCTCTAGTCTATGCCTTAATCCAAGCCTGACTCAAAGAAGCAAACTCTTCCAAATGTTTCATAGGTCACATATTATACCATTATCTCTAATGTCCTCTAGATAATGTCTGCAACCCCCATGGTCATGACAATGACATCCTATAATGAGCAGCGGAAGAGGAGGCTTTCAGTGATATTCCGCTGCTTACAGCAGACGCCAGCAAACTATGCCACCTGCCTCCTCCTCTGCTCCCCGCCAGATATGGCCCCCTGCTTGTTTTCCTAAATAAAGTTTTATTGGGACACAGCCATGCTCATTTGTTTACACGCTGTTTCTGGCTGCTTTTGTGCTACAATGATACAGTTGAGTACTTGTGACAGAGACCATATGGGCTGCAGGGCCTAAAATACTTACTATCTGGCCCTTTGCAGAAAGCTTTTGTTGCCCCCTGACTTACAGCGTCACCGAGTGTGCTAGTGTCTCCAGAGTTCAGGGCACTGACGATAAAGTCTTTCGTCCGCACCTTTCCTTCTCAGAAGGTAGCAAAAGCCTCGGGGTGGGGGAAATGTGAGTGAAGGGAACGTAGTCCCAAAGCAACGTCTGGTAACAAAGACCAGCCGTTCTCAGAAGCCCTCCAGCGGTACCATCAATGTAGTTATATCTTTGTCTGAGCCGTTGAGAAAAGTACCAAACAGGACAGGATGGTGAACAAAGCAGTCTCAAGAGACTTCTGTGTTAGAGGTTTTCAAACTTTTTTTTTTTAACTTTTTTTTTCCAAAGATTTTATTTTTTCCTTTTTCTCCCCAAAGCCCCCTGGTACATAGTTGTATAATCTTTGTTGTGGGTCCTTCTAGTTGTGGCATGTGGGACGCTGCCTCAGCGTGGTTCGATGAGCAGTGCCATGTCCACGCCCAGGATTCGAACCAACGAAACACTGGGCCGCCTGCAGTGGAGCGCGCGAACTTAACCACTGAGCCACGGGGCAAGCCCCGAGGTTTTCAAACTTTTAAAGTCTCAAAATAATTATGCCAAGGGGAAGAAGTCAGACATGCATACTATACAATTCCATTTCCTCAAAATTCTAGAAAATGTGATTGAATCTTTTGTGATAGCATGTCAACGTTTGCCCGGACCGAGGGATATTACAAGGGGGAACCAGCAAACTTTAGGGGGTAAGGGGTATGTTTATTAGCTTGATTGTTGCAATGGTTTCATCAGTTATACATATGTCAAAACTCTTCCAATTGTGCATTTAAATATGTGCAGTTTATCACATGTCATTTATACTTTGACAAAGTTTTTTTTTTTTTTAATATTTTATTTTTCCTTTTTCTCCCCAAAGCCCCCCTGGTACATAGTTGTGTATTTTTAGTTGTGGATCCTTCTAGTTGTGGCATGTGAGACGCTGCCTCAGCGTGACTTGATGAGCAGTGCCATGTCCCCGCCCAGGATTCGAACTGGCGAAACCCTGGGCCGCTGAAGCAGAGTGCGAGAACTTAACCACTCGGCCACGTGGCCAGCTCCACAAAGTTGTTTTTAAAAAGTATAAAAGTTTCGGGGCTGGCTGGGTGGTGCAGCTGTTAAGTTCACACATTCCACTTCGGCAGCCCAGGGATTGCTGGTTCAGATGCCGGGTGTGGACCTATACACTGCTTATTAAGCCATGCTGTGGCAGGCGTCCCACATATAAAAGTAGAGGATGATGGACACAGAAGTTAGCTCAGGGCCAATCTTCCTCAGCAAAAAGAGGAGGATTGGCAGCAGATGTTAGCTCAGGGCTAATCTTCCTCAAAAATAGAAAAAAAAGTATAAAACTTTCTATAATTGGGTTCTTATGGAGAAACTGAGACCATCACAACATGAAAGAGAAGCAGCAATAATTGACGCCGAGATAGGAGAATCAGGGACTGGGGTACCTGCTTGGCTTCTGAGGGGCTTCCATGAAATTGTGGGGGCTCCACAGAGCATGGTTATAAAAGCGTGGACGTATTTGGGTGTCCTGGTTCCTCTTTTGAGTGTCTTTCTACATTTAAACGGGTTTGTGTCTCTTGGTGGAGAAATATATCACTGTTCTGTTTCTTCTACTCAGTGTTAAAATGTCTAGAATTTACTCCTTCATGGACTCAGTCATTTCAGCACAATGATGTGCCAGGCTGTGTTCTCAGCTCTGGGGCTTAAACAGAAAGCGTGGCAGATCTGTTGTCACCGGGCCCCCGTTCCATCATTATTCTCCTTCTTGGTATCTTCATTCTCATCTTCTCTGTGGACTGCTTCTCCCAGCCTAAAACCACACTCAGGTGTTGCCCAAATTATCAAATATATAAATGTATGAAAGCTTTTCTGGCCTTTGTCTCCCTCTAGCTGCCTCTCAGTCTCCCTCTTTCCCTCTGTAGACCAGTTCCTTGGGAGATTAGTCTACACTGGCTGCTTGTAATGGGTGCTGTTGATGAGGATTATTTTAGACTGGTTACTTTTCAAAACTGCAGATGGGAAGGAGGCTCTGAGGAGTAGAATTTATTTACCCTTTGTTAAGAGACATTTACATTGTAAAGGAAATCTCCATCTGTAAAAGTGTCTCCCTCTCTGTACCAGGAAGAAGGGGGGATGACCTTATCTCTAGAAACTCTTAATCAATGCCAAAGGCAAGGACTTCAATCTGCATCTTGTTTACTGTATTTGTGTGGTAATCTCCCATGATCGACCCCCCCTCCACCCCAACATCCTCCTTTGTCTTTAGCTAAAAGTAATATTTAAGGTGGTGGCTTCAGCCATTTACTTAATCTGGTTTGATTCTTATGTAAAAATTGTAGGATCACCCAATAACCAGACCCCACCTGCACTGATACCATTTTAACAACTTTTTTAACATATTCTTTCCTTTGTCTTGTAAAGAGATAACTCACTTATCTATGTCTTAAATTTAGCCCTACCCTCAACCCATGTTTGCAGCAGCTCTTTTCTTTACTGCCCATGGGTCCTGACCCCATGTTATTCCATACTATTCTCTGAATAAAAGAGCACTCCTGCCAGAACTTGAGAGTCCAAGAAACTTTTCTTTCAACTCCTCAGCTCGCCGACCCCGCATCACTGTGGGTGGACCCTGGATCCCCCAATAGGGCCAAGGCGCTCACCCACCAGCTGCTGCAAGAGTGTCTCTGACAGCTCTCAGCTGAGTCCCTCCCTAAGAATTGTCTGGGACCAAAGGAAGCAGCCTCCTCTGCATCCAGTGAGGTCAGCTGGGGGGTCACACCCTTCCCTCAGTCCAGGGCATCTTTGAGGGTTATCTCGGCTGCACGGTCCCTGGAGGTAGGTTGAGGTCTCTGTTGCGACCCCCTCACAGCTCAACTTCTCCCTCTGCCCAATCCTGTCCCCCTTCCTCCCTCCCTCACAGGTGTGCTCCAGGGACACTTGCCAACAAACCGCTTCCACCCACATCTTCCTCTCAGAGTGTGGCTCTCGGGGGACCCGAACTACAATGCCACCTCCTTACCCCGCGAGGAAGCAGCTTTTGCCCCTACACCACTGATGGTCTCCTCTGTCACAAATCCACACGTGGCTTTCTCCCCAGGTTTTCTCTTTTGACAGGCAGCATTTGAGAATGTGACTTTCTACCTCCCTGAAGTTTTCCCTCCCCAGGTTTGAGATTCCATTTTCTTCTGCCACCCCCAGTCTCACGCCTCTTTGAATTTGTGACTCTTCCTTCTGGGACACCCAGGCTCCTTTCTGCTTCTCAGATGATGGTGTTAACTAAAGCCTCATTCTGTATCCGTTTCCATTTCCACAGCACCAGGCATCACCTCCGATTGACAAAGCCCAAACTGATCGCTCTACTTGTGACTTCTTCCTTAAGCATATATACGCACGTCTCTATCCACCCATCCACTCACCCATCCATCCATCCATCTTTCCAAAAAATATTTTCTATGTACCTACTATGTGCTAGGTCCTGGCCTAGGAGCTAAGGATACAGTGATGAACAAATACAATGTCCACACTACTTATACCCAATTAGACAGTTCCACTTGGCTGTTCCCCAGGCTCCTTGACTCACCAAGACCCAAACCAAACTCTCTGCTACCCTCTCTGCCCTGAAACCCAATTGTCCTCTAGGATCCCCTCCCTTGGATACAAAGATAAAGTCAGAAATGTGGGGATGGTCCTAGACATCCCTCCTTCACTGTTCACAGGCCCCAGAGTCAATCTCAGCGCTTCTTCCTCTTGATTCATCGCCTTCCCCCATCTGTACACTACAGTCCTGGTACAGGCTTTTATAATTTCTTGCCTCAATTTCCATACGAGTCTCCCAGCTGGCCTCAAGGCCCATCCCCTTCCAGTTCTTCCTCCTCAACTTTGCAGAAGGAGAGGGTCAGTCTCTGTTGTTCAAGCATATCGCCCAGCCTGGATTCCATTTCTACTCTTCGCGCTGTGCCCTGTGGCCCAGGAGGCTGATTTTGGGGGCTGTATCACCTGGCCTTCTTTGCTTTCTGGCATCCAGTTAGATTTGGCCAATGGGAGGCAGCAGCAGGAGGTCAGAGGGTGGAGGAGAAGGGTCAGGGTACTTGTCCCGCCCCCTCCCCCACACCACCCCTGCGCCCTGCAGCCTCCCTGGGCTTCTGGCAGTGGCTTCATTACTCCATGACCACAGCTCTGCAGAGCTCCATAGCATTATTCCCTTTCCCTTTCAGCCTAGGAATAGCTCCTCCCCACAATGGCTAGACTACAGGGGCTTCACCACTCCTTGTTGGTGCTCCTAACCCTACCTAAATCCCAATCAACAGTCCTTTTATGAAATTATCTTTAGGGGGCCAGCCCCATGGCCTAGTGGTTAAGTTCAGTGTGCTCCACTTCTGCAGCCCAGGTTCAGTTCCTGGGTGTAGACCTACACCACTCATTGGCAGCCATGCTGCAGCAGTGACCCACAAACAAAATAGAGGATGTTAGTTCAGGGCCAATCTTCTTCAGCAAAAAAAAGAAAAGAAAAGAAAAGAAATTATCTTTACTTGAATTCTTTCAAATGTGTCATCTCTTTTATATAGGAGCCCTGATTTAACACAGCTTCCATGTGACACACTCTATTGGGATTATTCATTCACATGTTTACCTCCCCTCCTCTGTTACTGGGACCTTGGGTGTGTAATTCTACTTTTTTTTGCTTTTTAGCATAAGTTTAGTAGATTTTCCAGGAGAAAGGCTTCCCTGGGTCTACCTGTCTGCTCTTCCAAACAATGGTTTCAATTTATTTTTCCTGCAGGCAATGGGGAGTTGTATCATTAAACACTCTTTTGAGTGCAAGCTACAGTCGTCCATCTCAAACATTGACATTGGGTCACACAACTGGAATGTGCAAAGCTTCAGGTCTGGCAGGATCCAGCGTCTGAGATCATGTCATCAGGACCTGATTCTCCAGCTGTGCTTTCTTGTCTTGTTTTTGCTCTCAAGGAGCCTTTTTCTTCATCGTGGTCTTGAGAAGCTCCAGCTAACATCTACTCAGGTTCAAGTCCAGTAGAAAATGGAGATTCTGCAATAAATTTGACAACAGCCCTAACAGGCCCTGGCTCTTCTTGGTCCGCATTGGGTCACCTGCCTATTCCCGAACCAGTCTCCTGAGCCAAGGAGTGCAAGCTCTTCATCTCCCCTGCCATCCTTAGGTTGCTCCCAAAGAAAATCCTGTTGGTGTTTCTAGGAGAAGGGGGAGGGTATGCTGGACAGACAAAATCAGTGGACAGCCACTGCCTTTGCTCAATGGCTCATTATGAGGATTAAATGAAAAGTGCTTGGCATGGTTTGTGGTGGGTTGTCCCACAAGTGTGTGGCCTCATCCTTCCCCTTCCAGAGATGGGATGCCCCCAAAACCCTCTTGTGGGAGGGCAGATGCGCCTGAGAATGGAGACGGCCCTTTATCTTCTTACCATAACCCCTTTTCTATCATAAAATCTCCTGAGCATCCATACCTCTCCTGTGAGCCATTCCAGACTCTTTCTAAAACTATGCAATGTAATCATAGAATGCATGTGTGACCCATTGATTTTATTTTCCCCAAAATAAAAAGGAGATCATATTAATAGGTTTTTCTGCAACTGTACTTTTCTGGATGAACTATAGTTTATTTAACTGGTCCCTTCTTAGAGCAAATACTGCCGTTTGTCACCCAATATCCAGTTTCCCCTTCTTCTCTAATAACAGAACCCTCACATTTCCGATGGGGACACGACATTCAGAATAAAGACTATAAGTTGCAGCCTCCCAGCTAGACATGATTAAGTTCTGCCTAATGGAAGGTGAGCAAAATTGATGCGACATTGGGGTCATGCCCTCCCCATGCCACTGTCTCTCTTCTCACTGGCTAGCTGTGGGACAGGGATATCCTGGCCCATGCAGATGAAGGAGATGCTGCAAGGATGGAAGGAGCCTGGGGTACCAGCCCCGGACTCCTTTCAGCAGGACAGCTCAGTGACAGAGCAGCCACAGCAATGCAGCTCTCTGTTGTTGAAGCCACTGCTCTTCGGGGTCTCTAGCCCAGCTGGTGAACAACACCCTCAACATGTGGTCCTCCAGCTGAAGCATCTGCATCACCTGGGGCACACCCCAGACCTCGGGAATCCGACTCTGCATTTTAATAAAATCCCCAGGCGAATCTACGCACATTAAAGTTTGAGAAGAACTGCTCTGATACATTTAATGAAGGATGTTTCAGTTGTTTGCTGTTTTCTATTAGAGTGAGGTTGTAGTGAATATTGTGGTCAATGTACTCTCGTGGACCAGAATCTCGGATCCTAGACATGGGATTGCTGTCCATGGAAGATGGACAGTTGCTAAAGTTTTTGATGGTGGTTTGTTTGGCCGTTTCGATTTTGTTATTTTAAGATTTAAGTAGGATCCTCCAGGAAAGCCTGCTAATGTCTCTCCTAGGTAACCTTGCTTCTCAAAGCCTCTTCCAGGAAAAGGGAATCACCGTGCGCCCTCTGGTGGCTGCTTTCTCCACTTACAGGCAAGTGGGTCCAGGGTTAAAAGACCTTTGCAGCCCTAAGCCCTCCAAGGGCTAGTAAACTAGGGCTACGCAGTTATGCTCTCACCAGGGCTGGCTGGGTGGCTTCAAGGCCACTCTCCCCCGGAACCACTGCAACAGGGTTGTTTGCAAGAGTACTTTAACACTATAATGCAAGATTGGCCAAAGGGAGACTTTTAAAAATATGGTGATAGGGGCCGGCCCGGTGGCCCAGCGGTTAAGCACGCACTTTCCGCTTCTCGGTGGCCCGGGGTTCACCAGTTTGGATCCCGGGTGCGGACATGGCACTGCTTGGCAAAAGCCATGCTGTGGTAGGCGTCCTACATATAAACTGGAGGAAGATGGGCATGGATGTTAGCTCAGGGCCAGTCTTCCTTGGCAAAAAGAGGAGGATTGGCAGCAGATGTTAGCTCAGGGCTAATCTTCCTCAAAAATAAATAAATAAAACAAAACAAAACAAAAATGTCCAATGGATGAGTCTTGATATATGCAGGCACCTATGAAACCATCACCACAAGAAAATATTCATCATCCCTGGTTTCCTAACACCCCGCCCCCATCCACAGACAACCACTGATCTCTTTTCTGACCCTATAGACTAGTTTGCATCTTCTAGAATTTTTTAGAAATGGCATTATATAGTATGCACTCTTTTTTTGTCTGGCTTTTTTTGCTTGGCATAGTTATTTTGAGATTCACCCATGTCATGGTGTTTATCAGTAGTTTTGTTGTGGGGATACCACAATTTGTTGATCTGTTCATCTGTTGACAGGTATTTGAGTTGTTTTCAGTTTGGGGCGACTGTCAATAGAGAATAAAGTGCTTTCTAGTGTTCACCGAACAGCACAGGTCTTTGAGCAGACATAGCCCTTCCTTTCTCTCGGGTAAACACCTAGGTGGGAAATGGTTCAGTCACGCGGTCAGTGTATAGTTAACTATTTAAGAAACTGCCCAAATGTTTTCCCAAGTGGTTGCACCATTTTACATTCCCGCCAGCAGGATACGAGAGCTCCCCTTGCTCAATGGGGTTCTCTGACCTTCTTCCCAAGGCCACTGCTCTGCAGTCAGGCAGATGTGGGTTTGGACCCCTTGACTCCACTGCTCACCAGCCGTGTGGCTTTGGACCAGGCACTTAAACTCCAGTGGGGTCTGGAGCAATTCTCCGTAATCAAACCCACTGGTATTTCTGCCGTGAGACATAGAACTTTTCAAGCTATAAATAAGACCTGGAGATCAACTTCAAGTCAGTTTTGCACCAAATGAGTTTGCCACAAACTTATCAAAAACCCTTTGGTTTTCAGAGCTTTGTGGGCTTTCGAATTGCAAAGAACTCAGGTGGACTCGGATTGTGTCCCTGTCTCACAGCTGAGGAAGCGGACTCGGAACCACTGAATATCCTTTATGACACCCCCCGGCCACGCGTTCCTTCAGTACTTCGTTCCTGTCAGCCTGGCACGAGCCACACACTCTTCCAGGTACTGGGGAGCCGAGAGTGAGAGAAACAGTCACCATCTTCTCTCAGGAAGCTAATGTCCTCACCCAAAAGCTGTACGCAAATGAATGTTCATAGTAGCGTTATTTATAATAGCCAAAGAGTGGAAAGAACCCAAATGTCCATCAGCTGACGAATGGATAAACAAAATGTGGTCTATCCATCCGATGGAATATTATTTAGCAATAAAAAGGAATGAAGTATCAACACACGCTACAACATGGATGACCGTTGAAAACATTATGCTAAGTGAAACTTATGCTAAGCCAGACACAGACGGCCACATATTGTAAGATATAGACGGTTTATATGAAATGTCCAGAATAGGCAAATCTATCGAGACAGAAAGTAGATTAGTGGTTTCCAGGGGCTGGGAGATTGGAGAGGAAATGGATAGCGACTGCTAATGGGTACAGAATGATGAAAATATTCTAAACTTGACTCTGGTGATGAATGCACAACTCTGAGTATGCTAAAAGCCACTGGCTTATACACTTTAAATGGATGAACTGTATGACATGTGAATTATATCTCAATAAAGCTGTTATGAAAAAAAAAGAAACAAATGCTCTTGGGGGCAGACCTATAAAGACAAAAATGCAACTGATTTTTTCCAGAAGTCCCAACCTGCTGGAGGTGTACCCTTGAAACAGCTCTAGCTTTCCTATCACTGTTCCTAACTACTCTACGTCCAGGAACCCAGCAGTGGTTCCTGCCCAGCTACCACACGCTCAGCCACTTTCTGTTAAGAGAACAATCTCACTCTGGGATCCAGGATTCTGTATTAGTCAGGGTTCTCTAGAAAAACGGAAACAATGGGATGTGTATATATATAAAGAGATTTATTTCAAGGAGTTGGGTCGTGCAATTATAGAGGCTGGTAAGTCCAAACCCTGCAGGGTAGTCCAGCAGGCTGAAGACCCAAGGAGAGCTGATGGTACGTTCAAGTTTGGAGGCCATCTGCTGCAGAATTCCACTTGTTCTGGAGAGGTCAGCCTTTTTGTTCTAGTCAAGCCTTCAACTGATTGGATGAAGCCCACCCACATTATGGAGGACAACCTGCTTTACTCAAAGTCTACTGATTTAAATGTTAATCTCATGCCAAAAGACCCTCACAGAAACATCTAGAACAATATTTGACCATGGCCCAGCTGAGCTAACATATAAAATCAAGCATCCCAGATTCCATCTTGTTTATTTTGAAACTCCACTTTCAATCTGGATCGAAAACTTTTTGCCTACCCCGCCCCCCCAATCTGGTTTTCAGAAACCCTGTTCCATGCCTCTTCCCACCTGGCTCCTCCAGCGAGGTCACAACCCTCTTCCCTGTGCGTGCTCCCTGGTCTGGCTGGTTCTCTCCTGGGGCCCGCAGGGCATCTGCTGCACAGCCCCCTCTGGCTCAATCTCTTTCCCTGCCACCCCCTCCCCCCAACAGCCCAGCCAGCTGCCATCCTAAGTGAGCAAGATGGAGCAGACTCAGCTCCATCTTCAGGTTCCCTGAAGCTCCTGAAACTCCATCTGCTGAAGCTCAAGGACAGAAGCACGGGCCGTCCCTTGCATCTCCTTGCCCGGCCTCCCGTCTCCCTTGCAATTCTCTTTCCCCGCTTGCTCAGGGTGCAGAGGGACAGGTCACTGCAGACCAAGACATCCAGCTCCCTTTCTTAAGGGTGCTTCTCTTGGCGGGGTGACCTGGTGGTCCAGCGGTTAAGTCCGCACGTTCCACTTTGGCAACCCGGGTTCTCTGATTTGGGTTTTGATAGGAAAAAATATTGAAATAGAAATCGAAATAAAACAGTGACTCTAGGAAATGTAAACGAATGGCAGAGGGCATGGGGTCTGGCGCCACACCAGGGGTGGCTTCTCAGCAAGGGGGAGAAGAAGCCCCATGGGCAGCCTGGGGTCCCTGCTGAGTGCTGGGGTCTGAGGCTTGGCCCAGCACACTCACCACAGCCAGGGGCTCCTAGGAGGGCCTTAGGGGTCACTTATTGAGTTGACACATTTTTTTACTTTTTGTTAATTTATTATTTATCCCTTTGCCAATATTCAACTAAGCAGGCATTCATAAAACAGTATATAGTAAAAAAAATTCTCTAAATTAGCCAAAGAATCTGTTTTACCTCAGTTACTTTCCAGAAGCCCAGAAATCAGGAGACCTTGCTGTTATCCAATAGCAGTTTTTAAAATATCCGCTGTATCAAAAATAGTGTCCAGCGATCACTACTTAGTAAGAGCTTAGTTTACATTTTTTAACAGAAATTTTGCTTGGGCTAATTGTAGGTTCACATGCAGCTATAAGAAACAATACAGGGGATGGCCCCATGGCCCAATGGTTAAGTTCGTGTACTCTGCTTTGGCGGCCCAGGGTTTCGCCAGTTAGGAACCTGGGCACGGACCTAGCACCGCTCATCAAGCTACGCCAGGGTGGCGTCCCACACAGCAGAACTAGAGGACTTTCAACTAGAACACACAGCTAGGGACTGGGGGGCTCTGGGGAGAAGAAGAAGAAGAAAAAAAAAGGAAATAATACAGAGAGATCGCATGTACTCTTGACCGGTTTCCCAGTAGTAATGTCTCACGACATCATAGCACAACATCCCAGCCAGGATATTACATTCGTTCAGCCCAGTGATCTGACTTGTGTAAGAGCACTTAGTTCTATGTGACTTTATCACATGTGTGGGTTTGCATGTCCACTACCGCAGTGGAGACACCGAACAGTTACTTCACCGACATAGTCCTTCGTGGAACCTACCAGGATGGAGGGCCCACTGTGTGCCAGGTGCTCTGAGGTGCTGGGGAGACCACCGTGAATAAGACTCACCTGGGCTTGGCTCTCTTGGAGTTTATGCTCTAATGACGGACGAAAAGCAGGAAGACAAAGGGATGTCAGATTGTAACACATGCTATAAAAAAATAAAGGTTTTTGGGGCCAGGCCCGTGGCCGAGTGGTTAAGTTCGCACACTCTGCTTTGGGCGGCCAAGGGTTTCACCAGATCAAATCCTGGGTGTGGACACAGCACTGCTCGTCAAGCCATGCTGAGGTAGTGTCCCACATGCCACAACCAGAAGGACCCACAATTAAAAGTACACAACTATGTACTGGGGGGCTTTGGGAGGAAAAGGAAAAACAAAAATCTTAAAAAAAATAAAGGTTTTAAAACATGCTGGTGCCTGTTAAATTAGACTTTCTGTGGTAGGGCCTGAGTACGGGAATTTTTTTTTTGGAAGATTAGCCCTGAGTTAACTATTGCCAATCCTCCTTTTTTTTTTTTTGCTGAGGAAGACAGGCCCTGAGCTAACATCCATACCCATCTTCCTCCACTTTATATGTGGGACGCCTACCACAGCATGGCTTTTGCCAAGCGGTGCCATGTCTGCACCTGGGATCCAAACCAGCAAACCCAGGGCCACCGAGAAGCGGAACATGGACACTTAATCACTGCGCCACTGGGCCGGCCCCTGGGAACTTTTTTTAAAAATTGAGATATAATTGATATATAACATTATATTCATTTCAGGTGTACAACATGTTGACACAAATAACCAATAACCAATCTACAGTAAAGAAGAGAAGGGAATTTTATTCGAGCCAAGCTGAGGACTAGCCCGGGAGGGCAGCCTTCACAAAGGAAGAAAGTGCTCCAGAGAAATGTGGCTTTCAGCAGTTATATACCATTTCAGAACAAAGAACATACATCATGCATGACACGGGTACATTCTTTCAAGGTTTCCAGGAGGTATTTTGTTACAGACTAGCACATGCACAGAGGGTCAGCATGATCCTGGAGTCACGGGAAGGGAAATTTACCTGTCAAAGGAGTATGGGAATTGGCGTCAGAGAGAGGGAGGCATTCCTCCCTCACGTCAGAGGCCTTTCTCGACTGTCGGGTGATGATTAGGTGCATTGAGGGTGAGGGTTGAAGCCGGGGTACATGTGTGTCTGACAGGCCACAGGTCAGGCTTCTCTGGTTCACATAAAGTTCAGGCCAGGGGCTGGCCCCGTGGCCGAGTGGTTAAGTTCGCGCGCTCCGCTGCAGGCGGCCCAGTGTTTCATTGGTTCGAATCCTGGGCGCGGACGTGGCACTGCTCATCAAACCACGCTGAGGCAGGGTCCCACATGCCACAACTAGAAGGACCCACAACGAAGAATATACAACTATGTACCAGGGGAGCTTTGGGGAGAAAAAGGAAAAAATAAAATCTTTAAAAAAAAAAAAAACTTCAGGCCAAATCAGGTTTCAATCAAAATGGCTTCCCCATACGCCTCAATACAGAAAATAATTTCTCATATCAAACGTACTGATTCAGTGTTTGTACATATTGTGAAATGGTCACCACAATAATTCTAGTTAACATCGTCAGCATATATAGTTCCAAAAATTTTTTTTCTCGTGATGAGACCTTTTAAGATCCACTCTCAGCAACTTGCAAACTTTATTAACGAGTCCCATGCTGTATGTGATGTCCCCAGGACTTACACATTTTCTAACTGGAAGTTTGTACCTTTTGAGCCCGGGGACTTTCTTAAAGCTCCCAGGTGATGCTAGCGGGCAGCCGGGACCGAGAAGCAGGGCCTTGGAGCACGGTCCCTGCCTCCCTCTCTGGCTGGTCTCCTGTACTGTCCCTCTGGCTTGCCCCGTCCCAGACACCCCGAGGCCCTCTCAGCCTGTGGGAATGCTTTTCTCCAAGCTTGGCTGCGGCTTCACCCCACTTAGGGGTCTGCTCAAACGCTCCCTCCTCAGAAAGGAGTATGGGTCTTGTTCCAATTGCTCAGGGTCGTCTGGGGGGGTAGTCAGTTGTCATCACACTTCTCTGTGGAGACAGCAGCAGCTGTCAGAGGGCAGCTTCCCATGAATGCCAGCCAAGGCCTTAGGGCAGGAGCGAGCGGGACACATTTGGGAGGTGACCTCGACCCCTGCGCACACCGCGGGTCTCCCAGAGGGCAGATTTCTAAAGTGCAGGTCCTGTACCACCGGGGGTGGGGGTGACCTGACAGGGCTTCTTCAGGTAGAGGAGGTAACAGTGAATTACAAATGGATAAAGCTTTCCCCTTGCCGTCTGCCTGGCCGTGTCGGCGGGATGTCCCCACAGTGGAGTGCCTTTAAGCCCTCTCCAGCACTCTCGGACCCCTCCCTGGAACTTGGACAGAGAAGTCTCCACCCAGAGTTGAAAACACCCTTTGGTTTGTTTTGTGTTTCTTTTACAGCTCCCTTTTTTTTTTTTTTAAAGAATTTCTTTTACTTTTGAGGAAGATTAGCCCTGAGCTAAGTGCTGCCAATCCTTCTCTTCTTGCTGAGGAAGACTGGCCCTGAGCTCACATCCGTGCCCATCTTCCTCTACTTTATATGTGGGACGCCTACCACAGCGTGGCTTGCCAAGGGGTGCCATGTCCGCACTTGGGATCCAAACCTGTGAACCCCGGGTCGCCAAAGCAGAACGTGCGAACTTAACCACTGAGCCACTGGGCTGGCCCCATACAGCTCCCTTTTATTTACAGCAAACAGCACTGATTTTCTGTCCATCACTAACCTTTGTCCAGAAATTCATTTAATAAGTTGATTTTAAAAACCATGGAATCAATGAAAACTAGGCGGTTCCAGGATATGGTAATATTGTAATGGAAGTCCATGAATTGGATTCAGGCCTGCAGGCTGCTTAGGCCTGCTGATATTTTTCAGTTTGTCCCCTTCTGGAAGTTTGCTGGACTGTGGACACAAGTTAGCTCACTGCCTGAAGCTGAGTCCTCCTCTACCGGTAGACTGCGGGGCTTCCCTACCCAGTGGGTCAACAGCCAGCCAGGACAGGGGCATCTTGGTCCCTGAGAGCTTAGACAGGGCCCACAGACTCAGGGCTGGGTTGGCGAATGGGTCACTCTTCTTGTCCCTTCGCTGGAGCTGTCTCTGCCACTCAAGTCACCCAGAGCGGAGGCTCTCCAGCCCTGCTTCTTCAAGTGGGGGACGCGGGCCTTATCACGGCTCATCTTTCTGAAGCATCAGACTTTTGAAGAACCACCTCACTGGCTACTTAAAACACTATTTTTAGATGAAAACAGGTATGATGGGGCAGAATGCAACATTCATATGCAATTTTAACCTAAAATGCAGAGGTTAAAACTCTGCCTTCAGATCCCAGGGGGATCCGCAGCCTCCATCCCCTGCTTAACTTTGGGGGCGTGTTGGTGGAGAATTTGAGAAACACTGCAGTTTCCTGTTCTAGGGCCGGGCTGGGGTGCTGTGAAAGTTAAGTGAGAAAGCACGTACAAAGCACTTGGCACATAGAGAAGCCTTAACATACTGTTACTCCCTCTTCCCTATGACCTTGCAAATGCCTGCTCAGAGGAAGTGCCACGAGGCCTGGTCTTTGTGAGGGGCTCTCAAGGTTCATTTGAATTCCGATTCTGGCTCCTGTTCAGAGACCCCGCCACTCACTTCTGAAATCAAAGGATCGTCAGGAAGAGATCTTAAACTTTGAAGAGGGAAACTAGTGAAGTCCCAAAGCACAGAAATGATCTTAGCTAATTATTACGCCAGCTTGCTCAATGCAACCTCAATTTGTCGTTCCTGCCTTGATCCAAATACACCCCCTCTTACCTCAACCTCTATCTTCACAATATTTAGCCTGAATTTGACCCCACCTGTCAAGAACTTTACCTCAACCTTCCCTGGTTCATCCACCCTCATAATTTAAGAGTGGCACTACCGCTATCTTCAGTCCTCAAATGTCAACAGGTAACAGCTGTTATTCCTTCCAGTAGGTGTCTGATCTCATGAATCACAAAGATGAGCAAGAGTTTATTCATCAGCTGGTGGCCTGGTACAGTAGCTTGAGATACTGATTGGAGAGGGGATCACATTTTTGTAGCATCAGCAATGAGGGAAGGTGCCTACTCTCGATGGGAAGAGAGAGCACAGGGAAGCTGGCCTCAGTGATACCATGTCGAGTCACTGAGGGTTAGGCAGTGCTGGACCGGCCCGCTGGGAGGAGAACAGAGCCAGAGCAGCAGTGCAGACCTCAGAAGTCCAGAGTCCAGAAGACACAGGGAGCAGGAGCCGTGTGGCATTGTGAGCAGCATTTGGAAATGCATGACTAGACATGTTAAAACATTTAGACCGACTCTTGCAGGCTGTCCGTGACTCGAGGCCATTAAGCCAGAGAAATGGTGCCAAGAGACTAATGGCCTGGACTAGGGCACGGACGGTTGACAGAGATCAAGGAAAACTTAGGAGTAACACAGTCATTTTGGGAAGAGAGCCGTGTTATTCAAGGACTAGGCAAAAATCAAAACCACTTTTTAATTTTTTAGATCAAACACTTTATTTCCACATAACAAGCGCAAAAAACTCCCAAACACTTTAACAATACAATTAACGCAGTTACGAAGTCAATTATATACTACTCAAAGCCCCAAAAGGTCAATCAGCTTAACGTTGCAAACATTTCCAGACATGGTTTTTCAAAGCTACCTTTGGTTTTTGGAAAAACCAGTATGGAAGTCAATATACATTGAATGCATTGAACAACATTTGCTTATATTAAGGTGTCTGACAACATCAGCTTACACCTGGCAAGTTGGAGCATGATTTGAAGTCATACACTGAAAGACATACACAGGTTTTGCCCCAGAGCTCCTGCAGTGAGGAGTCAGGGCCGTGAAGGGGGAAGAAAAAGGCCAGTCCAGGTTGTGGCATTTCTCATTTTGTAACAGAGGTATGAGAGTTTAACACGAGAACACTGTCAAGTCATTAAGCTTCATGTTCCAAATGGTCTCTTGCTGAGGCTTGAGATGGGCACAAATGGTGGGGAAGATGAAGTCACAGAAGAGTTTTGAGCAACAAGATCCCAAAGATGCTCAAAGAGGGTAGGAAGGAGCAAGCTACAGTTTCCCATTGTTCTCACATTATCTCAGGGTGAAATTGTGGATAAGTTCAGATAAAATGTTCAAATATTTGCTTAGATTTCTAATCAGTTGCTCTATGAGAACCCTCATACATAGCAACTTTGAAAGTTTCATCATAAAAAAGAGCGTACAAATAAATTCACAAAAAAGAGACAATTAATGTTGAGCAGCCAAAAAGTCATGGTTTATTATATCTGAAGAAATTTCATAATTCAAACACAACCAAACTGTACATTTTACAATCACATTCTATTTGTAAACAGTTAAAAGCCACTGACTTCTTTTGCATCTTAGGACACAAACAGTTAGAATCAAGGCAATGAAATGATGGCAAATTCTGTATTGTTAAAATTTTTTACCCTTGTTTAGTCTCTCTTCTTTGACTAAGCAAGCATTATAATACCATTTGTGGGCAAAAAAAGGGGGGAGGAGAGAA
Source organism: Equus asinus (assembly GCF_041296235.1). NCBI lineage: Eukaryota > Metazoa > Chordata > Mammalia > Perissodactyla > Equidae > Equus > Equus asinus. The sequence goes on from NC_091803.1 coordinate 28,814,949, forward strand.
AGAAATTTTAAAAATGGTGTAACTCGTTAGTTTGCAACAACATTTAAAATTTTCTTTATACAACGAACAATTCTGTAAGCCCAATACCTTGGTTACAGTATGCATAGTTACTGATTTCGGCTTTAAGGTACAACAGTTAAACATTAACACAGTCACAAGAGAGCAGAAACATATAGAGCCACTTGATGGGATTACAAAAAATTATTACCTACTGATTATTAGCAAACCATCATCACTCACTAATAAAAAGACAGCATCTGAAAGCAGAATGTCAAACTCCAGCTTTAAGCGTTTTTTTGTTTTTTCTTTTTTTTGGCAGAGAAAATTTTTTAACAGAGCAATACGTAGTATCAGTGCTAAAAGTTGGGGTTTTTCTTTTTTCCTATAAGAAACTACAAGGAGTTTTTTTACTGGGGAACTGGTTTTCCTGAGAACCATGCTCTTTGATTTAGGACAGGAATAGAAAAACAAAAGAACATGGCCAAATGCTGCTCCTTTTTCCCAGAGATAGAAAGCATCTTTTAAATCATCCTCCATTTTTTTTTTGTCTTTTAAATTTTTTTTAAATGATGGAAGAGTAAACATTTCTTTTTCTCAAAAAACAAACAAAAAAATCTGTAAACAAGAAGGTTCAACGTGGGAACCTTCAAAACAAAATGGAAAGCCTATTCAAAGTGCAGGGCCCGTCCTGGGTGGCAGGTGGGCTGCAAGTCACAGCTGTGGCCACAGTTTTTCAAACTGCAGAGCGAAAATTCTTTAGTTTTATAACATGAAAAAACTGGTGCAATACTTTCATTTACATCCTAAGTCAGTATCATAACTTGATCTTTTAATCGCCACGATACCACAATAAGGTAGGCAAACATCAAGGCATAGTAGAGAGCGCACACCTTTTAAGAACATCCTTGAGTAAACATTTACACTGGAACAGCTGCCCCCCCATATTGCCGATTAGACGGAGAGAACATCATTCAGTGCAAAGTTAAAAGCTCATACATTATCAGCCCAAAAAAACGGTTTTGCAAAAAAAAAAAAAAAAAAAGAAGAGAATAAAGGGGGGAGGGAAGGATAAGAGGGAGGAAAAAAAGGAACCCAAAGGCTAAACATGATGAATATACACAAGTGAGCTCATTCTATATGGTTTAGCATGTATGGCGCTACTTGGGAGTGTAAATAGATAGATACCTTTTCACATTATAATATTGGCCTGCATGATTCAAGTATTCAAACTGATATGTTTCAGGGAAAACAAAGTGGAAAATGTGCAGAGAATAGCTGTTCCCACAGGTGGCCCCTGGCTGCAGGCGGCGAGCCCAACTTAGTGCTCCTTTCTTTTACATCTTGAGGTCACAGTTCGTGAGTCGACGTCTACACTGTTACATGGACTCTCCACCCCCACCCAGGTGGTCAACAGAAAGAAAAGCATTAATGGGGGATGGGCTGCTAATTCCCCGGGGGTCGCTGCTGCTTGGAGGACCCCACAGGCTTGTGGAATAATGTGGGGTCCCCCAGAGTGAAGTGCCGTGAAGGTCTCCACAGTTAGTTCCCGACAGCCCAGCACCATTCCAGTGATTGAGATCGGTCCGGCTGGAGAACGGGTGGGAACAGTCGAGAGCGCCCAGCCGGCTCTGGCTGGACCCGAGAGACTGCCAGCCAGGAGAAGGGGTCAGAGACTGACTTTGTGCAAAGAAACGACTGATCTCCTCTTCACTGGCAAACTCAGCAAGAATAGTAGTGTTCCCCAATACACACCTAGAGAGAGAGACAAGTAGGCACAGTGAAGACTCAGGAGATCTGAATTCAGGGTTTTTTTGTTTTTTAAAGATCGGCATCTGTTGCCAATCTTCTTTTTTTTTCTTCTTCTTCTCCCCAAAGCTCCCCAGTACACAGTTGTATATTCTAGTTGTGAGTGCCTCTGGTTGTGCTATGTGGGACGCCACCTCAGTATGACCTGATGGGCGGTGCCACGTCCACGCCCAGGATCTGAACCAGTGAAACCTGGGGCCAGCGAAGCGGAGTGTGCAAACTTAACCATTCGGCCACGGAGGTGGGCCCCTGAAGGGTTTTATTGATTCAAAACTGAGGGTGAAACTTAGAGAATCTCTGCTAAAAAAGCAATGAAGTGGGGAGAGGGAGAGGGGAGAACACACGAGGCACCCAGCATGCCCTCCCTTCAATGAGCAGTACCCCAGGCAGCAGAGGGTGGGGCACGGCGCCCAGGGCTCTCGAGGGCCAGAGCGAAGCTCCCCTGGGAATGCAGCTGTGGTGGCAAGATCATGTCTTTTTGCCTCCTACAGGCAGTTCAAGGGACTTTCTAGGGCCCTACTGACCAGGGATGATGCTTCCCCTTAGACTGTCAACCTGGGAACCCAAGATAGAGTGAGGCTGCCGCTGGCCTGGAGATGGTGCACAGCGTCATCAGCTGTCCTCACACACAAGGGAACCCCAAATGAGGGAACCCCAAACTCTTACAATTGTGAGGGCTTTTCCCAGGTGTCACACAGAACGGCCAACTTACATGTGCAGAGACTTTTGTGCCTTCACTACCTCTTCTTTTGAACTGTAACGGACCAAAGCATTTCCATGTGGGAGGTTCAGGTGGAATGTTATCAGTGGGCCATGCTGCATGCACAGAGTACGCAGAGTTGAGCCATCAATCTAGGAAACAGAGTGTGAGGAACCACCAATTAGATGCACTGTCTCGAGGACCACCCAGGGAGGTTGTCCCAACTGGGACTCTGGTCCTTTCTCTCTCACCCATAGTTCTTACTCCTGGTGTCACTCTTCACTGGGACTCACTGCTGTGATGGGGTACAGCGCCCCCCTCCCCACCTCCACTGGTCCCAGAGCCATACCTCTGTGGCCTCTAGACTCCTGGACATTCCCCAGATCCCCAATTCCTTAGTTAGCCAGTGCCCCTGCTGTGGCTTCATGTCTTCTCTCTTCCCTGCCCTGAGGACAGGATTCATCAAGGCACTGCTCCCTGGGGGAGGAGGGGGGTGGGCTCTTAACATCCAGCCTCCAGAGGATGGAGTGGTCCAGGGACTAAGAAAATGTCCTAATCTAAAAGGGCAGACTGGGGTTTCTCAAAGTGCAACACAAGGATGACCTGCATCAAATCCACGAGAATGCCCTTATAAAAATGCAGATTCCTGATCCAGCCCAGATCACTAAATCAGTCCTTGGGGTGAAACCTGGGATCTGTATTTTTGGTCTGTATTTTCATGTACATTTCACAGTGTGAAAACCACTGAATCAGACCACAGCCTGCCTGAGCCATCTAAAGACTGTCCTCTGCCCAGCCTTGACATCTGCTTAGTACCACTTGGTAGGCCTGCGTAGCACCATCTTAAACTTAACACTGGAAACCTTTGCTCCCATGCTACCTGGCACATCCACACAAAACAGAATACCTGGTGTTCTTACCTGAGGTGTAAGGTTTTTTAGAACAAGCCAATTTGTTATTCTCCCTGAGCTGCTCTCACCCCAGCTGGAACCTAATAAGGAATGAGAAAGACAAGTCAGTTTCCAAGACTGTGGCCTGAATGACTGTTGAGGACAAACACATCCCAGTCAAATTACAGGTATTCAGGGGGATCATCTGCGCTCTTGGCATCCTTCCCTGCCTTCTTACTTATCTGCACTTCTACCTGGGGTACTTTCTCCCTAGGCCCAGGCGGCTCCCAGCTCATCACATGGCAGGCTAGTGAGCCAAAAAAGGCCATACCCCTTTGGGATCTTTTCATTTATAAAGCCAAAACTATCTCAAAATGGTACCCTTTGCGGAAAGGCCTGTCTGTGATTATCTCAGGCATCAATGACCTTGCATGCACGTCCCACAGGGTGTGAAGCTCTAAGGGGATTTAAGAGCTTGCAATCATCCAGACATTCCTCATTTTTATCTGGGGTACCACAGGAGCTCCCTAATTGGCCTTCCTGCTCTGCCCCACAGCATCTGCTCTCTCCCAGCGGCAGAGCTTTAAAACACGATCAAGTCACTACCGTATCTACAACTATTTAAAGGTGTCTCACAAACACTTCAGTGTGGCTTAGGAAGATGGCTCCATGACACAGCTAGCTCATGCCTACTCATTTCTCCCTGACCCCTGGCCCCGATCCCCGCCCACCGATCTCTAATAACTCCACAGGGAAGCTTTGTGCTTTCCCAGGTCTCTGAGCCCTGGCATATGCTGTTCCCTCTGTTTTGCTTGGCTTACTCTTACAGGCTTCCTGATCCCACTTAACTCCACCAACCCTCCTTGGGGTGGGGGCTCCTAGGCCACTTTTATTATCTCCCTTCACTGTGTACTACCGGTCACTTAGCTGGCTCCCAGAAGATGTTTGTGGTCTGAAAGAACCACTTGCACATGACGCCAATTACATAAATTTGCATTTAGTAGCTTGGAACAGTGTTCTTTTCGTGTAATTAAAACTTTCCTCTAAAGGAAACACTATAAAATTTATTTCAGTCAATCTCCTATCTAAAGGCTAGAAATTACTAATGAGGTTTTACTATCATTTTCAGCCTGAAGATGAGAAAGTTTGGCATGGTTTTGGGGCCAAGGAGAATGAAGGAGACAACCACATTTACTGTTAGAACTGGCAGACAATTCTGAGTTAAATTTGTGGCTCTGTGTGTGTGTGTGTGTTGGGGGGAGGTGGGCGGGGACACGATGCCAGTACAAATCCAGGGCTAGTCACTTACAGAAGGAGAGAGGTAGGGAAGCCACTCGTCCCAGTTCTCCAGGGACAGTCTGGTTTATGCCCATGGGCACTGTATGATTAATTAGCAGCATCCCCTTTCACTCTCAAATGTCCCGCTTAACATCACATTTTACAATGAGCCTGAGCACAGCCCCAGCTTTCCCCCAGACACGCTCTATTCTTCAAGGCCTAGATGGGCTGCTCCCACCTTCCCCAGCCTCATCAAATAATAGCTTCTGTTCCATGTGACATGGTGTTATTCTGCATGCCTGCCACGAGCAGGAAGTTAGCACACATTTTAGGATGAGCTTTTGATAAACTTTTGAAAGAAAGGAGAGCCCCATTCCATTAACTTTAGAACTGACTGTTATGTGTCTTTGGGCAAATGTTCTTAAGTAAACTGGGCAAAACTTGAAATAAAATTTAAGACTCTCAAACACACGGAAATTACAGATGCCAATGCACTAGGAAGTGTACGTTTCTTTAGGTTAGAATCCTCTTTTACAGAGAGGAATGTGACAGTCACCATTTAGGTCTCTATTAAACTAGACTGTTGGTACCAGTCAGTGTTCAGCAAATACAGCACATGAAACCATCCTGTGCTCTTCATCTTACCTGGGGTATACCTGGTGTCAGAATTTCCCCATCCTCCACCTACACGAAGGGGAGAATTATCCCACGTAGACAAGGGTGGCTTCTGACCAGTCAGTCCCGGAGGTGGGCGGGACGGAGCAGTGATGTTTTTAGGTGGCAAAGGGACCTTCCACAGCTCATGAGCCAGAGAGGTGTTTGTAACTGAACCAGGAGACCATGTCAATTTGGAATCACTATTTCTGGCTACTCAAAGGAAGAAAACAAAGTGGGGGGAGACAGAGTGCTTTCAGAAAAGAGAAAATTTAAAGAGTTAACACCCATTCTCCCACTAAAAGCAAATCAAACAAAAAGAAACTCCATTAAAAACCCCCAAATCAAACTAAACTGCCAAATAAAAACAAAAAGCCAAAAGGAAACTGCTCTTTGTTGCCTCAAAATGCTCAGATCATTTGTGTTATTAATAGTTTTAAGACCTATGAAATTCTTATTCCAGTGTACAAAACTACACTTAAAAAAAAAAAAAAAGATTTCATTTTTTTCCTTTTTCTCCCCAAAGCCCCCCAGTACATAGTTGTATATTCTTCACTGCGGGTCTTTCCAGTTGTGGCATGTGGGACGCTGCCTCAGCATGGTTTGATGAGCAGTGCCACGTCCGCGCCCAGGATTCGAACCAACGAAACACTGGGCCGCCTGCAGCGGAGCGCACGAACTTAACCACTCGGCCACGGGGCCAGCCCCTCAAAACTACACTTTAATTGAAATCAAAACAAAAAAACCCCCACTGCTTTGAATTGCTCTAAAACAGCAATTGGGAACTCCTTATCTTAATAACCATAACTGAGTCACTCGCAATTGTCACATAGGCCATTAAAGAGATTCTAGAACTATACTGTTTACTCATAGAAAAAAGGACTCCAAAAGCAGCCCCCACTCAGGGGGTCATCACAGCAGACATTCACTCTGCGTGCCTCTCTGTGCTGAGCGCTGGGCTGCTGACACTTGGCATATGCCATCCCTAACCCTGACACACATTCTACTGAGGATAGAGAGGTTAAGCAACTTGCCTATGGGTCCAGTGCACAGCCAGGAACCTAGGCCTGTCTAGCTTTCAAAAACAAAAAAGAAGAAAGTGAGCAAGCTCATTCCCTGACGTGCGCTGCCTCACAGCGACAGGGCTGTGCAGGGATCAGGCACAAAGGAAAGCACGTCAAAATAACGCTAAAAACATGAGGGGGCAGATGGGGATGGAAAATTTTATAATTTCTGCCACTGTCAACTATTCTTCTACTTGATTCATAAAGCGCATGTCCTTTAATCAGCGCGACTTGAAGTGTGGTCAAAGACTGGTCACAACAGTTAATTACTGGCCCGTGACAGAATGCGTACAGAAATTCAGAGGAGCGTTTGTAAACGTTGACAGCAACTTGACATCGCCATAACTCCCAAGTATGTAATCATTTTCCTAGCAATTCCAAGTTCAGGTTTACTGTATTCTACAAAAGTATGAGTTTACAAAGGATTGGAAATTTTAAAAGTAACATATCCTTCACTGCAGATAGTTTAAATTAAATGTAATTAAATTACATTTAATTACAAAGCTGAGATGGCTCTCAGATGACAGTGAGAACTATTCTGTGAAAGCTCATTACTTTAGTAAATGATTGCTAGATACAGTATATTATAAAAAGGGACAAACTGGTGTTAAAAATATTTTCCAAGGCTTAGAAATATATTCTCCTACCTCTATGAAAATATGACTTCAGATAAAAGGAAGAGGGACTGAAAAGCCCAGCCCAGCCCCAGGTGCTGACCTCCCCCCCACCCCCCCAGACCCTGTCCCCCCAAGGCCCACCTGAAGTGCTTTGTGCTGTACTGCTGAGGGGAACGTTGTAGTTGGAGGCACGAATGGATGACCAGGCACTAGTTGAAGGCAGCGTGGTGTTCAAGGATGAGGATGACCCTATGTGGGGGGAAGAGCCCAATGAGTCATCCCCAGAGCAAGGGACATGGTGTTTGAGAAAAAGCAAAAGCATCCCGTGAAACTGCAACAGTAGCCACTGAAAGGAAACAGGTAGGCTCAGGGTCACAGATGGTACCCAAGATCTCATCTGCCTTCTCGCCTTCAAAACAGCAGGCCGAGAGCTTGCTCACTGTTTTTACTGTGGCTCAGATGAAGTATTTCCCTCCCAGCCCTGTCTGTGAGAATACATTCTAACAATGGCACAGGATAAGGAGATACATCCCCAAGACAACACCTGGCTTTACTTCCCAGTATGGGGTTCCAAAAGGAGGGATAATTCTTATGCTCCCAACTCCTATCTCTGAACTCCAGTGACTTCTTATCAGGCAGTTCACCAAGGCACCCTGGCACTGACACTGCCAGTTAACCAGGCCTTCATCTTTCTCCACCATGCCCCATTTTCATTCTCCAAAACCTAGCCTTTCTCCCTATTTAAAAAAAATCCCCTTGACCACTATTCTAATTTAGTTCTAGACTCAACCATGATCTGGAACACTCCAACAGCTCCTAACTGGTCTCCCACTCCAATCCATTCTGCTTACCGTCAGATTACCCCACCTTAAACGATGATTCTCCCACCCAAAACCTTCAAAGGTTTATTTCTTTTAATATCAAATCTAAACTCCTCTCCTGACTTTCAGAATCTTCTAGAAACAAGCAGCAGCCCTTGTTTCCGCAAGCTGCCAGACTCTCTCACTAACTCCCAGGCGTGCGGGCTCGGGCTTGGCTCTGGCCCCTTCCTCCCGGAAAAGTAGTGCCTTCACTTCTACATGGCTGTCCGTTAAACTCAGTTACTTCAGAACAATGAGGATTCTCTTCTCACCACTGTGATATGGCAAACATCTGTTCACAAATTACATATTTAATGTAAAATGCTGACTGTTTGCCATTTTATTATAAACTGTTTAAAGGGGTAGATGGGAGGATATACATTACAGAAACAGAGAAAATATTTTCATTCACCTTTCTCCTAGTGTATACATGCAATACTTGTAAATACCTGGTGTGAAAAATAATCATGTGGTAGGTAGTATAATGATTTTATTTGATAACCCATTATAAAGTGCATCAGGACTGCAGAGACCCTTAAATTGGTCTTATTTTCACTCTGGGAGACAAAGCCAAATTGCTTCTCCAGATGAAAGCCCTTTAATATCCAGTGTGTATAAACAAATAATATAAAATCTTTTACAAGAAACATCCATTTCTTAAACAGCCACTATTGAAATGAGTTATAAAGTACACAGCAACCTTGAGTTGCTAATACAATTACTGGAAAGCAAATGTTTGTGTTAACTTACTAAGTTAATATACGTGTTTACCATATCAAGTGATAAGTCCTCATTTTAAAAATGGCTAAAGAGCCACCTATAGGAAAATTGAGAATTAAAGTGTTTTCATTGCCATGATGCCCTTGGATGTCAGGTGCTGTGATGTGCCAGAGTGACTTTTGCTGTTCAGAGTTTCACGGCCACTTTGAGCCATTCTTAAACCATGCTGTCCACCATCATTCAGAAATTCTGACTTGTACCGTCTACATACCACTGTTCCTGTCCCTGAGGTGGTCAACTTCCCGTACAGTATTAATTGAAAGATTGTTTATGACACTGCCAGGAGTGACGTAAGGGTCAGTTTCAGGGTCAATGTTTGGATAACCTTTCCATGGTTCACCAGGGCGAAATTCTGGAAATAAAAATTCAGAATTAGTTCAGACTCAATTATTTAAAAACCCATTATTAAATATCCAAAACTTTTATTCCTAAAGTCTATGTAATTCTCAAATATTTTCCAATTAACACTAGCACCCTAAGAGGCTGATTCAGCAATACAATTATTATAAGCTGTTATTTATGAATAACTTGCAAGTTTTTGCAGCCGAAACCATTTCCCTGGATTTATATATTTTTAAACAGTGATATTTTAAAGTGCTTTAATTACAAATCACAAAGCAAGTCCAACAGGACAAGGCAGGCCACAGGTGCCTTTCCGGTGACTCCTCAGCATCAATAAAATACTGTCGAGTTAGTCCCCTGACACGGCTTAAGAAAAAAAAAGGACTCAAGATCTTTATATAATTCTGCATGCCGCCAGTGGGACTAATCCCACCTTCACTGCTTGGAGCACAAAGGCACTGGTAACAGGCCAGACGCATTCATCTGCATAAGACTTGATGTTCAACTTTTCATCTGTCATTTTTGCATTCTTTCTTATCGTTAGCACAGTTCAGTCCAATCAGGCAGAATTAATACATATAGAGGTCACAAAATCTTAACAGAAACAAACCCTCATGAAAGAAGCTGTTGCCATTTTACCTGGTGGCCAATTAACACTGCTAGAGCCATTAGGCGATTTGGCACGTGGCCAGCCGTCTCCTATTGAACCCGGAGGGCTGGCTGGAGAAGTACTGCTATTCATGAAGTCATAGGGAACAAACGGGGGCTCTTCCAGCCTGAAACCACTTGAAATAGCACCTACAAAGAGAAAAAGGAGAGTGAAATGGGAGCGAAATATACTACTCAACTTATTTCTTGTAGTTTCTCAAATATAACAAAAAACTTTCTACTAGATCTGTGGGTTTCAAACTGTATTCTACAGATTAGGTGAAAATGCAAGGAGAAAAGACAACTCTGTGCTCTCCTTCAGACTTCAATTACTTTTAACTCTCATATATTGAGATATGAAAATGATCACAGTGGATTTTATTTCAAGAAGGATATAAGGAACATAAGCATCAATAAGTGATCAGAATATGAGTACAAAACCATTTCCAAGTCATTAAAACACTTGTATTTTGGCCTAAAGTGAGAACAAGCACAGTGAACTCTGCAGGGGAGATTCATGGTTGGGGGTGGGGGGGAGTGAGAAGCACTGGAAGGAAGAAACAACTGCAGTAAAGAAAAAACTGTGGTAAAGGACATCGTGAGCGGCAAAGAGGTATACCTGAGACTCCAGGAAATGGCTATGCCCACAACACACATGTAATGAAAACAAATTAATATCCTTTTCTATCAGGATACTTATATTTCTACCCTATACTATGCCCCCTTGTGATTATACAGCATTGGTAAAGATATTTGTTAACAAAATGAGTATGAAATTCCATAAAACTACAACTTACTCTCACTTAGCAACATTGTTTTCTGGTATTATTCTCCATACCTATCTTTGAATGCGTCTTAAACTGACCAATGCTTTACACAATAGGCAAAACACATCATTCTCCTATCAGAACAGTGCCAGCTGCTGTGCTAAACGCTGGACATAGAAAGGTGAGGATGAATGGGGTTCTTGCCCTCAGTGATAGTATATTCTAATAAAAAGCCAAGTAAACGGACAGAGAATGGAAGGAGAGTGTGTGTGGCAAGGAGTGGGCAGGGCTGTCAAATAAAGGGTTGGGGGAGGGAATTCGAGGCAATGGGTACAGCCTGAACAAACACCTGAGGAGAAAGACAGATTCGCACATTTGAGGAACCAAAAGACCATTCTGTCTGAAAAATAGGAAGTGGAAGAGTGAATAACATGAGGGAGTGAGGGAATTCAAAGGCCCTCAGGTGGGGTGTGCACTCTGGCTGCCCCAGGCCCTACCCCTCCAGATTGGTCTACACCCTGCCTGTTCCCTGAAGGCATCAGAATTTGCAACACCCTCATGTGAGGCTTTTGTAGGACACAGAAAGGAGTTCTTTATGTTGAAGGGTTTTAAGAAGAGAAGTGATACAACCTGATGTGTTTTGAGATCACTTTTGCTGCAGTGTGGAAAACGGAAGGCAGGCAGGGATGGAAGCAGGGAGATGACCAGGAGGCTGTTAAGATGGTGAGACACATGGATGCATAAACTACATATTAGGAAGTAGAATGGGCACTGTTTGGATGGACTGGATGTGGAGGTTGGAGAAAGGAAAAAAAATCAAGAATATCTCTTGGACCCAAATATCTACCCAGTGATAAATGGATAAACAAAATGTGGTTATTATCCAGCATGACTATAACGAGGAATGAAATACTTATGCATGCTACAACACAGATGAACCTTGAAAACATATGTTAAGCCAAAAATGCCAGTCACAAAGGCCCAGATATTACATGCTTCCACTTATATGAAATGTCAAATATAGACAAATTAATAGAAAACAGAAAGATTAGGTTTTTTTTTTAAGATTTTATTTTTCCTTTTTCTCCCCAAAGCCCCCCGGTTCACAGTTGTATATTTTTAGTTGTGGGTCCTTCTAGTTATGGCACGTGGGACATCGCCTCAGCATGGCTCGATGAGCGGTGCCATGTCCGTGCCCAGCATCTGAACTGGTGAAACCCTGGGCTGCAGAAGCAGAGCGTGAATTTAACTGCTGAGCCATGGGGCCGGCCCTGGAAGATTAGTTTTTACTTATGGTTGGGAGAGAAAGGAAAATGGAGGAGTGACACCTCAGGGGTTCTCCTAGGGTAAGGCAAATGTTCCAAATTGACTGTGGTGACGGATACATAACTATGAGAATATACTAAAAGCCACTGAATTGTGTACTTTAAAGGAGGAATTGTACTATATGTAAATTATCTTAATGAACTTAAAAAAAAAGAATTTCTCAAGTTTCTAGCTTCACTAACTTCCTAGAAGGAGGTACAATTTACTGGAATGAGGAGCAAGAGTGAAGAAAGGAAAATCAAGTGTCTTGTCCTCTCATGTTGAGTTTCAAATAGATGCAAAGAAAAGCCCTGGTTCATGGATTCAAGGCTGCTCTAGCTACGAGCTTCTGGTAACGCAAAGTGGAGCCCAAACGTCGCTTCAGTCTCCTTCATTCCGTGACAAACGTTCCCCTGGCTGCAGGAAACATTCAAGTTTCTCTCAGCTACTGAGAGACAGCAGAGCTGAAGCCCAAAAGGACCTCCGCTCAGCAGCGGGCACTAACCTATCCTGGACTGGATTTGGTCATCCCACCAATCCCATTTCCCCTCTTCTCTGGCTTCCTCATCTAGTGACTTTTATCTGAGTGACCTACGTATTTTTTTTTTTTTGGAGGAAGACTGCCCCTGAGCTAACATCCATGCCCATCTTCCTCTACTCTATACGTGGGACGCCTACCACAGCATGGCTTTTGCCAAGCGGTGCCAGGACCCAAACCGGCGAACCCCGGGTGGCCAAGAAGTGGAACGTGTGAACTTAACTGCTGCGCCACTGGGCCGGCCCCTGAACTACATATCTTCTCTGCAAGCTGAATTTAAACCACTTGGGAATGAAGTGGGATATAAATAAAGTAGTAGTTGCAGGTGATACAGTTAAGTAAGCAGAGTTGCCAAATTTCAAGTGATTAAATCCTATGTAAGAAGCTGAAGTGATAAAAGCATTCCCTTTTTTTTTTAGTAAGAAACAATTATTAAAAAGAAAAATAGATGACATAAAAGGCAGCTACGGTCCAATCATATTCTATTAATCACATCAAAAAAATGAAATGTAAAATTTATGCAGTAAATTTAGTCCAAGCAAACTAAGCTGGATTTACAAACTAAGCTGGAGAAACGGTGCCGTCTTAGAGGTAGGGCATCTCAGGAGATAACTATGACGGCAGTAACAATAATGAAGGCTGAGAACTAATGACCACTTACATGTCTAACCCTGTTCTGGTGCTTAAGTGCTTCAGAGGTATTGTCTTATTCATCCTCAAAAGATCGTAAGAAGTACTATTATTATTCCCATTTAGCTGATGAGGGAGCCGAAGTTCAGAAAGGTTGGGTTACTTGCCAGTAGCCAATAAGTAGCAGAGCTAATCAGCAGCAGAACTAGGTTTCAAATCCAGGGTCCATATTTATTTTGCCACCGCCTCAACTCCCATTCCCGCTCTTAAGAAAAATTCCAAATGAAATATACCCTTGAGTGGCAAATTCAACTTAGAATTCAGGTCTGTATGATTTATGGTCCAACGTTCCTTCTATTACATGACAATTTCACCTTCAATTTCTGATCATCAGTTCAATGAGTACAAACTAGCAAACTGACTTTTAAGCCAAGTTTAGTCACATAAAGTTTTAAGATAAAATCCAAAAGAAAGGAAAGAAATGAATGTCATAAAAATGTGCTTCTAATACTAATCAGAGGAACACAGATTGGATGTTGCTGAAGTTAGAAAACAGTGTCTCTTCTGGCTTCTCCCTCTCCATTATCCTAAAATCAGTAAGTCCTGTCAATTCTGCTTCCTACATAGCTCTTTTTTTTTCCTTTTTGCAATTGCAAAGATTTCTGAATTATTTTGTTTGGGTCCCTTGTATACAGCATGGAGTTGGATTTTGCTTTATGATTCAATCATAATTTCTTTTATTTTAACAAATTAGTTTGGCCCATTTATATTTATCAAATTGAAATATATTTGGTCTTAGTTCTCTCATATTATTTTATGTGATGCCTTCTATTTCTTTATAGATTCTTTAAAAACTCTCTGAAAATGTGGAAGGCTTATATTTTTGTTTTAGTGGGTGTCTTTATAATTTATATTATACATTTACTCTTCATTTCTTTTTTTTTTTTTGAGGAAGATTAGCCCTGAGCTAACTATTGCCAATCCTCCTCTTTTTGCTGAGGAAGACTGGCCCTGAGCTAACATCCGTGCTCATCTTCCTCTACTTTATATGTGGGACGCCTGCCACAGCATGGCTTGATGAGCAGTGCCATGTCCACACCCGGGATCCGAACCAGCAAACCCTGGGCCACCGAAGCAGAACGTGCGCACTTAACTGCTGCACCACCAGGCTGGCCCCTACTCTTCATTTCTTTACAAAATTTTTTTATTGAGATATAATTGACATTAGTTTTAACTATACAACGTAATGATTCTATATTTGAACATACTGTGAAACGATCACACAGCTCTTGAATAATGACTACACTAGGTCAAGCTACTGTCATCTCTTGTTTGGCTAAGCTTTGGGTTAGGCAGAGAAGGTTCCCAACTGATCCCTCGGTCCACCTCTACTCCCCAGTTCTCCACACTGCAGCCAGAAAATGCAACCTGATCATGTCACTTCCCAGCTTAAAACCGTTCTCCTTCACGGAGGGAGTAACATTCAAACTCTTCAACAGTTTCTAAGTCTCTTAAAATTCTAGCCTCCGCCCACCTCTCATGGTTTTCCCTCCCTTCCCCTCTGCCTGGCTAACTCCTGTTTATCTTTCATATCTCAGCTTAAGAGACCACAGGGCCTCTTGGAAGCCTTTCCCAACTGCCTTCAACCTCAAGACGAAAATAAACATCCTTCTGTCTATGTGCCCCTCCCCAGAACACTGTAATTTTCTCTGGGAGGTGAGGGCTAGAAAGGGATTTTATAAACTAGCTTGAAGTCACAGAATCTTAGGACCATAAACTACCACAGACATCCCAGTCCAACCCTTCCTCGATGCACAATTTCCTAGTCAAGTGTCCTCGCCTCCACTCCACTCTACTTCCCTCAACAAATCTGGTTTTTCTCACTCTAGAAGGTGAGCAGTAAAGGGTTCGCACAGCAGGCCCAGACTGCACACTGCAAAGAGCTTCAGGACTGGCACTTGATTGGTTCATGGGCCCATCTAAGCCCAGAGAATAACCTACCAGATAAGAAGAGCTTTGCATACCCTGGGCCACTCCATACCACATAGTTTATAAGAAAAATATGATTTATGGTGAACACTTGCTTTTGTCTGCGAGGGGCCTTGGTCATGTTATATTTGTCTGACCTCTGAGAGGTCTGCAGGGGGTTGGAGACTGAGTAGCTAAGATCAGTCATGCAGGTGGCTCCATGCCTATATGACTGATCCCTGATAAAAAACCTTGGACACCAAGGCTTTAGTGAGCTTCTCTGTTTGGCAATACTTTGTACATGATTTCACACATCACTGCTGGGAGAATCAAGTCTGTGGGACTCCAGTGGAATAGGACAGCAGGAAGCTTCTCCTGGACTCTGCCCTATGCGCCTTTTTCCTTTGCTGATTTTAACCTGTATTCTTCTGCTGTAATAAACCATACGCATGAGTATTACAGCTTTTTTGAGTTCTTTGAGATCTTCTAGCAGACCCGCAAACTTGAGCATGGTCTTGGGGACCCGTGACACAGAAGGTCTCCTGGATTTTCTCCTTCTTCTCTGTTCTACAACTGACTTACTGGTTCTCTAAGCTTCACTAAAAATGGAGGTAACAATAGAGCCCACCTCAGACTGTGCTGCAAACTGCCAGTGCCAGCCACGGCCTTCCCCACAGGCCTCTCTCCTCCCCTGGCTCAGCCTATCTCTGATGTGATCCTGAATATTGCTATCAGATCACTCTCCCTCAAAAAATTCTCTCTACACTACTCTACTACTACGGAACAGCAGCTACTATTTTCTACAAGAGGGAAACGCAAATGCCAACGAGGCCAATCCCGTTTCATAAACAAGTGAAGCAGGTGGGCTATAGGAAAAGTCCCATGGTCCTTCCTCAGACAGAAAGATGACAGCAGGGAAATATTTCTTGGGTTACAGAGCAGAGGAAAACATTTATCCACCAATGAGGGGAGGGCATAGGTATGAGGGAATTGTGAAGAAAAACAAAACATAAAAACACTCCTGAGTAAGCGCAAAGATAAATGGCAAATGATGCTACCATCCAGCAGAGGGACAACGAGAGTGGCAGTGGGCCAGCGCACGCATGGGCAGCAGCCACTCAGTTTTGGGTGGTTACCGCTTTGGAGCTCAGTGCTGCCAGATCTTCACATTTCTAAAGAGATGCCAGAAATCTGAATTTTGACATGAAACTTCCTGAATGTTTAAACAGAAGTTGGCTCAAAAAAGTTATTTTCAAAATAGTGAGAATTTAACAAAACATAATACGTGAGCTGGAATTTTCAGGATCTCTCCTGAACACAGTCAGATGGCAATTTATTTTATTTTATTTTAATTTTCTTATTTATTTTTTTTAAAGATTGGCACCTTGGCTAACAACTGCTGTCAATCTGGTTTTTTTTTCTGCTTTATCTCCCCGTACATAGTTGTATATCTTAGTTGCAGGTCCTTCTAGTTGTGGGATGTGGGACACCGCCTCAACGTGGCCTGATGAGCAGTGCCATGTCCGCACCCAGGATCCGAACCCTGGGCCACCGCAGCGGAGCTTGCGAACTTAACCACTTGGCCACGGAGCCGGCCCATATTTTATTTTTTATAAGGGAAAAAGAAGAAACTACACCAAAATATTAACAATGGAAACAGGATGATTAACATTTTCCTAATTTTTAATATAAGGAAAAGGGGGAAAAAAGCAAACAAAAAGAATACGCCTGGGGCTGGCCCTGTGGCGGAGTGGTTAAGTTTGCGAGTTCCACTTCAGCGGCCCAGGGTTTCGCCAGTTCATATCCTGGGCGCAGACATGGCACGACTCATGAAGTCATGCTAAGGCAGCGTCCCATGTGCCACAACTAGAAGGACCCACAACTAAAAATACACAACTATGTACTGGGAGGCTTTGGGAGAAAAAGGAAAAATAAAATCATTAAAAAAAAAAAAAAAGAATATGCCTGAGAAGAAGATTCTAAATCTCCAATGCTAGAGAGAGAGAGATACTAAGAGAAGGAAAAGAGACACCAAGCAAAAAGAAGTAGTTCTGGGAGAAAACAATACTATAAACAATTGGAGGGTTACGAGGATAAGAAAAAGCACTTTCTTTAAACAGATTAAAAGGCTTAAAAAAAAAGTCAGCATTTTAAGACTTGAAATTTAAAGGGCTCTCATATACAGATATAAAACTAACCTGCCTTTCTTTTGAGAGATGAAGACTAAAACCATGACCAGACCAAGGTATATTTTTGAAGTCACTTTCACAAGGAAGAAAAAAATACAACGAAGAAATAATAAAAGCAAACAAACAGAAGAAACCTCATCAAACATTCTTGATTTTTTTGTGGAATAAAATAAAAGCCGGGAGAGGGGCCGGCCCAGTGGCGCAGCAGTTAAGTGCGCATGTTCCGCTTCGGCAGCCTGGGGTTCACAGGTTCGAATCTCGGGTGCGGACATGGCACCACTTCACAAGCCATGCTGTGGTAGGCGTCCCACATATAAAGTAGAGGAGGACGGGCACGGATGTTAGCTCAGGGCCAGTCTTCCTCAGAAAAAGAGGAGGATTGACAGCAGTTAGCTCAGGGCTAATCTTCTTCAAAAAATAAAAATAAATAAATAAATAAGTAAATAAATTAAAAAAAATAAAAGCTGGGAGATATCAAATAACATCCATGAAAGGAAGACTACCGGTCTTGGGTTGATTAAGATTAGTCACACCGCCTGCTAATGTAAAGAAAATGAGAACATTTTAGGGATGGGGAAGCAGACGAAAATTAAGTAATTCGTATTACTAATAGAAAAATAATTAAAAAAAAAAAGAGAGGGGCCAGCCTGGTGGCGCTGCGGTTTAAGTTCGCGTGCTTTGCTTTGGCAGCCCGGGGTTCACCAGCTCAGATTCAAGGCACGGACCTAGCACCGCTTATCACGTCATGCTATGGTAGGCGTCCCACACATAAAAGAGAGGAAGATGGGCACAGACGTTAGCTCAGGGCCAACCTTCCTCAGTAAAAAGAGGAGGATTAGCAGCAGATGTTAGCTCACGGCTTATCTTCCTCAAAAATAAAATAAAAATTTTACAAACAGAGAAAGAATGACAAAGGCTCAAGACGTCAAATTAAGGAAATAAGTGGGAATCTAGACTGAAGCACAGAAAAAGCATCGACCTTATTATTCTGAAGAGAATGTTACTAGAATATGTGCATTAGATTGCTATAGATACAGAAATAAAATATTTGTTGTTTAAGCTAATTACTAAAAAACTTAAAAATCCACTGTTCACATTCCAGATTTATGTAGAAGAAAACAGTCTGGGGGCCAGCCTGGTGGCATAGTGGTTAAGTTTGTGCACTCTGCTTCGGTGCCCTGGGGTTCACAGGTTCATATCCCAGGCATGGACCTACATACAGCTCATCAATTCACGCTGTGGTGGAATCCCACATACAAAACAGGGAGACTGGCACAGATGTTAGCTCAGTGACAATCTTCCTCAAGCAAAAAGAGGAAGGTTGGCAACAGATGTTAGGGCCAATCTTCCTCACTAAAAAAAACCCCAAACCAAAAAAAGAAAACAGTTTATGCAATAAAATGCACAGTGAAAAAAATGATAAAAACCAGATGTTAAGTTTAAAAAAACAGAAGATAAATACAAAATTAAAAACAAAAAATAAAACACAAAATTTCTTTCATTAATTGAATAAAAAACAAACTTATGATGATAATAGGCTGCTTATAAGAAGACCCCCCCCCACCCCCACCGCCTGCATTTTAGTTGCCAAGCAATGAGATAAGAGCTTAATAGCTATCTCATTTAACTCTCTCAAAAAATCTACGATTTTGGGGCCGGCCCCGTTGCCAAGTGGTTAAGTTTGTGTGATCTACTTCAGTGGCCCGGGGTTTCGCCAGTTCATATCCTGGGCGCGGACATGGCACTGCTCATCGAGCCATGCTGAGGCGGCATCCCACATGCCACAACTAGAAGGACCCACAACTAAAAATGCATAACTACATACTGGGGGGATTTGGGAGAAAAAAGGAAAAATAAAATCTTTAAAAAAGAAACAAACAAGCAAAACCGAATTCTATGATTTCTATTTTCCAAATGTAAACACTATAGCTAAAAGACTTTAAGAACTGAGACTGAATCTCAAGTATATTTGACTTTAAAACCTATGCTGCATGATGACACCCCACTTATATAGCGCACACTGGATACCAACCAGTATGCCCTATGTAAGTATACTGAGCACTTGAGATTATATGTTACACCCACAACAGCAGTGAAAGGCAGGGAATATTTCACTTTTACAGAGAAACTGAGGCACACATATGGAAAACAGACTTGGAAAAATTTATTTTAACTGAGAAGACAGAAAACCTGTATGTAGAAACATTTTTGTGGGTCTCCACAGTCTATCCCTCCAGTCATTCTTTTCCAGTTTGCGTCACTACTAGTGGCTCCAGGATTCCATCCTTGTTCTTTTCTCTCTATGCTCTGTCCCTCTGGGCAATCTGATTCATGTCCATGACCTCAACATTCTGATGAACACCAAATCTTACTCTAGCCCAGAATTCCTCTTCTGAGTGCTAGGACTCTATTTCTAATTTCTTACTGGGTTCCTCCACATTGAGCTATCCCCAAAACACCACACTCAAGAAGTCAAAATCAATTCATTGTCTGTCCCACCAAGCCTGCTTTGATTCCTGCATTTACTCTCAACCATTAATCGCATTATCACCCACTCACTCTTTCATCTAGCCAAGTGTTTCCCGAGGGCTTCAACGCGCTCAATGGGGCTACAAAGTAAGCAAAGTGTGGGCACTCTCCTCCAGGAGTTTATGTCCTGTGACGAAGACAGGCCTAAATGGATACTTACACAAGACACAGATCCATAAAGACATGCTAGGGGAACATAAAGCCTGGAGGAAACTCCTTGGAAACGACTTTTGAGCCAAGTATTAAAGATCAAGGGGTTAGATCGAAGGGGGCTAGAGGTACAGGAGATTATAGCCAACTGTATACTTGCAGAATTAGTTAAGTTAGTTACCAAGCCCTTTTGGCCTTAATTCTAACACTCTCTTCAGTGCACTCCCTCTCATGTCCATTGCCCTCTTTCGCTCACTTAGACCACTTTAAGTCCTACATGCCTCTAGATAGCTGCCGTTTTTATGTTTAAAATGATTTACAGCATAAAAGTTATCTATGATTTGCTCCATACCTACTATTCCAGTTTCACCTTCCTCCTTTCTCTCATTTGCACCTTCACCTCAAGACATGCCCACATAAGAGAACTCACCAGGCTGTCCTGTCTTTTAACTTTTCACATGCTATACTCTCATTCTTTCTCTAGTTGTTGGTAACCTTGAAGACTCAGTTCAGATGACTCTCTATAAAGTGTTTCCAGACCTGCCACATCCAGTTCGCTATTCCTGACTCAATCCTCCCATGGATTTCACATTATTATATTATTTGTACTATTATACATATTAACTTTTATAGTACCTACCACAGTGTTCTAAAGCTGTTTACATGGTTATTTTTGCTACCAAACAAGGAGCACCTTCAGGGCAAGTATTTTTACTCAATTGTGTACACGTATGTGTGTGTGTGTATATATATATA
The DNA here is from genome assembly GCF_041296235.1 of Equus asinus. Classification (NCBI taxonomy): domain Eukaryota; kingdom Metazoa; phylum Chordata; class Mammalia; order Perissodactyla; family Equidae; genus Equus; species Equus asinus. The sequence continues at coordinate 28,835,420 of NC_091803.1, forward strand.
TATATATGTATTGCAGGTGGCCTGGTACAGTGGTTGGAAAGCAGAAGATATCCCACTAACATTTTCTAGATGAATGGATAATATTAAATAAGATGAAGATGATATTTCTAAAATAAAAATTAATTGATGAGAAGACAATAATATTGAATCTTAGGATTTATGGATAGCAATAAAGAAAATGTGTCAACATACAAGAAACTGATAGAAATCAAATTATTATGGAAGTTTTTAACACCCTACATCAGATTAAACTAAGTAAATGTTAAGTAGAACGTTAGAACAATAAAATCAATTGCAAAAACCTAAATGACCATCAAAAGGGGAATAATTAAAAAATTAAGTGTATAATGTGATCTCTATTTCGTACAATAGCATAATAAAATAAGTTAATTTTGTTTTTTTGTTTTAACTAAGATTTAATAACTAATAAAGCATTTTTTAATAATGAGGAAAGGTTCTATGAGAATTTGGCTTTGAAAATACACATTTAAAATAAAAGCCTAAATTGAGTATTCTACAGATTTTTAAAAAATGGCAAAATGTAAGAATGTATTTTATACCATGTTTGCTGGAGTTTTGATCCAAAGATGTGTTTGCAGAAATGCTGTCCACTGTAGTCCACTTCCTTAGTCTTGACTGTGGCTCTTTAATACTGTTCATATCCATATTTACATTCAAGTTTGAGTTCAAGCCTAAAAATAAAATACTAATTTTAAAAAACACTTCATAAAACATACCACGTTTTCCTTCTGGTACTACAACTTCAATTTTCTAGGTTTTAAAAATATGTAATTAACATCTTCAATCCTGCCCAATGTCCCTTAATAAATATCACCCTGCAGATGTGGCATAGCCAAATGATTACAGACAAAGGCAAGGCAGGCAGAACAAACATTCTGGGCTCCTGTCCAACGTCATGCAGAAACAAGGTTGGCAGAAAAAGCCAGGACTAGGTTAGCAGAGAGAGCAATACGCAGAAATCTCAAATAGCTATTCTAACACTCAATAAATAATACAACTTTTTCAAACCATAAAACTGGTAATACTATAATTGCATTAACTGTAGAAAAATATTTCTCCATATAATTTTGGTTATTTTTAAATTCCCTGGAAAAATAAGAAAATTTTAAGAAAGCCAGATATTCAAGTTTATCTCTAATAAACTACATCTCTCTAGCTATTTCCTAAGACTACCATGCATGAAGAATCACATATAATCACTTTCAGTTACTATCCTTTGCTTGTAAACAACAATTTTTAACTGGCTGACCAGCCAAAGCATAGTGTCATTTAAAAGTAAAAATGTCCTGCTCTAATTATACTTAAACGTGAGACTTCAATATCCCAAGGCACAATTTCCTTGAATTTTGCCCATGGCACACATCAGACTTAGATATTCTCTTTGAAGACGGATGGAAATTTCTATCTTAGATACTACAGTAAAAAAAATTGACCATTAAGCCAATGTTTCTTAAAGTGTGATCCAGGACAACCATCAACATCAGAATCATGTGAGATACTTGTTAAAAATGAGGACTTTTCAGCGGGAACCAGAACTTTAACACACATCCTGGTGGTTCTTATTCTAAAGTTTCAAAACAAATGGTTCTAAATACTTGGGTCTGATGAGAGTCCATGTGATATTAGGTCAGTCAAACTTAAAAACTTTAATAATATGAAATCTCTAATATCATCCCTATTTTTGGAGTGAGCAATTAAATTTGTTGCTCTCTGGACTCATCAATTAGACCCAAGAGTTGGCAATTTTTTTCTGTAACTATTCAGATAGTAAATATCTTGGGCTCTGTGAGCCATACGGTCTCAGCGTCTCTATGCAACTCTACTGCTATGGCACAAAAGCAGCCACAGAAAATATATTAACAAAAGAGCACATCTGTGTTCCAATAAAACTTTATTTATAAAGTTAGGCAGCCGCCCAAATCTGGCCAATAGGCTGTAGTTTGCCAATGTATGATTTAGACACCCATACTGGTGTTTGCAAGGGTCAAGCAGACTTTCTTAATCAGGAAAAAGTATCTCTTGCTATAAAGCCAGCCCGGATAGGAAACCCCATATTTAAAAATTTATCTCCTCACTGGCCCAATTTATATGTCCAGTATGTAGTCAAACAATGTGAGTCACTTCCCTTCACTGGTGAGACCAAAACCTCTCAATGTACTTGGGTATTCTTTTACCACTATACTCTATACTGCTGTCTTTGGGATCAGCTGGTCACCACCAAAAGGCTTCTATGCTATCTATCCGCAGTTGTAACTGATAAAGGAACTGCTTCTGGGAATGTAAAGAGATTGCTAACAATCCCAGGGACTCAAAGTGCAATCTATATCATAGCTGAGAGCCCATGGCAATACCAGGGAGTGCCAAACCATGTATCAGTGCAGGCACAGAGAGAAGCAGGGGCAGGGGCAACAGCAGGCCCCATCCCTGCCTGTAGCCCACAACATGCTAGGTAACTAACCACCTTCAACACAGTTGGGTTAGCAACCAACAAAGCTGGTTTACAAGAAACCATTGTAAAGGAAAAGAGAAAAAGGAAAAGCAAAATGAACAGGGTGCGAACAACCAAGGATCAAAATATAATCAAAGGCACAAGAAGAACAGGGACCTAAGGAAGGAGAAAACACAGAAGCCTGATATTTCTGGAGGGAATAAAAGCCTGGAGACATAATGAAAAAGGAGAAGGGGGAAAGTTATTGCAAATGTGATAAGGGCAATCCTTTCTCTCACTCCCATTGTCTACATTTATACCACTAATCATTTACAAATATTTAGACAAATTAAAATTTCAGGTTCTGAAAACTACAAATGTGACTATTCACAGTTGTTTCCCCAAAGCAGCACTGCTCAAAATTTCTCTGGTGCACTGTTTCTAGTAATTATTTCAGTCCTCTTCCCTTAATATCCTACAATTAAGATATCCAGTTCTTAAAAAGAAGTATCTTTATTCTAACCCTCTTTTTTTCTTTTTCTCCCCAAAGCCCCCCAGTACCTAGCTGTGTATTCTAGTTGTAGGTCCTTCTGGCTCTGTTATGTGGGATGCCACCTCAGCATGGCCTGATAATGGTGCTAGGTCCACGCCCAGGATCTGAACTGGCAAAACCCCGGGCTGCCGAAGCGGAGTGCACGAACTCAACCACTCGGCCACTAACCCGCTTTAAATGAATGCAGAATTTTTGATGGTGTGATTTTCTTGAATGAAGAGAGGCCTTTACTGAACCATGAAGATAGGCTAATTAAACCTAGAAGAGGTATGGCAACTCTCAGAGAGGAAACAGCTGAAGTACCAGCATGGCTTTCATGAGGGAATAGACTGTAAAGGTAAGAGAGAAGGATGTAAGCTTGTGATTACCGAGCATTAGCTGAATGTTTTGGCCAAGGAGAAACCCACCTATAGGGAAGTTGCTGAAAGCATTTATTGGTGATGGCCCTTTTTGCAGCTCGGGTGTAGTGTGGGGCATGACGTTTTCGAGGAAAGACTTCATGGCTGGCTGATGGAGTGACTGCTGCTGAGATGGCGGAGTCTGTTGCTTCACCAACAGGTTTGGATCAAGTTGACGGGATTGTTGCATCATTTGCTGCTGCACACTAAGAGGTCGACCCTTCAAACAACAAAATGGGAAGAACTGTGGAGAAAAAGTCTTTACAGACATATTCCTTTTCATTTCTGAATTCACTTCCTTCTCAGCAGGAAGGTAAACAATCACTGAATATCAGTTAACATGACTTCTGGGCAAACAGAAGACGTAATAAACAATGTTTCATTATATTTTAAATAAAAGCATTTCAAATCTCGTTACAATGAAATTGATATATAAGTTGAGTTTAAGCGTAGCAGGGGACGGATCTGATCTACCTGCTGGTCTTGCTGCTGCCGGTTACCAGAAGGCACGCTTCTCTGACTCTGCGCCGCCCTTTGCTGCTGCGCTAACAATCGCTAGAAGGAAACATTGCAAAAAGGTCTTCAGTATCACATCATCAGAGAGTAGCATGCTTGAGAGTGACTGTGGCAGATGGACCTACAAGAGCATGACTTCATTGACTCAATGCCATGTCCTGACTCATCTAGTATAATCTCTTCCTTGAACTCTCTGGCCTTCGGCCATTCTGTTGAATTCAGCCTTTTGTTCAATCTAAATTTCCACTTCATCAGGGAAATTTTTCCTGATCATCCTACCCCCCTACCACCCTAGACTTGGCTGGGCTTGAACACATAGCACCTTGTCCTTTGAGTTCACTGTCTGTCTTCACTGATGGACTGTAAGCTCCCTAAGGGCCATGACCATGCCTGTTTTGTCTACTGTAACACTTCCTGCACAGAGTCTAGTGTTTAGCACACACTAGACATTCAAATGTATACTGAGTAGGGCTCTTATCCTACTTACCTGTAACTGGGAGATCTGAGAAAGCTGGTTTAGTTGGGATAGCTGGTTCAGCATGGCTACCTGTTGAGGGCCAAAGAGCGGATTCAGGCCACCGTTGTTTGGTGCATACTTCAGCAATGAAACTGGAACCTTAGGATCACAATGGAAGGTTAATAATGTTTATAAAATAACTCAAACTACTAAATGTACTGTGTATTTCAAATTATCAATTAAACTGTGGACTATTATTTTGGGGGGGAATCATGTTCTTTCTTTGCTTTACTAATTTATTGTTCACATATACTTTCATGGGTTAAGTAAAAGGTGACAGAGATGAATCTTAAATCAGCCAATTTACTTTGCTTTTGTCCTCCTCCTCTCAAGATGTTTTATGGTAGATAACGGTAAATTTTAGATTTAAATTATCTTTGACTCATTTTCTCCACCCTACCTACAGCCTTTTGTAATAATAGCTAATTCAGAATTAGCTGCATCTCAAAGATGCCAATGAATATTACGATGATCAACAAGTCTTCTCATCCAAATATAAAATTATTCAAGGTTCTTTTCCAGGTAAACAGAAGAGAATATAGTCGGAGTTTATTTACCTGAGGGGAGAGTAATGGAGGAGGCACTTGAGCACGGAGATTAGGCTGAGATGAACTAAGAGGTTGTGCTGGAGGCTGCTGCATGCCCCGGGGTTGTGCTGCTGTGTTTCCAACACCAAACATACTGGGATTGCCATTCTACAAAAAGCAAACAACAACAGAATAACAGTGGGATCCTTTAGGGACAAACATTTCATTACTACTCTGTAATACTGACTTAAATACAGTAACTACACATAAGAGAGATTTTATTACTTATACAAATCATTCAACAGAGAGCCTAAAATACACACGCAGACTTACCTGTCTAACAGAATTCAAGTTTTGCATACCCAGCCCTGCTATGGAGCCAAGGGCCTGGTTAGGTAGTGCACTATTTGAAGGGGGAAGCTTCATGCTTTGACTGGACATAAACTGCATGTTTTGGGATTCATCTGCTACAATGCCATCCTGATTGGACAGACAGAAAGATGTGCAACACCAGCCAAGCAAACAAGTGGAAGGGAGAAATCATTGCAGGAACAGAAGAGAGGTCACATGACATTCCAGCATCAACAGGAAACAGGCAGAAAACAGAAGAGATCAGATTAGTGTTAATTCTAGAGCACATAAAAAGAACCAAACACATTTCACAGGATTAAGAAGAAAATATACATACAATTCCTATGCTAAATCGAGACATGGGACAATGAACTACGAATTCAGTAATAGGATTTGGCACTGGATTCTAACACTTTATATTAAATGTTGTAAAATATTAATGAGAAAATTATGCTACTAAGTGTATTGGTTTATTAGCCACAGGGGTAAAACAAACAAACACAGACACCTACCTTATCAAAATAAGGACTGCGCTCCATGGAAGACTCTTTGGAAATCTGAGGCCGAGAACCAGGACCTTTCCCGACCGTTCGATTGTAATCACCAATATTTAGGCTATGTTTATCTATCTCCATTCGTTTGTCTTGCAATATTCCTAATAAATTCAGGAGACCATGTTACCAAGTAGGAAGATAATTAACCTAGTTGGTTTCAGATAAATTTACAGCAGAAAGCGAAATACTCACTTCCCAAACTGAAATGACTTCTGCCTTGACAAGGACATGTGAAAAATGCACTTGCATTTAATAAATCTTGCGTTCCTCACAAGTAAAGTTGGGTTTAGCAGATACCGTTATTTTATTGAACCAATTAAATTGAAAATAGGCTAGCAGACAAAAGGTAAGACATCTTTGGTCATCTCTAATCCATTTAATTTTACAATAAAAACATGGTTTCCAGTAACAACAAAAACAGCACCACAACAAACTACCACCACTGTCTAATAGATGCTTACCATGTGCCAGGCACTGTTCTAAATGTGTGTTCTAATTTAATGCTTGTAATTCTACTATTATCAATTCCATTTAGCAGCTGGGGAAACTGGAGAGCAGACAGGCTAACATTTTCCCCTCTCTCACGTCTTGCTCTATCCATTACTCTCCTCATTCTGACTTCTCTGCAGAAAATATGACCTCCTTTCATGGAAACGCCCTATCCTGCAGAATCTTCTTTGCTTGAAACAGTCAGCCCCCAAGCTGCCATCCTACTTCAACAAATCTTTCAAAAGAGGACAATGCTCTCTGTTCCCATATCTTTACCATATGCCCACCTGGCTTTTCTCCTCTCTCCACACCTGAGCCCACTTCTTTCTCTTTCTTCAATGTTGGGATATACGAAGACTTACTCAGTACACTCAAGGTGTCTGTCTTTTGACTCTCTCTCTAAAAACTTATTTCCCTTAGACTTATTCGCTACCAAGGTATCAAGAGTCATTGCCATTGAAGTGACTCAAATACAAACGTCTAGTTTACTTTCACTTCTGAGCAAAGTCCCACATCTTTAATTGCCTGCAAAGCATAGCCACTTGAGTGCCCCACTGTCACTTCTAACAGGTGAAACCAAGCACAGGGTCTTTCCCTCTAGATCTTCCTTCATGGGACTTGAAAGTGGCATCTTTATTCTCGCAGTCACAAATCCCTGAAACCTTGGTTTTCAATTTGAAAAAATACCTTTTTTCCCTAGCTCCTTGTTCCTCATTCTCCACATTTTCTCAAATATCTTTGCAATTTCTGTCATTCTTTGAGATGTCTGCTGCTGCTGCCACCACCATAACACTCACATTCACTACCCCCATACCAGGCAAATAGAAAGGAAAAATTTTTAAGGAAAGGATTCTTAAAAGAGGTACCATTTTAAAATGCTGTTGGTTTCTTGAAGTACTTTTGCAGCTATGGGTCAGATATCTGGATAATCCACCTTTTAGTACTTGTAAGAGCTCTCTTTTGAATGTCAATAATCCTTTGCAACTTCTCTTCTGTTCTTTCTCCCTGTTAATGGCACCATTATTCACTGATGCACCCAATCCCGCTATCTTGAACTCTTTTCCTCACTCTCCACATCTAATCCTATAACCAAATCCAGCCAACTCTTCTTCCTAAGTCTCTCTCCAAGCCGTTTTTTCTTGATAATCCACATTATTTATGCCTCTCCAAAAAATATCTTTTAAAAGAGTAGCATGTTACATCTTCTCCACAAACCATTCCTCCAAAACTGCAACCCTTTATAAATGGTCTGAGTGCCAAATGCGGCAGCCTCTCTTAGCCTATCGATCCTCTAAGAAGGTCCTGGCCTAAAGTTACCAATGACTCATCCTAACACCCAGTGTCAAATCCACTCCCTGACAACCATGCTCCTTGCTTCAAATCTCTTTTCTTACTTGGCTTCTGAAAAATTATTCTACTCTAACTTGTCCCACTTCTCCTCAAGATCTTTCCTTAAATGTCATTGTTCCCCCGGGATTTTGTCTTTGGTCCTTTACGACTCTGTGGTCAATGTATTTTTGAGCCTTTACTACCTTCAGTGTCTAATTAGTTACACTTATATCCAATCCTCTCTCTTCTGAGCTCCACACCCAGATTTTCTACTGCTTACTGGACATCACTACATGGTTGTCACAGCAACTTTAAATTCAATATCTTGTCTATCAAACCTGTTACTCCTATTATATTTCTTATCTCAAATAATGGCCAGTTACTGATTTATTCTCTCTCACATCCAAATTCACCCTTTTTGACTGCCTGTGAAAACATCTGGGCTATACATTTTTTTCCTTGCCCCGCTGGCACTAGGCTTTGTCAGTAGAGGGTGCTGGAGAGACAGTGAAGGAGGACATTGCTTCCCGGTCTAATATGCACACGTGGCTTTGGCAGTGCTCAGTTTCTCCAGTGCCCTACTCTCGAAGTACAGGGTGGTCAGCAACACTCAGTAGCCAGCTTCTCCCAGCATTCCCACATACCTCCAAACAGATTTGTAGCAGAGTGTCTGGTGGTATCTTTCTCTATGAACAGCTTTTCCCAGCACCCTACAGGGTAGATTTCCAGCAAGTTCCACAAGCACATTATCACAGCAACTTCTCTGCCATTCAGTGAGCCATGGAGGAGGCAGAGCCTTGTCCTCACAGGAATAGACATATATTCTGGATACAGATTTGTTTTTCCTGCCTGTAAAGCTTCTGCCATCCATGGTCTCACAGAAGCTTTATCCACTGTCATGGCACTCCTCACAGCATTCGTCTGAAGAAGGAACTCAATTCATAGCAAAGGAAGTATAGGAATGGGCTCATGCCCATGGGATTAATTGGTTTTACCACATACACCATCACCCAAAAGCAGCCAGCCAGACTGATAGGTAGAACTGGTTACTCAAGACTCAGTTACTCAGTTACAAATTAAGTTGGGAGACAACATCCAACAAGGATGAGCTTCTGTCTTACAGGACACAGTAAGTATCTCCCACATTACCAGAATACAGAGGTCTGGGGATCAAAAGGTGAAAGCAGGAGTAGCTTCTCTCACTATTACACCTAATAAGCCACTTGGAGAATTCTTGCTTCCTGTTCCTGCAACTCTGCAAGTTTAGAGATCTTAGTCCTCAAAAGAGAAAATGCTTCCACCAGGAGACACAATAGCTCTGATGAATTAGAAGATGAAAACTGCCAGGTGGACATTTTCCACTTCTTATGCCACTCAACCAACAGGCAAAAACAGGGCTCGTCCACTAGCTGGAGAGACTGGTTCTGATTACCAAGGGGTAATTGGTTTCCCGATACAAAATGAAGGCAGTGAGGACTTTGGAAACCAGAGGATTCTCTGGGGACCTCAGAGTAGGTCCATGCCCAGTAGTAAAGGCTAATAAAAAACTACAGCAACCAAAAAAGGCAGGGTGACTGAGGGCTCAAACCCTTCAAGAATGAAAGTTTGGGTCACTCTCCCAGCAAAAGAACCCAGAGGAGCTTAGGTGCTGGCTGAGAGTGGGGCACATATGTATGGGTAGTGAAAGAAGGAAGCCACAGATACCAACGATAGCTTGTGACTAATAACAGAAATGAGGCCAGTGGTAATTTTGCAAGTTTTCTATTGCTTGTTACACGTATGTGTTTATTTGTACAAACCAACCACTTTCTTCTTTCTCATTTTTATTTTATTCACAAGCTGTTGAAAGTTTACTTTACAATTTAGTCTATAAGTAATAAAACTGTAACTGGATTTTAGGGGAAATAATACAGCAGTGATAAATACGATGACTCAGGACAGCGCACCTCCTCATTCTGGTGAGAGGGCAAAAGCTTCCCCACTTGTAAGGAAGAAAGCTGTATCTTGTCAAACAGAAAGATAAAAGAGTTGTTTTGCCATTGAAGTGGAATTGAAATGTGTGTAGAAGGGTACATATGGAAGCTGAGTAGTCAAAGGGGCAGGGTGAACTGCACCAATTACTGACTTACTATCTCTCAGCTCCAAATCCACCCTTGACTGCTCTGTAAAAAAACGGATCTGGACCTTTCACATATTCTTTTCCTTTGCCAGCTGACTGAAGCTTTGTCAGCAGAGGGTGCAGGAGAGACACTATGAGAAGGCTGCGATTCCTGGTTCCAGTGTGCTCTCTCCTGCAGCAGAGGCAGCTTTTCCAGCAGCAGGCTCCTGCAGTGCTCACCTCACCCTGGTGATCAGCCCCTCTGACAGTTTTGTAGCAGAGTGCCTCCAGTGAGGCGCCTCCCCTAGAAGGTGGATTTCCTGCAATTCCATGGGGTGGCACCCCCAGTGACTTCTCTGCTTCGCAGCGAGCAGAGGCCATGCCCAAGAGGCTGGATCTCAGCCCTGGAGTCACACTGGGTGGGACAGGGGGACTCTTCCTCCGGCATGAGTCTCAGTCCTGAGATTAGTGTCTTCTCCCTAAACTTGTATTCATATATTCTTTAGAGTTTTCTTTAGCTCTTACTAGCCAATCCCTCACTACTCTAATAATTCTTTATATTTATATTAAACTTTCCTTGTTCAAATTACTGTGTAACAGTTTCTCTCTCCTGCCTGGACTCAGACTAATAGAATAATACCACCACCTACTAAAGTGTCCAGGCAAGAAAGCTGGAATCATCTTTATCACATCCACCCCCTTATCTTCCATAACAAACTAGTTCAAACTGGTTATCAACTTTCGTTGATTCTAAATTTCTGTATCGGCTCTGAATTAGATTCTTCCCACCTACTGTCTTAGTTTAGAGCTTTGAAAATTCTTATGGGCTACTGCAACAAATCTCTAACTGGTTTTGCTGTTTAGTAACTTTTTGTCTGTCCTCTGCTGCCAATGTTTCTGTCCTAAAATATCTTCAATCTATAGCCATAATTTTTCTAAAACATAAATCCAAATCATGACATTCTCCTGCTTAAAATCCTTTAATTTCATACTTTCACAATGAAGTTCAAAACCCCAGCTCCTCAACGATTTAGCACCTACCTAGTTTTGTTGTTTTTGTTTTTTGGGTGTTTTTTGCTTTATCTCCCCAAACCCCCCTAGTACATAGTTGCACCTCTTAGTTGTGGGTCCTCCTAGTTGTGGCATGTGGGATGCCACCTCAGCATGGCCTGATGAGCAGTGCCATGTCCGTGCCCAGGATCCGAACCAGCAAAACCCCAGGCTGCTGAAGCGGAGCGCACAAACTCAACCACTAGGCCACAGGGCCGGCCCCAGCACCTACCTAGTTTTCTAACATCTTTGCCTAGGTGAAGTTTTTACCATCACCGCAACCAATTTATATTTCTTCTTCCATTACATGGGACTACTTGACATTTCTCCAATATGGTTTAAGATGGCTCTGTCGTATATCAGGGCCTTTTGTATATACTGGTTCCCTAAATTAAGAAGACTGTAATACCAAGCCCGGATAACACATTCTTATTAGGACTAGATTTGAGGTAATCACAGACTAATATCACCACTGCCTTAGATTTGCACAGTGATTTGCATTGCAAGGGCATATCAACCCAGATAATTGCCACATTCTAGTATATGCTGGAGAGCACAGGAATACTGCAACAGGAACCCACGGCTCCCCTCTCCTGGACATGTCAGTGCTCCTTTAGTAGGATCATGTCACAGATATGTTTGGCCTTCAATGACGAATATGAACTCAAACCGATTTAATTTCTTACCTCCAGAAAGGTCCATCTTATTGCTCTGTACATTTTCTTCTGGTGAGTCTCTCTGAGGTAAGAAAAAGCAGCATGTTAGCAGACCTTAATTAATAAAAATAAATTAAAAATGAAGAGTTTTACTTTATTTCATTTGTGAAATTAAGGTGGATCATGAAACTTGATTTTTCACTGCCTTATATAATAAAAAAACTATATGAGATAAATGGTTTTTGTTGCTGTTTTTTGCTTTTTTGTTTTGCTGAGAAACACTGGCCCTGAGCTAACATCTGTGCCCATCTTCCTCTACTTTATATATGGGATGCCACCACAGAAAGGCTTGATGAGCAATGTGCAGGTCCGTGCCCAAGATCCAAACCTGTGAACCCTAGTCCGCTGAAGAGCACGAGAACTTAACTGCTACACCACTGGGCTGGCCCCATGATCAATGTTTTTAGCTAAAACTATAAAAATATAAAAGGCTTCACAGCCAATTTTACTCTAACCTCAGCATATTCATAAGAACTCAAAGATAAAGAATAATTTGTTAAGAAAACAAAAAATTGAAATTAGGATAAATTTACAGACCACCATTAAAAGAAGGGGCTGCTAGGAAAACGCACTTACCGAAAAACTGATATTTGAAAACTGTTTAACAAACGGATTTATCCATGCTTCTTCTTGTTTGTTTCCACCTTTCATCATTCCCTTTGCAAAATAAAAGAGCAGAAAGATGCCATGGCCATCTCTATTTATCTGGGCATAGTGATGGATTAATAAAACTTCAAGACAATTCCCAACTCTCATTTTTAGCCAATAATTTCCCCTCCAACCAATTCTTATCAGAGTTGCTAACAATTAAAAATCAACTTATTTGATTTTCAACTTCCTTTGCTCCAGTCCTCTGGTATAGCTGTAATGTACAGAGAAATCTCTAAAGGCAAGCAGTCAGAAGGAAAAGATAGATGCAAAGGGCCTCAATGACCCACAAAAAGAAAAAAGGTCCTCTGAATAATAGAAAACTGTTCATCAGACAGTTTCCAATTTACAAAGGGACTGTGTTCTAAAAGATTGATTATAATTTGGATTTACAGAATTCTCACACCAAACCAAAGTAAAAATAGTTATTAGGTTCTCAGGCTAGTCCAAAGAAACCAATTTAACCCAAAATTTAATTACACTATGTGAAAAACACGTATGTTTCCATATGAAAAAGTATCTTAAAATTTTAATCTGTGTTGCCAAGAACACAATATCCCCAGCAGCAGCTGAAGCTGGGATTCCTCCAACTTGGTGTTGGCTTTCTGCGGCTGGCTGGGGTATGGGCGGTACAGAAGCTACTTTGAGACCTGAGTGGAGCGAATGACTGGCCCATGATTGGCGGTCTGGGAGATGGGAAGGCTGGAAGCCACAGAGACCAAGGTTTCCCACTAATGTAAAGATCACAGGACCATTCTCATTCTGCTGCCTTCATTTCCCTTTCCCATTGCTACTAACTGTTCCTTCTGACTGTGGAACAGAACACAGCTTCATAATTCCCCCTCTAAATGCAGGTCTTTGAAGCAAGCACCTAACCCTTTCCAAGGTATCTGAAGTCGTCTTTGATTCCTTTTCCTCTTTCATCCCCATCCCCAAGCCTAACTGGCTGCCAAGGCCTTCTATCTCTTCCTTTCCAAAATGTCTCTCAAATCAGTCCCTTTCACTATATATCCATTCTTGCTTCCCACTTCAGGCCCTCCCTTCCAGTCTGAAGGAATGCAGAAACTTCCTAACTGAGATCTCTAACTCTGGTCTCTCCTCTGTTCCAGTTTATGTTTCATACTACCTTTGGTTAGCTTTCTTTGAAGAATCAATTTAAAAAACAAAACTGATGTTGCCTTCTATTCAATTTCACTGGCTCCATATTTTACACAGAATAAAGCTCAAATTCTTTGGCATGGTACTGAAAACACTTTACAATCTGCTCTTAATCTGACTACAGAGCCAGATCTCGTCACCTCTGTCCACAAATTCTATATCTTAGCTATGTCAGTTACTATTTTCCTTAACACATCCCACCCCCAGGCATCTTTCACATTCAAGCTGATACTCCTTAGAGCTCTCCTAATGCCCCAAACGACTAGACTCTGAAGATGTAACTTATATCTTAGTGTTTTTTTGAACCCCCAGCACCAAGCACAGTACCTGGCACACAGCAGAAGCTAAATAAATGTTTGCAGTTGCTTTCTAAAAGATTTTTACTAGTAGAAACAAAGGAGAAAGAGTAAAAAGGCTACACACCCTTTCCCTCCTCCTTTTTTTGCCACTCAGACCCTGTAAGGAAAGACAAAGTCACAAAACAGCATGGTCCAGTGGGAAGAACACAGGGTTTGGAATTGGAAGGCCTAAACTTAAGTCCTTACTCTGTCACTTACTAGTTATGCAACTTTGGGCAAGTCACCACCTTTTCCAGTCTCAAATTCCTCATCAGTATTCTACCTCAGAGGATTATGAGGATCAAATGGTTCATGTAAAATATGGGAAAGCACTTCATAAGCTACATGGCGAGGCAATAGGCAAATGAAAAAATTTAAAAATGAAAATGGCAGGTCCCAGACTTAGAATCCCAGGAGTAAAAGGGAGGGACCCCAGCAGTCAGCTAATTGAACTAAGGTCCCCAAAAAGTAATCGTTCCCAAATAGGGTGGGGAGGGTGTATTAGCATCACCTGGGGGACTAGGCACTGATTTTGAAAATGGTCCTCAGGAGACTCAGACACCAGCATCCAACACCACCTCTGAAGAACCAGTGCTCTAAATCAGTGGTTCTCAAACCTGGCTCTGCACCAGAAACATTTGGGAAGCTTGTTTAAGACAATAAATGCGGTCCAATTTCCAAACTACAGTAGGTCTGGGGTATGGGAAGCTATACTTTTAACAATGCCATATGATTCTGATGTAGAGCCAGGTTTGGAAATATTTGCCCACATATAAAAGCAAAACTAATTTGGCTCATTCCTAGGGATTTTTGTCACAGGACCTTTTGGGATGGGGAAGGGACAAGGATGAGGGATGAATAAGGAAGACAGTGACTGGGTGAACGGGAGGTTGGGGACTCGAGGTAGGAGATGGAATGGGAGATGAATTGGCAGTGGGATGGAAAGAGTCCAACATGGAGATTTGCCCTTCTCTTCATCCTCACCACTGCAGGCACCACTCTGGGCTGAGGGGTTGTCCCAGGTAGCACTGGTGGAGGGGGAGGAGGAGAGAAATCCCAAGCTGTAGCAGTGGGGAGAAAGGAAGTTCCTGTGGTCTTATGTTTTTCTAGGTGGCTGCCCACACAAGAGGCTATACCTAAGTTGGGGACTGCCTGGACTGTACTGATTGTCATAAATGGGCAGGCAGAACGTTAATTTTCTATGGGTAAACTACCTTTGGAATTTAAAGTTTCAAGGGCTTTGCCCTTGAAATGTTTACCTTCGATGACATTTTCTTTGTATATGGTGGCCAATTTAAAGATGAGTTAAGCTCTTGAGATGAATTACTATTCCACATTCCAATTTCTACATCCTCTTCCTCTTCCCAGCCAGTGGGGCGATTTCCAGGCAATGGCATATCATCACCACACCAGCCATCTTGCATAGATTTTGGCCCTGATTGTGGATTTGTGATACAAAGAAAAACAT